>NC_142213.1:18396001-18696001 GCF_049639895.1 Pseudopodoces humilis | reverse complement strand
CAGGAGCTGTACCTATTCACCCTCTGGCTTGGGAGCTGCTTGTGGCTTTAGTACTAATGTGACCTGTTGCAGGAAGCTGTGGTCAGTCCAGCACAAAACATCAAGGAGGGCTGAGCTTTGATTAGATTTCAGATTGGCTGAGCAGACCCCAGTCCATTTCAGTAACTGAGTAGAACTATGATTTTCAGTTTTGTTTTGTTTACAGCAAAGAATACTGGAATATTGTCTAAAACACATATCTAAGGTCCTAGCGAGGTTTTATTCCAAGTTACCCAGGATAAATCTGAAGTAATGTTATTGACATCAGTGTAATTGTTCACCAGTGTGGGCAACAGGAGAGTTGTTCTCTGTGCAGATCTTTCGAATTTACAGCTACATAATCTAAACCCAGAGAATGCCCTTCAAAACTAGCAGATGCTTTAATACTTAGTCATTCTGAACTTCTCTCACTGTGTACTATGCTAAGTTTTCTTCGTGCTTCTGGACCCAAGGACCACTCCCTGACACATTCTTCCATTGTGCCATGAAGAAAAGGGTTACAGCTGTTGCTCAAGATGTCATTTCTAGGCACCGTGGGTCTTAACAATCTCACTTTATTGAGATTTATCTCAAGGGAAGGGGAATTGTGCACTGTGAGCTTGATTTCACCAGCGTGAGCACTTTGTGGACAGGACTCAAGCCAAGCCCTGCTGGTGTGTGGAGGTTCAGCAGCAGCGCCCTTTGATGCTCTTGTGCTGGGTGCTGACTCACATGGTGCTAGTGAACTCTGCAAATCCATTCTTGTTCTTGTGAGACAACGCACAAGAGAGTTTAGGGAAATTGCTCATCTCCCTTGAGGCTCTCCTGCATGTTGCCACAGGACTGGGCTGTGTCCACTCCTTTTGTTCAACGTGCTTTTTTGTATGTTGGGAGATGTGATGCTGCAGCTCGCTCCATGCTAAGATGACATTCAGCAACCTGCCTGCTCTTCCAGCTCCTGTTCAGATGTCTCACATGCTTCAGAGCCTGGCTAAGCTGGGACTTTGAGTTGAGGCTGAACTTGAATGGAAAACAATGACTTGCAGGAAAGAACATGCAATGGTTCAATGTATCAATGGTGGGGGGTCTGCAGTACCCAACAGCCTTACCCAGCATTTGCCAGTTTTCAGGTGGAGGCTCCAGTGGGTTCTTGCCCTGCTGTAAATGTCCACCTGACACCAAACATCCTTTTTTATTTCTTCCTTCTTCTTCTTCCTTCAGTCTTATTGGATGCATTCCCATCGGAGTAGCCTCCCTTTGTGTTTCTCAGCGCATCCCTCACAAAGGCTGCTCAGGAACTTGAGGCAGTGCAGAGCTCAGGAGGTTGATCCTGTCTCCCTCAGGGAGATCACACAGTGTGAACTTTGATTCAGGGACTCTGTTCCATGTGTGTGTGTCCAAAAGAAGGCCTGAGCAGAGTCTCAGAATGCTGCTAGATAAAAATACCAGTTGTGCTGGAGGTGTGCATCCCATTCATATCCAGGTGCAGCTGAAGTTTCAGACTTTGACTTATAGAGCTCTTTAGTCTGCTGGTGATGACTCTGGAGGCTGCTGTGGTCTCTAGGATGCAACAGGAGCTTGAGATCAGCAGAGGTTCAAAACAAAAAAAGAGAATGTTTCATACAATGCACAGTGAAATTGTGGGACTCTGCCATAGGAAAAGTGTGGAGGCCAAAAATATAAATGATCTCATAGAGAAATTAGACAAATTAGAGAAGAATTGCTCCAGTGAGGCTATTAAACATAATAGTTATGATGCAACCTGTGGTGCAGGAAGGCCTTAAGTGCTGGCTGCTGGAAGCTGAGAGGTTATTCTTGGGAACACTGCAGCTGTGTGAGCCCTGTTTGCAGTGCTCCTTCCCAATGAGCTTCCACTCCTGGCCAGATGTGGAGCCAGGATGCCAGGATGGATGGAGGCTTGTTGCTCACATTGTGGTGGCTCTTGCTGGAGGCTGAATGAGAGCCACCCCCATGGCACACATGGCTCCAGCCAGGCCCCTGGAGGCCGTGTCCTGCCTGGAAGGCTTGGGCTGGAGTGGGCTGCGCTTTGGGGATGGATTTACTCTGCCATGGAATGGGCTGGCACTTGCACCCTGGGACAGTGTGATAAGACAAGTGCTCTTTTAAGTCCTGGCTTACAGGCAGCAGCTGGAAAATTGGAATTCCTTGCTGATAACAAACAAGAGGCTGTGATGGAGCGGTGAAAGCTTCCCGCAGTGGAAGCTACCTTGGGGGAAGAGCTGCACCCCCCTGCCCTCCCAGCTTATGAGTGGTGGCAAGGCCTCTCATGGTTTGGTGGGGGTTTTTTGCATTTGTAAACCCAGCCCTGGGGGAAAAACATTAAATTGAAGTACACTTGGAGCTTTATTTTACATTTTCTTGTGTTGCCACTTGCTGGGTTGTTAAGTAATATATATTTTAAGATATATGTTAATATCTGGACCCAAAGTAGCTGTTAGATCAATGCAGGCAGTTGTATTTCTGTTTTTAAACATGCACTTGGCTTATGTTTTTGCAAACCCTTTTTCAGCATAACTTCTTCTGTTGGAGCTCTGTGGAAATAATTTATGTGTTAACCCAGAAATTGATGGGTGGTATGGGGTAGAATAAATATGTAAGTGGGAGAGAAAGGAAACATCTGCCAATTTAAACTTCAGCAAATTATATGGAAGCCTGAAAGTATCTGCTAAGTTTATAATACAGTCTGCACAGGAACGCCTTGCCAGAGGTCAGAGAGCTTCTTGTCCCTGCAGCTTTAAGCAACCTTTTGGTTAAATAACCTGACTGAAGAGTAGGAGGAGACAGAAAGGAAGAGAGAATTCCACACTAGAGTAAACATGGCACGGAGATTAGGGATACCCTGCCAAGAAAGGTGGGGTTTTCCAGCAAGGTAACAAAAGATATTAGCTAACTATCTACATAATCCTGCTGGAGGCTGACAGCTGCAGTCATGCAGAGAGGTTGGGGCAGAAATGTGCCCTGCACACCTCAGAAACGTGTCCAGCACCCACTTGGGGCTGTGGTGGGCAGAGTCCTGCGGAGATCTCTGGGATGCAGGATGCAGCAAAGGAGCACCACTGGGTACAGAGGTGTTCCCTCCTGTGCCACAGGGCAGAATCCAGGGGAAGTTAATGAAGTTCTTCACTCATGGCAGGTTAAGGTTAAACTGCAGAGGAGAATCTCGAGTTTACCTTGGGCTTACAAGCATGTCAGAATGGTTGTGCTGTGTTTTCCCTGGGGTTTTGATGGGTGCAGAGCACAGAGCCCTTCCTGGCGATGCTGGTACCTGGGGCCTCCATCCCCAGCAGCTGCGAGCCCGGCGGGGCAGCAGGGAGAGGATGATAATTGTATTACACCAGAGTGTGCTTTTGTGAGAGTCCAGGGAAGAGCAGGGAAACGGTAATTGGGAGGAAAAATAGTTAACTACCATCTGCTTCCCCAGGGCAGAGCGACGAGATGGAGAGTGAGAAAGAATGCTGACTTTGTAGCCACGGTTAATTTGCACTGAAAAGCTCGGTTTTGGTGTACAAATATGAATCACTATAGGATCTTAAACTAGAAAATGGTTTCCAATTATTAATTTGAAAACAATTTATTTTAAATGATAATTTAAATTATCGTTTTAAACTATTTTTTACGTTTTTTCCACATCAATATTTCTTGGAATTGAATCTCTTTAAAGTGTTTGTTCATATCTTGCTATGTCTGCCTACCTGATGATAATATTTTATTGGAATTTGTTCACAGACTCTGAATACTCTTCCCTGAAAGAACCTATGTAAAGGGAGAAAACAATACACATCCTGTACTCCACCTTCATAGGCCTCCAACATACGATGCCACCTTTTGTTTGCAAGAGTTTAAATTTCAAATAAAATCCCAGCATTCTTTTGAAAAAAAGGAAAGGGCCTCTCCCCTGCTTAGATTGTCAAATCCCAGACTAGCCTGGAATTGAATAGGCCAAGTCAGTGACCTCAGGCAGAAAGAATGTTGGTTATTTACGTAGGGCTTCTGCTATTTTAGCAGCAAACCTTTTCTTCTGAAAGGACAATGTATACTGTTTTGTGTTTATGGCCGAGTAAAAAGCTTGTACATTTGAGATTTGCATCGTAATAGCCTCGTAACTCAATATACAGCATCCTCAAAAATAGCAGTGCAAGGCTCTGTTTTGTCTTAGCCAGGGCTGGTCTTTTAGAGGCTTTTACAAAAGTTCTCTGAAAAACCCGACCTTAAGATTCAGCTGCTTATATGTTTGCTTTGGTGGCTTTTTTTTTTTTTTCTCCTTTTTTTTTCCTCAGAGTTTTGTTTTTTTTAAAAACCTAAAATTACACGTGGTTTCTTTAGGAGCTATCAGGTCAGTGCTCAAAATATTTTGATGCATCTCAAGCTAAGCTGTGCCTGCAGCTTGAAACCAGGAAAACGTGTGAGTGTGTGTGTGTGTGCAATCCAGACACTGAGCATTTTTCCTGAAATAATGGGAGATCTTTACAGGCATTCTGGCCTGGTGGATGAGCCTGCAATTCCAAATGGTTTTTAAAGTGTGCCTTTCTCAATAGATCGTAACCATGAGGAGCTATTGTGTGAGTAAAGCACACATTTAGGATCCAATCCTGCATTCCTTAAAGTCAATGGGAGTCTGAGCGTGAAAGGAATGCAGGATTGGGTCCTGGAACAGGGGAGCAAAATTGTGTGCCAGATTGCTTTGAAAAGAAGAATACAGCACATCCACAGTAGCCACTTTTTAGTGTTTCAGATTTCAAACAGCCAGAGTCTGTGAAAAGTGGCTTCTGCCAACATGCAGTATCTTCTATTCAAAGGAATTTGGCATCGATTTTTTTTCTTCCCCTATCTTAAAACCCCTGAAAACCCTAGAAATTCACCCCTTCTTTCACAAAGGCTGAGCATTATGAGGAGGGGAGGGGGCCATGGCAGTGGGGGGATGGAAGTTTCTCCAAGCCCAGGGGCTAGAGCTCAGTCCCCTCCTGGCACCCTGACTGTGGTGGCAGCTTCATCACAGGACCCCAGCATGGAGAGCCTGTGCTCGGTGGCTTTGTGTGAGTCCACTGTAGGAAACCAATGTGAAAAACTTAATTAGTAGTTATTGAGAGGCTAAAGCAGCCTCGGTTTGCCCCGCTGCAATGGGTGGGGTGGCAGAAACCCTGTGGAAAGAAAACCCCTGTGAGAGAGGCAGTGTAAGCCAGGATGGGCAACTCCAGGCCCAAACTCACATGTGAGTAAAGGAGGAATGGTAACAGATAAAGTATTAGAAGCTTTTGTTTTCTTTTGGCACATCTTCAATTCCTAGGCAGGCAAACCTCCTCTGCTGCTTAAAAGGAAACAATTCTCTGGGTGAAATTCTGCTCCTGTTTTAGCCAGAGGTGTCTGGGCAGAGGAGGTAGCAGGGGTGGTTTGTTATTACTTAACATTTTCAATTATTTATTGTGTTTGTAAAACTTGGTATTTTTCTTGAAGTTTCAGCTTTTGGACTCAGCTGGTGACTTAAATTTTAGCTTCTACTGTTCAGAAATAGTGGCTGTCCAATCTAGGGGTTTGTGGAGAACTGGTTTGGGTTGTGGAGGTTTCTCTTGCCGTTCATCTCTTGGGTTCTGTGTGGCCAGTTCGTCGGTCAGCAGGTGGTGTCACACAGCTCAGAGGGACGGTCACTGCTCGCATGCAGAAGCTGCAGTGTGTGCCAGGGGTTGGTGGGCAGTGGTGCCCATGGTGATGCTGCTGTGGGCAGGACCTTCAAGAGGACCCTGGCTGGAAAAGTGCCTTTGGGAGTGTGGGCAGCCTGTGGATGCACCACAGACCAGCTCACAATCCCAGCAGCCCCACACCAAGAGCCAGAGCGTTTTGCAAAACAAAAACCAGGTTTGGCCTGGCAAAAGTTTCCATTTCACTGAGCAGTGATGGAGAGTGTGGCAAGGTGAGCTGTGAGCAGGCAGAAGCATTTGCTCAGCTCAAACCACCTTGTGTCTCGTTCCACTTGCACAGGGCTTTGGGGCAATACATGGGAGCTTTCCTTCAGTGTTAAGGTAGCTGGGAGATATTTGAGTGAATGTTCTGTATTAATGCTCTGTGTGTGTGTTCACACAT
The DNA here is from genome assembly GCF_049639895.1 of Pseudopodoces humilis. NCBI lineage: Eukaryota > Metazoa > Chordata > Aves > Passeriformes > Paridae > Pseudopodoces > Pseudopodoces humilis. Next base: position 18,689,887 of record NC_142213.1, on the reverse strand, counting down.
CACTGCAGCCTGGCTTTGGGAGACTGTCACTTAAGGTGCTGGGATGAGACGAGTCCTGGTGCTGGTGTCACATCAGTCACTGCAGGGATGGCATCTGAAGCAGTTAACAAGCAATTAGGTCCATGTTTAATATTGCTAACTAAAACAGACACAGTTCTTTGGTCAGCCAGGCATGAAGAGCTCAGGCTGCCACACTCAGGAAGCTAGGCAAGTCATGGACCAGAGCTTGCAGAGATCCTCTCTGTGTGTCCTGATCAGCCTTAGCACTGACAGTTCATTAAATAGGAAGGAGGGAGAATCTCAAGGAGAGAAGCAATGTGAGATTTTTATATTTTTTTGCCTCCAGAAAGAGCTGTTAAAGAGGGATGCTGTGTATCTGTCTTGCTGTGAGACAGGACAGGAGTTTCTGGGTGCCCCTTTCCCAGCAGGAGCAGGACATGGCTATGCTGAGGGCTCTGGCAGAGCCCTGGTGCTGTGCAGGACAGGAACAGCCACCCTGCCTGTGCCTTGGCTCTCCCTGTGCTGCACAGCCATGTCCCCAGCCAGCAGGAATGGCAGCCACTGAAGTGATATTCCATGGTGTTAACTTGGGCTGTTCAGACTGTTAATTAGCTCTGCTTTAATGAATTTCCCATCTTTAGCAGTGATGCCTACAACTGAACTCTTGGATTGCACTCCATATGGGAAGGTTTAATTACATTTTGTGGCTAAAACAGTATCCCTGTTCCACACAGCTGTGACATTAGGGGTAACTGAACATTATTAGTCACTTCACTCTTTGTCTCCTCTAATACTGAAACTTTCCCACATGAAGTTAATAGAGGCACATCTCTGTTGAGAGTGGCAGGAGAGGGAGCCTGATGGTAAGGGGGTGCTCTGCTGTGGGTTTTTCAGCACGCTGGTAATCTCTGGGATGCAGCAGGCATTATCTGGGAGGCAGGGCTGGGGCTGCAGCATTCCCATGATGTCAGAGGGGAGCTGCTTGTGTTTGAGTAGCGTCAGGCACGGAGACAATGCAGGCTTCTCACATGAACTTGCTTACTTCACACTACTACTAAATCATGATTACCAAAGGGTTGTGTGTTTTCAATCATCAAAGAACTTGAAATATTATAATAATGCTCAGCACTTTTCAACTTCAAAGCATGCTGCAAACAATAATTAGGTCTAATAACCCTGCTGTGACAATGAGACATTCCTATCTCCTGTTTTACAGCAGCCAGGGGGGTGTCAGCCCCTGCTCCGGTTGCATCCATCCTGTGTGAGACAGGAGATCTTCCACTGAAGGCTGTGATTGATAAACTGACCTCTCCACAGGCAAACACTCACAGCCAGCAGCAGCAGTGATGCTTTCCAGGCTGAAGGGGAAAGGCAGGACACTTCCAGTGCTCTTTTGGGCCATGTCCCCAAGACTGTAAAATCTGGGCTCATTCACATTTTGTTCCATGGGGACCTGGAGCAGCATTTGAAACAGGAGTGAAAAAAAGTTGTGTTCCATCTTGGCTTCCTGGCTGGTGTGTTCTCACCAGGCAGCAAAGTGTTGTGAAGACTGGGGAGAATACTGTGGACAGCCCAAGTGAACTGGGGTTCATTTTTCCTTTTGCAAGCTGTCTAAGTTGGACCCTTTGATAAAGGAGCAGCTGTCCCATTCCTTCTAGTCTGTGACATGTAGGAGATAAAAATTGTGCAGGAAATACTTGATGGACACATTTAAATAACAGACATTTATAAAATGGTTAAATGTCCAAACCACTGTTAAAAACTTAGAGATGGTTCTGCTTTAATTTCTATTTCTTTTTTAGAGTTCCACAAAACCTGCATTCTTTTGGATGTTTGTCATGTTGGTTGCAATCACCAGTTGTGATTGGTCCTTGGGATAGAGTCATTTCTAGCTTTCATTTTATTATCTTCTAGATTATCTCATGAATGTTTGCACTGTTTGCTGGGGCGTTTGTGAGGTCTCTGCCTCCCACCCAAGGTGGTGGAACTCCCTTCTCCTGGTGCTCGCTCCCCCTCCAAGGTGGGGCTGTTGGGAAATGGAAACTATTTGTTTGTCACTGGCAGTGCAAAATCTTTGTTTACTGTGGGAAAACAAGGCTGAAGAGCACTTGGGGGAGAAGGGGCTTCCCCCCAAAAGCTGCTGCTGGTGTCAGGAGCCTGCACACAGCTGGGTGGCTCCTGCCCCAGGCCAGATCCCCCTGTGCATCCCCTGTGCATCCCCTATGCATCCCCTGTGCATCCCCTGTGTGCTCCCTGTGCATCCCCTATGCATCCCCTGTACATCCCTGTGCATTCCCTGTGTGCTCCCTGTGCATTCCCTGTGTACATCCCCTATACATCCCCTGTGTGCATCCCCTATGCATCCCCTGTACATCCCTGTGCATCCCCTGTGCATTCCCTGTGTGCTCCCTGTGCATTCCCTGTGTACATCCCCTATACATCCCCTGTGCATCCCCTGTGTGCTCCCTGTGCATCCCCTGTGCATCCCCTGTGCATTCCCTGTGTGCTCCCTATATATATCCGCTATACATCCCCTATACATCCCCTGTGCATTCCCTGTTCTGCTGCTCTTTGGGTGTGAAACAGAGCCAATTCCTCACTGCTGCTGCTGCAAACTGGTCTGACGGGGCAGGCATGCCAAGGTGGGAATCCAGCAGGAGGAGGAGGAGGAACCAAGTGCAGTGTTTGTGAAACCCCATACTCTGAACTCTGTGCTAGGCTGCTCATTGTTATTGTAATGAGCCGTCAGCAAGTTGCATCAAGTTTTGTCAGAAGCTCTTGACTTTTTTTGTTTCAATATGATGAAAGCAAATAGTAACCAGGCTTGGCTAGACACAGTCATTCAAAGGAAAGCCAAGCAGCAGGGCCTGTGTGCCAGTGGGCAGGATGATGTTACCTTCCCTGGCTGGCCAGGTGCTGGCATCAGCTGGCTAAAGCAACATCAGGGGGATTTTACTCGTAATTTCTGCCTTATTGACAGTAACAGGTCACAGCTACACCCAACAGTCCTGGTCCCCGAGTAGCTCCAGCCCTTTGAGAGGTGAAGCCCCCTTGTCCAGCAGCTGGAGCTCGGGGAAAGCATCCCAACATCAAGGTGATGCACCCACCTGGGGCTGGGGCCACAGCACTGCCTCTCCTCAGGATTCCTGTCTCCCTGGCAGCACTTCCCTCTCGACTGCAGTTTGCACATGATGCACTCCGAGGCTGATGTTTGACCATGTTCAGTGCTGTCATTCAGTCAACCCTTCCACAGGACAGGAATGTACACTTTTGCCTTTATTTCTAAAATGCAGGATGTTGAAGCCAATATAGGCATCCATGGTTGGTTGAGTGATAACTTGCTGTTTCTTGTTTATGAGATAATTATTGTACAGTCCTTGAATGAAATTCTTGCAAGGTAAAAGGCCTGTCAGTCTTGTTAATCATTGCTAGTAATAGTCATTATCATGTGGGCAAGCTGCTTGCCTGCTTTATGAGTTTAGGCAAGTCAGTTCCTTAACGGGTGTCCTGTATTTTTCAGCTGAAAAATGGGGGAAATGGTATTTTCCCTCAGTTTTGAGAGGTGTTGTGCTGGGAGTGCTGTGTGCTGCAGAGGTGGCATGGGGACACTCCCAGTGGGGCTGGGCACAGGGCAGGCAGCTGCCAAATGCAGCTGAGACCTCTGATGTGTCTGAGAGGTGCTCCAGAACACTGGATTTGCCTTGTTGGTTTGGATCAGAGGCTTCCCGCTCCATCCCAGTCCAGGAAAGTGCTGGCCCCACTGGTTCCTGCCAGTGATGCTGTGCTGAGGAAAGAACCAGAGCAGAATTTGTGCCATTCAAGCTCAGCACTGCCAGGCTGGGGTACAGGGTGGGATGTCAGGGTCCTCCTGCCCCTTTGGCAGTGCCTTGGGAGATGCTGGTGCCTCCCTGCACCACTCTCCTGCAGAGACCCTTCCAGCAGCCAGCGCTGGGATTTGTCCCTGATGGCCAGCGCTGCTTCCCCTGCAGCAAACACCCAGCTCTGGGGTGAGTGGGCACGGGGGATGTGCTGCATCAACACATCCAAGGCAGGTCCCTGTTCTGGCTGGACACTTCATGTCCACCAGCTGAAGACAAGTTGTGTGCCAAGGCTGGATCTGACAGAGACAACATGTCCTTTACAAAGCCATTCTGGCCTCTTTCGTTTTTCCCTTTCATTCCATGTACTTTACCTTTCCCTAGAGCGGTGTAAAAACAGCTTTGACAAGCAGGAGGGAAAATGCAGATGTGGTTGCTCCTGCATCAGTTGAGAGAGGCCCCAAGGTCCCCTGGTTGCTGTCCCAGCCTTGTTCAGGGGATGGCCCAGCTTCACCTCAGACTCTCAGAGGGTACATTGCCCACGGCCCCAGGGTCCTGGTCCCCACCAGAGCCACCAGGAGCTGGAAAGACAAACAAGAGCTGACTCCACCTACCAGCAGTATGGAGACAGCAGCCGTGAGATCGACAGCCCAAGAATGTGCACACAAAAGAAGCATTTCCCTCAGCCACGACAGTAAAACCACCAGACAACCGCATGCAGCATGTGATTTCCCAAGAGCATCAGCCCAGATCCCAGTTCCTTTGTGCCACACACTGTTTCCCAGGATCAGATCACAGTGGCAACATGGAAAAGGTGTTTTCAAACACTGCAAATTAATAATATTTTCCTCAACACTGTTTATGGAAACCGTGGAGAGCACTCCTGCCCCTCTGTGCTGGCCAGCTGGCTCAGCTCCCCCACAGGGATCAGTGGTGTTCCTGGTGCAGCTGGAGGAGACATCCAGGCTGATTCCATGGAGTGAAGCTCCAGCAGTGACCTGGGATCTGTTGTCCTGGGAACTCCTCTTGCCCTCTCCCTTGCCTGTGTTGCTGCTGGCACAGCCCGAGGCAGCCTGTCCATGTGAGGCTGCAAAGGGCTGCTGAGAGCTCCGTGCCTGGGAGCTTTGGCCAGTGGGACCCTGGCACAGTGGGAATGAGGTGACTTGGGATGAGTTTGCTTTCCCTTCTCCCTCTCTGGTTTTACTCTGCTGAAGCAGCACTGCTCTCAACAGAGCAACTCTGGTGTAAGACAGCTCTGATGTGCTCTATCTACAAAGTTATTTGGCTTGGTGGTTCTTGCATTCCTGGTTTGAATCCTTTCTGTTGAGACTCTCTGTGAATGCTGTGCATTTCTTCACTGTAAAGGGAGCCAGCAGATCATGACTACCACAGGCTGCTAGTCGAGTTCCACATGGTCTAATGAAATGGCAAATGTCAAAACTTGAATACAAAATCTCTCATTTTCAGTGTTTTACTGCCCTTTCTTCCATTAGATGTGCCTTGTACTGCTTTAGTGTTGCAGGGAACTGCTGTGGCATTGATTATTAATATTTTTGAGGGTGCAGGAACATCCATATGCAGTATCCTTTGTGTAGTCCTTTGGAGACAAACGCTGCTGCTGTTGACGGCAGTGGATGTGAGCCTGCTGGGATTTTACATGCCAAGAAAATTGTCTCAATTTGCAAAGGAGCTTTTTCCCCAAATCATTTTTGAGCTTAGATTGCAAGTTTTTCAGCAACTGTTATCAGCTGGGTTTCATAACAAAATACTTAAACATAACTTTTACTTGGTACCTAAGGCGAGGTTTGGTACCTGATTTGGTAAGAGCCAAGAGCCTGACCCTCAGGCCTGGCTCTGGATGGACCCTCCAGGGAGGAGAGGGGCCAGGAACAGACCCCACAGACACACAGGGGATGTGCTTTGCACTTTGCATTCTGAACTACTGGGTTTGGGGATGAAGAACAAAATTCTGATGGTCCTGTGTTTTAACAGGGAGAAGACTACGAGGGAAAGCATTCTACAATGTCAATGGCAAGGTGTACTGTGAAGAAGACTTCCTAGTAAGTAAGATTTCAGGCATTTTTTTATCATTTCTAAAGCAAATGGTTCTTTTATGTTGGCTTGTTTGTTTTGAGAGATGGTTTGATGATGCGGGGCCTCCTGCCAGTGGCGGAATTGGGAAGCATCTTCCACTGACTCCTTGGTTTGAAGTGGTGGCTGTAAAACCAAGTACACAACTGCCCATAAGCCAGCACAAAGTACACAACTGCCCATAAGCCAGGATAAACACAGGAGCTGCTCAAGCCTGGCACTTGAATTGCAGCCACAGAGACTTGCCTGCCAAGGCTGAGCTCGAAGTCAAACATCTGGGGAATACCAGTCATAACAGGAGGGAGAGGTTTGTGCTGGGAGCACGGCAGAGCTGTGCACAAAGTTGCTTTGTTGAGGCACAGTTTAATCACTGCTCTGCTCGCGGGGCTGTGGGGCTGACTTGTGATTAGCTGGGAGCTGTTGGTCATGGAGGGGCAACTCAGGTTCTCTCCCTGCTCACAGAGCTTTTGTAAATGCTTTACTTTAATAGAGACTAAGTCAAAAAAGAAAATGAAGCCTATTGTTGAGCTGTGTTGTTCCAAAAATAAAATATTCATGCAATTAAGGGTGAGGATTGTGCATCGCACCACAAATGATTCAATATGTGCAGACCATTTAGAGTTAAGATGAAGAGTATGGCGTGGCTGAGAATTGCAATTAGAGAGCAATGATATATTTTAGCTTAGAGGAAGATGAATTGGACAATCAGTATGTTGAATTTATGCCAGCTTATTTATTGAAATACTATTAATTTAGAAGCTTGGGTCTTTCATGATGACTTCCCATTTCTAATGAATATATAATCATGCTTTTTGCAAAGGAATTATTCAAAGTATATCCCACAACAAAATTCTTACTGGCAGTTCAAAGTGCACTAATGCATTTCTCATCAATGCAATCCATAAAATTCATGGAAATTCCTAAAATATAAGCTGTATTTGTCTTTACATGTTACACCTTTACTGTGAGCTGGAGCCTGTTGGAAAAGAAACCAAAATGTGTTTTGTGCAGAAAATAAGTATCTTGTTACAATTGAAACTTGTTACTGTTTTGCTTGCATTGTGGAGGGAAAATTCTTTTTTCTTCCTTTTTTTTTTTTTCCCCAGCTCTTTACTGTGTTTCTGCAGCAGCACAGGGAGGGGGAGAGGAGGTGGAGTGTGAGAGGGAGGAGCTCAAACCTTTGAGATTTTTCATTTGAACTGTGTTGGAATGTACTTTCCCCATGATCAAAACCTTTCATCCAGACTTAATGACATGATTGTTGTTATTAGCTTGTAATTTCAGCCTAAACACAAGAATTTTAAATCTAAAAATCTTAATCTTTTGGAGAACATTCAGTTTTCATGGGGTGGGGGGAAAAACTCTTAAGCTCAGGCATGTTGTGTACTGGGTTTCTGAAGGAAGATACTTGCAGAGATTTTCCCAGGAAAACTGAGATTAAGGACCTGATAGGAATAAACTTTCTGCAAGTTTGGGAACTGTTGGGACATTTAAGGCACAGATTTAAAAGCCCAAACATCCCACAGGTGTATTTTAGCAGATTCCTAGTAGCAGAGGGATGGGGAAGGAGAAAACGAAGGGACACTTGTGGAAGTCAGCAAAGAAACCAAATTCTGACATTGTCCCTGCTTGTGATATTCTCACTGTTTCTCAGGAAGTGATTGCATCTTCTCTCAGCTCCCTTGAGGAAATGTCATAGCAAGAATCCTAGGAATTCCTAGGAATTGTATGGTATCACTAATGAAATCAATCAACCTTGCCTATTTTAGAGTTCTGTAAATAGAGAAAGCAGAAAGCTTTTCTCAAAGTTGAAAGGAAAAAGGTTACAAAATAGCCATTAAAAAGGAAAGTGTTTTAACTACTTCATCTTCCCAGGTCTTCCTCCTGAACACCGGGAAACCCCAATTCTTTCTAAGAAGAGGCATTTTCAGTCCAAAGCAGAAAATGAAATGCTTTTTCTGGATAACTGAGAATTTCAGTCTCTAGCATGACTCCAGCTCTTTAGTGCAGCCCCATTACAGTGCAGCAGGATTCCCTGCTGACACCATGGTAGTGGAATGTTAGGGAAGGTAAGGCAGGGGGATAAGAGAAAGATTATTTCGATTTGGGAATGTAAACAGATACAGTCTAACTGTGTTGTAATTGTTTTGCTGCTAAGAAAATGCTGCCTGCCCTGGGTGTCCTTCCTCTTTCTTGGCTTCTGTTTGGGAATTGATCAGGAGAATTAGATGCTCCTGTTGGTTTGGGAGCAGGGTCACAGCTCAGTGGATTCACAGCCCGTGAGCAGGTTATTTCAAACCCAGCAAGGATAGAAGGCAGAGCAGCTTCAGATGAGGGCAGGAGGTGCAGCACAGCCCCACTGGGGGCACTGGTGACCCAGGATGGGCTGTGTGTACCAGCTTTGATCCTTCCATGGGTCCCAGGTCAGCCTCAGAGGTCGATGTTTCCTTGCCCACGGTGCCACTGAGGCAGCAGTGGCCTGAATGAGCCCCTCGCGTGCTCCCAGCAAGAGGCATCCCGAGGGGAAGCTGCTGTCCTGCCCATGGGGGACAGAGCTGGTGACACTCCCTGGTACCTGGAGGAGAGCCATCCCCTCACAGGGAGGGCTGTCATTGCTGCAGAGCTCTGTCCACACCCACTGTGCCTCTGTTTATCCCATTCATTATCCTACCCCATTCCCTATCATCCCTGGAGTCACACTGGCTGTGTCCTGCGGGCCAGTCCAGGCAGGACACAGCGATTTTGGGGCTGCATTGAGTAGCCCCTGAACAATGATGGAAGAAAAGCTGAAATGGCTCTTGATGTGAGTGAATGCAGAAAATTTTAGTAAAGAATAGATAGTCTTTAATTTATGGGTTTTCTCCTTTTGTAGCTGCTAGAAATATCGAACATCCTATAGATGTCAGTATTTTATTTCTCCTGCAATTCTGCATTTTGCTGTGGCAGAGCAGCTCCTGCTGGAGCAGTCTCCAGAGCTGCAGCCAGTGGCTCACATGGGATACCTGGTTCTTTAACTACCACTCACTCATGACAAATGAGCTCTTCCACTCAATCAGAGGTGATATGTGGAATTCACTGCAGTGTCATGTGTGATCCCTGGAGCCAAGGCCTTGAGAAAACCTGCTTTCTGATTCTTTCAAATGTTTGGCTCTTGTAAGAGCTCTCCTTGGCTAAAGTGTCCCCCTCGAGGTCCATCCAGTGCTGGGTCCAGCTGCTCCAGGGGTCTCCTCTGTTTGCACTCTGGCCAAGAGCTCCTGTGCAGGTTATGTTTGAACAGAGCACAGTTGTCACTTCAGGAAGAGCCTGAGAGCTTTGGCTGCCAAGTGCTTCCAGAAAATCACTCAGTGTAAGTGTGGCGTGAGGAGCTGCTGGCATCAAACTTTCCAAATCCACCCCTTTCTCGGAAAAGTGTTTTTGGTTTGTGGACACAGGTCCTGAGTGAGCTGCTGCTGGTGCTCATGCTCCTGGTGAGCCCCAGGACACCCTGCAAGAGCCACGAGGTACATCCTTCTGGCAAACAGTTTTCCCACACGTTTGGTCCTACTGAGGGCACAGTCTCCACACCAGGTGGCTTCTTTTGCTCTTTCTTTGCAGGGAAGAAGTGCCAGAAGTTTTTTGGTGGGCAAGGGAAGCCATGGTTCTGCCTTCTGTTGGGCTGGGAATCCCCTGCACCTGGAGGATTTGGAATATCTCTGCCTCCCAGGGTTATTTTTATCAGCCTTCTGCTTCCAGCTCTGATTAGCTGCACGTTCTCTCAGTGCTTAAACCCTTATTGGCTAATTGAATTAATGAATCAGATTTAAAAAAAGCAATCCACAGATAATTCTGCTTCTGCTTTAGACGTTGCCTGATCTATGCCATTGCCAGTAGGACACTGCATGTGTGAGGAGCAAAAAGAACAAAAACAACCTCCCAAACTTTACATTGCTTTGCTTTAGCTCTAGGGAGGATCCAGTTACTCCTTTAAATGCCACCTTAAAGTAACAAGTCCAGCAATGTCCAAGTCTTGCCCCAGCCCTGTTAAGAGAGTTATTTCATGAAAGGAAATAAAACAAATGACAGTTTAATCCTTTCCTGAAAGCTCTTTGGACACAGATGGCTAACTAGCCATAACAGAGACACTGTTCCTGGTGAAGTGAACAAAAAATAAATGCCTTACTGTATAATAAATAATCCCAGTCAGATGTTGATGTTTCATTTTGTTGATAAATTGCTGCATAATCATGGTGAAGGAAAAATAATTTTGTCTTTCCTTTTCTATGCTTAAATATCACGTAAAGAATTTTTTTTTAAAATAAATACTGTTTTGCTTGGCAAAATACACTTTTAAAATGTCACCAAAGCAGCCTGAATCTTAGATCTATTATCTATCTCTTTTCTTTTTTCCCTCTTTTTGATAGGCTTTTCCTTTTTCTCTTGAGGTAATGAACATTATTGAGTGGGGGTCCAGTAGAGGTTAAGAAATGAGAGAATTTCCCTCGAGGGAGGAGATGAGAGGGAAAATGAAGCTCGTGACAGATGTTAGTTACATTGCTTAATGCACTACTGGAAGACACTCAGATGCTCTGGAAATAACCTATTACAGACACCACAGGCTGAAGTGCATTGCATTAAGGTCATCCAAAACTTCCCCTTTTAAGATTTTCTCTTTCACTGTCTTAAAACTTTGCCAAATTTAATCATTTAGGCTGAACTTCTTCATGCTAGGTTTTTGCCTCTGGCTAACTTTACTGTCATTAGTTGTTGAAAGTTTCATCTAGAGCTGTTCATCCATTTCAGTGAGTAAGACTGGAGAAACTCTGCCCATGAATCCTCAGAGAGAAAGGATAAAAGCTTCTTTTTGCACATGGCAACCATAAAGAGACTCGGTGCATTGCAAACCTTCAGGAGCCTTTGGGTGTCCCCTCCCTGCTGTCCCCAGGAGGGTGCCCAGCCCCAGAGGCAGGAGGAGGGCAAGCAGATCACAGCCCCAGCAGAGCCCCTTGCAGCCCTGCAGTCCCTCCCCAGCCTTCCTTCTCTCCATCCAGTCTGGTGGGCTTCTGGATCCCTTTCTCCCCTACACCAGCCACTGGTCCCCACCCAGGACACTTCTCTTTGCTGGTCACTGCAATGCAAAAGTTGGTTACAGAGGACATAGAGAGCCTTGTCTTGTATCCACAACCATAAAAGTCACAATGATTTCAGAAATGCAAAAGTATCAGGGTGTGCAGGACCAGGAGGCAGGTGGGAAATGGTAATGCCCAGCCTTTCATGGGGGAAGGGACAGGATATCACCTTGGGAGCAGCTGAGTGATGATGGGCAGCTCCTCAGAGCAGGGCTTGCACCTTCATCTCCTGTAGCACCGAACACAGCAAGACCCTCACCCCAGCCAGGGCCCCTGGGCATGGCTGCAATGTAAATATTAATACTAATGAGGCTTTTCTTCTCAGTTTGTGCACATGCTGTTTTCCAGGCCTGGCAGTGTGGGAAATGGCCTGTCCCACTTGCTGGGGCACTCAGAAGATAGTTTTTTTTTAGTGTAATGGAAGCTGATGGAAGCTGGTGTCAGCTGGAGTCAGAGGTTTGATTTTCCATCTCAGCGACTATAAATGTTTGGAAGTCCCCCTTGGGAGGGAGCCCTGGGACTGGTGCATTACTCAGAGAGCCCATTTCTGCTAAGTGAGACTCAGAAAGAAATAGACTCAGTTGAAAAGGTGAATGACTGAAGTTTCAGCTTGTGTCCATTTCCTATCTAATGGGAATCACAGAGCACATGGAGTTCTAGATAACTGGGAGGATGCTGTATTTAGGAGACTTGCTATTAGAAGCCATACTTCAGTCAGAGAACAGACAGACATGGGAGTTTATTGATATGTTTAAACAATGATGGAATCAAAGCTTAGAAAAGGGACTTACTGCAATATTCCTGATGTACAGAAGCATAAGGAAGGCTGTGAGTGTTTTCAAGGTGCTGGTTGCTCTAGGTTGGGACAGAAGGTTCCAGAGGCATCATGAATACCAAGTGTTGCTGTGCTCCCAGATGCTGTCACTGAAAACAAAGACAAACAGTTTCTAGCATGTTCCTAATTGGGGCACAAGGGAGTGCAGTCATGTTGCTGCTTGTGTGTGTCTTGCTCCAGCCCCTCCCTGCCAAAAAATTTTGAAAACTTTCTTTCCTTAGTTTTCCCTAAGTTTGTAGTATGCCAGTGGTCCTGGGTTTATTTTATAAATTAATTTGACAGTAATGATGATTAATTGTGAAGCATTGGGTCAAACCTACAGATGTTTAAAATTCAACTTTCATACTATCCAGGGGTATCAAGGTCAGATATTGGTCTGTCTGTGCACTTTGGACTTGGATGTGAACCAGCATGAAGAGTGTGTGGAGCTGAATTTGGGTTTGCCTCTTACTGCAACACAATTCTGGAGTGCTGTATCCTGGATCAGGTAGTTACAAGTCCACTGAAGCTCGAGGCAGAAGTCCTATTGTCTTCAGGAGGGCACCTGGGTTTTCTCCCAGGGGTTGACCCCAGAGGACAAAGTTTTAAAGCTGGGGCCCATAAACAGTGAGAGAAGCTGAGGGTGAAGGCTGTGAGTGCAGGTGCAGGAGTGCAGGACACAGCACAGGGCTTACTGGGCAACACTGGGGCCACAAGAGGAAGCCAGCTGCAGTCCTGAGACATCTCAGGTTTATAAAAGAGCACTACACAGGCAGTGCCTGGGCCCAGGTGATAATGCAGATAAACATAATGCAGTGAAATTTCAGTGTGTGAGTAAGGTCTGTGTTCAGTGAAAGGGCGCTCAGCATTTCCTGAACTGGGTTGCAGATTGTTAAATGAGTTGCAGGGATCACTCTCTGGGACATGGCAAAGGAGACAAGGAAAGGCAAAGATGGATTTTTTCTGAGATGTAGCACTGCTCACTACCTTTTGTAACTATCCCATATGTTATATTTGCTGGTGGAATGTTGGAAGAGCCTGTTACAAAGTCCAGTTGGTTTCATGCCAGATAATCACTCCCCTATTTCCTCTTGAGATGGTGATCCAAATAGCCAGACTATCCATTTTGCTTAATATTACATTAGAAAATAAATTACAATAACTGAAGAACACTTAAAAGAACTAGAGCCCTTTCTAATTATGTCTTAACTCCTGCCAAACACTTGTAAGCAGACAGTATTTATTTTTTTCTATGGGAGGGTTAGAAAAAGACCCATGTGGGAAAGTGGCATGTTTCCACTTTGGTAATAAATGTTGGTATTAACTGCTGTTATGTTCTGAATTGAAATCTCTCAACAACTGTTTTGAATAAAATCCAGATAATTTTTTTTCCAGGAAGATAGGTTCTTGTGTAAACAGTTCCTTTCAGTGTTTGCAGTAGATGGTAGCAGTGACAGTAAACAACCTGCAGCATGGCCCTGTGCAGTGTGAAGTGCTGGACAGTGTGAATGGAGTCAGTAAATGTTGGGCTCTGTAATATGATGCAGAGTTAAAGCTGTTGATTCAGCCTTTTTTCTTGATCATTGTCACTGGGAAGCTCCGACAGGAGTTTGTTTAAGGAAGGTCTAGGTAAGAAAATCATTAGTGGCTCCTAATTAATCACACAGCAAGTAGCCTTGGCGAGTGCTCACCCAGGATCTGTGTGGTACTGTAGGATGTAAATGGTCTCTTCTCAGGGGTTATAAAATGCCTGACTGGCAGAGACAGAATTCAGGATCAGCTGAATTCTTGGCAGAGTTTTGTGCCTGGCCACACCACCTGCTAGCTCTGTGCAGAGCATGGAGTCCCTCCTTGTCCTGTCCTTCTCCTTTAAACATAACAAAGTGGAAAGACAGAAGCAAGAAGGCAAACTGCTGTGTGCTGTTTCCTCACAGACAGCAAGACAGAGTGAAGCAACAGGATACATGAAAGAGTTTCAGCAGGATGAAGAGTAAAGTTCTGGACTATTTTCCTTTCATTAATCTGTCACCTGCTATGAGGCTCCTTTATCTTTGAGCCTGAGAAGGCCCCATTTTGTCCAGTTCATTTTAATCGCTGCATTTAAATATGTGTGTAAAAAACAACAACAAAACCCCATCTGCATGAAACCAAATTTGATATTTGTTCCCTCTCTTAATGCAATCCCATGAATTTCTTACATTGTTGTGTACCATGTAGTAAGGGTCCCATGCAGAGAGCAAACAATACAGCAGTGAGAAGACAGATGCTCTACTAATGGGAAAGCAAGGAGCAGAGAGTCTGTGAGGGATTACAGGCAGCCTGGGGTTGGAATACATTATTAGCACAGCACCCAATTCAGAAATTAGTTTTCAGAATTAAATGCCTGAAGCATTTTGGCAAAAATTCCTTATCATCCCGCTTAAAAACTCTTAAAGCGTTTAAGAGTAGGAATCTCCAGCCTAGGCTGAGCAGCCACGCTCGGTGACTTTGCAGTGCTGCTGCAGTGAATTGGAGATTTTACAGCTTCATACCATTGCCGGGGCAGCAGCTGCCACACCCACTGAAATGTAGCCCACTGGCTCTGCTTGCACAAACCTTCAGCAGGTTTTGAACATCCTCATCAAAGAAGCAAATGGGCCTGAATGAGATTCCAAGGTCTGTTTCCAGGAGGAAGGTTTTGTTTTGTTGAGTGCATAACAGCAGGGAAGAGCAGCAGCCCCTCCTTGGGCACGGTCAGGCATGTGAAGGAGGAGCCGGTGACATGTCTTTTCAAAGGCCTGACATTGCCTAAGGTACAAAGTTTGGGTCCTGAAGCCTTTTTCAGGCACACTATTTTCTGAATGTTTTTCTTTTGAAAGTCATGATGGGAACATCGAACTTTAAAAGACCCTGGTAGACAACCGAGATTTGCCGCAGGACTGAGAACAGACAGGAGAAATTGTTTCTCATAGTACTTGGTGGGATTATCCTCCATGCATAATTGTTCATTATATGCTCAAAATTCATTGTTAATTTGTTTTAGAGATATTGCATATTAGATAGAAGAGTTATAAATCCCAAGATTATCACAGGAGGATACTAACAGGCCTAAATATTCAGGACAGAAGGGGTCTTGTTTTCCTCTTACATTGGAACAAAGACTCTTGGACAGGATCATTAGAGTTTTGTTTTTTGTTTTTTTTGCCTGTTTGATAATCAAAGTATATTGGACAGCAAACAAAAGAAAAGTTCAGCCAGCCAAGTCTTCTACTTTATTTTTACTCTTCTATTCTAACATAATTAACATATTTCTCAAGGTTTATTTAGTTTCCCAGAGTCTTATTTTATATAAGTGTCGTTGAGGAGCTGAATTACAAAGTCTTGATTTGTGCATATAAAATGAGATTTTATTATCCTGGTAGAGAAGACAAGGACAAGGTAAATACGGGAGAAAACAGTTGAGACCAGACTAAGAAATCAGGAAAAACAATATGCCAGCTCTTCAACTTGCACTTTGTTTTCTTTGCATCCTGGTGTATCCAGCATTGTACTCCTGAGTCACAGAAGGGAGAGTAAAGGGTAACACTTCATTTTCAGCTTTGAATTTCAAAACTGGTCTTTTAATAACAACTTCTCTCATTGTTTTTATATATGCTTAAGGAGTATCTGTAATGAATATTAGGGAGAGTTCAAAATGATGTTTCCCATTTGTTGTGGATACAGAGTGTCCATAGACTTCTGACTGTTCCTATCCAGCCTGAGATTGGTCTGTATTTACATCACTTTACTGCTCTGCCAAGAAAATGCTTTTTTTAAGAACCTGGCATAGTGGGAACCCTTCTAGAGTAAGGGTAGAATTGAGCCCCACACTGCTTAGATCCTGAATGAATTTGTGCCTATGAATACCATGGGAACAGGAACCAGAGCGGAGATTTTTGGCTTCTCCATGGGGGTCTTGCCTATCAGTTTGTGTCACTTCACTGCTTCACCTCAGCCTGTTTTTCACACCTTCAGATTGGGAGTGGATGTGCTCAAAAGCTCTTTTTACTCCTCTGACTCTGTCAGGAATAAGAAAGGCTCCAAGTCTGTGTAGGGAAACCTTCTCTCAGTTACCTGCTCAGTTACCTGCTCCTCCCTCCCAGCCATGCTGGGAGCCCACCCCGGGAGGCTCTTGGTGTGCTGAGAGACAATAAAGAGGCTGTTCTGCCTTGTCTGCAGTCTGGAGCAAGTCACAACTCCTCTCCACATCTCTGAAGATTGTTAATAATCGAGTGCTTCAAAGACAGACGTTGACAATTTTAATTAGTATTTTAAGACTTTTAAATTCTGCTTCTAAAATTCAAAGCTTAGTACTGTAGCTCTGTTTGAACACTCCAAATTAGGATCAAACAGTGCAAAGAAGCAGCAGTAAGCTCCAGAAATGTCAAGAAATTAATTTATTTCTTTTAGCAGCAGTGTCCCACAGTATTGCCATCATATAGAAAAGAGTGCTGCTGGGCTCTGAGGCTGTTATTCTTTTCCAGTCCAATTAGGTTTAAAACAAAGCAGACCTGGATCCAAAACCTCCATCTAACTGAACCAGGCCTTCAGTCTGTCTGGGATTGACCCTGTGACTAGGAGAGGAAAGAGTGTAGTGCTACAGGACCAGCTCCCTGAGCCCATGAAATACTGTGTTACTGCTGTTAGTCTTACTGCCATTCTGCAAAGTCTTCTTAATGGGGTAATCCAGTTCTGGATGTGTTTGACTAATAACAATTCTCTTGCTAAAAACAAATAATGGTTTTAATTTAATAGGGTTAGTTATATAAAGAGTGATTTTTGTGTCAGCAAAGCCCTTCTTTCTGACGAAAGTGTAATTTATGACAATCTAGTTAGCAATAAATGCCATTAATCTGACCACTATGCCATTCTTTCCCTGGGGAATAATGTCCCCTCTTAATCAATAGCTGTGTGAATGCTCCTTTGCATTCCTTATCAAATGACAGCCAGATGGTACTGGTAAATTCATTCCAGCAGGATTTTAGAATTAGCTGGGTTTGTGCTGTTGTTAATCCTCTGCTGTCTGTGTCACTAGGACCTGCCCACCTGTTTCCAGTAAGCCTGGAGTTCCCAGCCCTAGGAAGCAGTCTAGCCAGAGGGTTACTCAGTCACAGGGCAGCCAAGAAACATCCCAAGCAGTGAGACCTTTTTCTTCATCAGTAAGAAGAGCAAAAAAGCAAAGAAAAGTAGTATGTTGCAGAAATAGACAGCTAGGACTGCCTGCCTCTGTCTTTGTTCCTCAACACCCTGATCTCTTCTAGGGGAGTGGAAAAGTTTCTTAAGACTGCATGAGCTGTTGGGCATGGCAAGTTTTGGGCTGTGACAGCTGCTATATCATTTACTGACTTCCAGACCCATTTAAGTGTCTATGAGACCTTTCCCTTCATAATCACTTTGTTGCATAGCAACAATAATTTTATCTCCAACCTATTGATCCAACATAATATGTAATCCCCTCACTCCAATAAAAAGGAAAACATATGGCAGCTCCAGGCAGGGAACCACGGGCTTTTGATGTGAGGGGACAGCTAATCCCCACTACACCAGGGGGAATGGAGCAAGATACACACTCTGGGGCTCAGGGGATGCATTAGGTGCCTGAGCCAATTAACCTGTGTTCTAGAAGAGTCTGGTTTACATTCATCCTCCTCTTCCTCATCTTTTATGTTGTGTAATTAAAGCATGTTTCAGGTGAGCTCTGCTAGAAGACCATAAGTGTACAACACCCCCAGGTAGGGGGGCACCCCTTCCCCTGGCAGGATTGTGCACACACAGCTCTCAGCTGAGATGGGGCTTCAGAGGGTGAGGAGAAAGTAAGTTCAGCCCCTGCAAACACCAGCTTCAAATGTACATGGCTGGAGTTCCTCAGGAAGATGTCTCTTGTTTGTAGGCTGTGGTTTGTAGGTCAGTCTGATTACCTGGATGGTTCCTCTATACCTCTAAACAGAGGACTAAAAGCAGATCTTGGCATCTGAAACAGGATCTGCCTTGGGGACAGGAGTACAGAGTTAAGGTCAGAACCGCTCAGACAGGGAACACAGAGCTTTGGTCCCAAGCAGGCAAAGCATCTCCCCAGAGCCATGCCCTTGGCAGTGCAGCATGGGCTGGCAGCTGGGCTTTGGATCATCCTTCTGAGGTACCTCACTGCTGCCCACATTGTGCAGTGAGCCCAAGCTCCTGTGAGTGCACTGGATTCTTCCCTGCCTGGAAGGCTTGGTATCCACAAGGCAGCTAAATCCTTCTCAGGCCTGTCTTCTATTTTTTAGCTTGCAAATAGCACTGAGTGAAATATAGGTCCAAAGTCTGAGATCTCTAATTTGAGCAGGAATTGGGAGGTGAGTCCAATGCTATTCAAAACAACCACCAAAAGAGTCAATTCAAGCTAATTTCTGCACATCAAACACAAACTTTCCACATATCAAACTTACTGTTACATTGGGAATCTCAGTGGAAATATTGCAGTGGATCAGAAGGCCAAACTGGTATCTGAACATGCTGCAAAAGCCGAGCAAAGGCTTCTGAGTCACTGTCTCCCAAACCTGTGTCATACACAGCACAGTAAAATAGCACAGCTTTCACCTAAAAGGTATTTCTGTGGCTAGAGGAGTGGCTACTAATGATCCTTTCTTTTCTGTCATTTTAACAGTATTCAGGTTTTCAGCAAACAGCAGACAAGTGCTTTGTTTGTGGACACCTCATAATGGAAATGGTAAGAGACCTAAACTCCTAATGATGGGTAGCTTGGGAAGTGCACTGTGAGACTGCTTTTCCTTACCCAGGATGCTATTGTGTCTTCACTGCTGTCAATAGAGTTTTTGAAACTGAAGCAGTAAATAATAATACCTTCATGCTCTATAACTACTATAAAGTACAGAAAATTTGGCTTTTTTTCTGCCTAAGAATATGGAAGGTTGTTATTCTGCCATTTGTGAGTTAAAATAAAATAGAATTTTAATACTAAAGGGTGAAAGTACAGCACAACTTCGTATGAGAATATGGTAAAGGAGCATGGTGGGTGTGCTGTGTAAGACAGCAGATAACAAGAGCTCAGTCAAGTGGGTGGAATCTGGGATAGAGCAGAGAGGAACATTATCAATAGTCCTGAGGTTTGTCACCTGCTCTGTGACTTGCTTTGTTTACCCTCTGTTTGCTCCACGTCATTCCATATGCATTATTGCCGCTGGGATTTGTAGGGAGCCAGTAGTCAGAGTTACTTTTGTAATAAGAAAAAATCAAAGGGCTTTGGGTTGACCAGATACTACTGACATCGTTTCAGTGCGTGAAATGGTGTGAAAAGAGTTTTGTGTGCTCTTCCTAAGCAGAAATTCCCTAACAAAATGAAGTGGTTTTCACAACAGAGAAGGGCAGATCCTATAGTGTATCTATTCTCCTCTTGCTTTAAAGTGTGCATGAACCTCAGTGTGCCTAAGACAAGTAGCTGTTGTGCTGCACACACGGAGGTTCAGTTGGAGCTGGAACAGAGACTTCACTAATGAGGATTCTGGCTTATATCCTGGCACCACTGGTTGGACAAGGATATTGTTCGTTTTAGCCCAAGAGCAAATTTCTAGAGTTGTGTCATGCTGGGAGGGGGAGGGGGATCCTGACTTGCATGCTTTGAGCTGGCCCTTAATTGCAGAATCCCAGGCAAGAGTCCATAATATCTTGCTGGTGGAGCTCAGTAGCTGGAAGCTTTGGCAGGTGCTTGTCTGCCTCTCTCCCGTCAGCAAGTGTGCTCTGACAAAAGGAAACAGCTCTGGGAGCTCCAGGAATTCAGCACTCCTAGTTGGCTAATTCCAGTGGGTTCCTGCCGTGTGCTGGCCTGGGGCAGAGCTGGGGCTGTGCAGGGCTGGGTGAGGAGCTGCCCTGTGCCCAGTGCCTGCACAGCTGTGCCAGGCTGGCACCACAGCACACTCCTGCAGCAGCACCAACTCCAGCCTTTCCAGTCAAACAGAGTCTGATAGCACTCACTGAACTCTACAGGGCTTCAGCAGGGAGGGGAAAAAAGGTTAAATTAAATTGGCCTTTTTTTCTGTACTTCTTTCCTCCTGGTTTGACCTTTATTCATAGAATCACCTATAGGGCCAAGGGAGCTTGGTCAGTGGAGATTTCTCATCTCAAGCTTCCCAGCAGTTCCAGGCTGAGTACAGCTAGCAGCTGAAATTTTGAAATTACCTTCCAAACATACTTCTTATGCCCAAAATGTATGGAATTGGTCTTATAGTCTGTTGAGAGCTGCCTGAAAGTGGTAACTGTGTCTCACTCTTCCCAGGGGCTTGTTCATGGGCTTGCAGCATCCTCCTCAATGTCCCAGTGCCACACTGGGTGTTACCTACGAGGATGGTCAGGACTGGGGGGGATCTGTTCTGTAGCAGTGCAGCCAAAGCTGCTTCAGACCTTTCCTTGAAACCTTTAAAATGCAGTAGGGAAGGTCAGCATGGGAAAAGCCTGGGCTGGTGCATGGATCAGTAACCAAACACATGGATAGTGATGGCATTTTATTAGAAATGGATGGGCCCCTATGACTGAATGATAACCAGTCAGTAACTCTGGGAGATTAGGATCCTTAGTTAATAAAGAAGCACCTCTTTATTTGCTTGTTTTTTTATTTAACTTTTTGAGTAATGACCTGTTTGGATTCTGTCACAGCCTGCTAAGTTTGGTAAAGTAACTTGTATTTGGGATTTCCCCAGAAGTGGTCTGTGAAGCAGTTTTTAATTTCCATTGGCAATATTGGCACTGCAGAGCTAAAGCTGATGGGTTTAGCCTGAATTTCAGTTCTTGCTCTTCTTTGGGAGCATATTGAAACCCACTAAAATAAGCAAGTTGATTGTTTTAAGACACTCCTTGCTGACAGATCTGCAGAGTGGTAATTTCATCCTGAATTGCTTTTCTCACTGTCATTATAAAGAATAAGAGAGACACAGCAGTTTATGGGGAGCAAATAGTTCATGTAATCAAGTATCCATTTATTTTGTTGTTTGCCTCATAAGATCTTACAGGCCCTTGGAAAATCCTACCATCCTGGCTGCTTCCGCTGTGTGGTGTGTAACGAGTGTTTGGATGGAGTCCCCTTCACTGTAGATGTGGAAAACAATATTTACTGTGTCAAAGACTACCATACGTGAGTACACAAATCCACTGCATGCTCAGAAAAATAATACCAGTTAAATCACTGATGTAGTTATAAGCCTTGTGATGGGTAAAAAGGTCACTCCTACTTGCTCAGATGTCCCTCAACTGCTTCTTTCATTTGTAAAGTATTTTACAATTTATTTATTTGTAAAGTGTTTCATTTGTAAAGTATTTTAAGATTTGTTAAGTAGTATGTTAGTTATGCCATACTTCAGCCAAGTGAGGCTGAAAATCAGATTGTGTCAGAGGATGTGTTTCTTGGGGGCTGTTCCTCTACTTTCAGGACTACCAATTATACCAGGCCAGCTCTGCAGGTGTTGGTAGGTTCTGCTGGCTGTTTGAAGAGTAGAGGTTCTGGCAGTGCTTGACACGGGTGTAAGTTTTGTTAACTGAGACAGAAGTGTAATTAACAGTTAGTTTAGAACAATTTGAGCCTTACTTGACAAAAGGTAGAGGGTTAAGAGATTGCTTTTAGACTCCTTCCTGATTCTGCTCAAAGGCAACAGGATCCTGCTCTTAGCTCCAGTTAACCAATAACTCAGTTATGCAGCAGGAGTAAATCACCCTGAATTCAGCCCTGTTGGTGCCAATCTGACTGTGTTACAAGGACACAGTGAGTGTTGTCCCAGTGGCTGTCATACAGTGCAGCTGTGGACAATAAACCCATTTGTGTATTTACCTGGAAGATTCTGGCCATGATCAGCCCCTCTCCTCTCCTTTAGCATGGTTATGTCTTTCTGATGTCAGAGAGTGACATCCCTAAGTCAGGAGCTGCTTTGTAGTCAAGCATCAAGGCTCTGGAAAAATTTGAATGGTTTTATAAATAAAGGAAAGAAAGAAAAATGGCATATACAGGAAGAGGGGTGGATTAATTATGCCTCAAGGTCAGGAAGACCTAAACAATGAAGTTGGGGTAGATCAGCCTTTTCCAAATCTCCTTCTCATTGAATATCATCAAACAATTAGAGGCATTTCAAATCCTGTGGATCTCCATTTTACTAAAAACAAGGCATGATTAGAATGGCTCTCTTGGTTCTACTTTTTGAAGATGCTTTGAATGTGATTGGAACACTTTCTTCTTGCACCGTAGGGTTTTTGCACCAAAATGTGCTTCCTGTAACCAGCCGATCCTCCCAGCACAGGTAGGTGTTAACATGCACTGACTCTTAGGGGAAACAGCTGTTGGCATATGGGCACTTCCTAAAAACACACTAAAGGCTTTTCCTTCCTCTCCCAGAATCTGTACTATGTTAGTTACCAAATTAAATCAAAGTTCATCAGTAAAGTCACTCCCAAACATTCCCAGAGGTTGTAATAGTCATACTACTTCTAAAAGTATAGTACTTTATATCTTTAGGTCTTCAGGTCTTAGCTTTCCAGGTCTTCATTAATCTGTTAGAAACCTCATTTAATTGAAAACACTGACTGGGGCTCCAAGAACAACTCAGGGAGTAAAGCCCTTGAAAAGGCATCTGATGGCTACCCTGACCCTGTGAGAAGGCCACACACAGTCTGTTGTTCTGAGGTGGCAATGGAATGAAAGTTTTTAAGGGGTTGAAAAGGCAGCAACAAAAATGGAACCAGGTGAAGCCTGCTTGCAAGCTCAACCCAGGCTGACAGTGTTGTTGGCACAATTAGACCAGAGTGGGGCTCCCTCATGCTCTGGTTGGTACAGAACCCTCTGAGTTGCCTTTGCTGAGGTCACTGACCACCGTTTCATTTGTAAACAAGGGCCTCAGCATCTCCCTGCTTTTCCCCTGGTCAGAGTTTCCCTCCTGTAAGCTGCTGAGCTGCAGTAAAGGCTGATGCTAAAGCCTTTCACTTGCCCACCTCTCCGCCACTGCACATTACTCTCATTTGTCAGTAGCATTTCTGTTAACTGGCCAAGTCTTACATAACCAAGAACCCTATAAAGGCTGAACCAGAACTGTTTGTCCTGATGGATTGTGAGGAGAAAAGCTCTATGTAAATGCCACTGAATTTGGGTCTTAAAAAATAGTTCTTTTTTTCTTTTCAAGAAAGAAAAAAGAAATATAAGGCAGTCATAGTGCTGACTCACCTGATGACTAGCAGGACACACTCCATGTTCTTTCCCAGGGAGATTTCTTAGGTTAGTTCAAGTCTAGAAGTGCAGGTGCTAACTTGCCCACAGCTTCTCTCAGACATAGTCCACGTCATATCTGGTGCTCCAGCCACGCCTGGACCTGGAAACAATGCAAGGCAAGCAATTTAATGAGCTCTGTCTTCAGAGTGGATCAGCAAAAGAGCCTGTGAGGTTACTAGAAGGGTATGGGCTGCTCTGCAGGGCCTGGGGCTCAGCCAGGAATTGCACAACTCTCCTACACCCACCCTCACGCTGAGGTTTGGCCTGTGCATGTAATTACCTGCCAGACTGGTGTGTCAGTCCCTGTGGGGACACAGTGACATGTGCATGTGCAAAAGAGCTGTGCAGCAGATGGTTTGAGAGGAATACAAGTCCTGGAAATCAGAGCAAGATGTGTACAAGGAAAAGTTACCCAAAGAGCAGGTTTTTGACTGGTAATTTGTTCAGATCTGGGTGCCCTTGGAAGATTACTTGATTTTAAGACTGATTTGTTCCTTGAGGATGAGGTTTTGGCTAAAATTCCCAAGTGACCTCTGCAGCTTAGATGTGCCAGACACCCAGACTGCTGCTACAAAGCTAAGGAGTGGTGCAGTGCCAGGTCCTGGGGTTAAGACCTTCAGTGGTCACAGAGCTTCTGCTGCACGGGGGAACAGGGGAACAGCTCTCCAAAGCAACGAGCTGGGCACTGCGTGAAGACTGAAGAAATGCTTAGACACCACTGTCACTTTCTCTCTGCTCCACCCCAGGGCTCCGAGGAGACCATCCGGGTGGTGTCAATGGACAAGGACTACCACGTGGAGTGCTACCACTGCGAGGTGAGCCCCGGGCTCTGCCCGCCCGCCCCACGGCTGGTTCTGCTTCAGGGGGGATCTGCTCTGCTCTGCCTTGGGGGTCCTGCTCTGCCTCGGGGGGGATCTCTGCCTGGGGGGGGATCTGCTCTGTCTCGGGGGGGGGGATCTGCTCTGCTTCTGGGAGTCCTGCTCTGCCTCAGAAGGACCCTGACTCACCCCATGGGCTGTGCTTGCTGGCTCTAACACACCTGGGCAGGTAGGGCTCTGCCCCACAGCTCCTGGAGGAAGACAAAGGGGTGAATGCTGCCTGGGCTGGAAGTGGTGCTGCCATCACCAGTACCAAATTAGTTATGGAGGGGTTTTCCCCAATATATTACCTTCAAAGCTGGGCTTGGTTTGTTGTGTTGAGTTTTCTCAATACTTCTGGATGGGGAGTGAGCAAAGAGTAGGTAGGTGTCAGTTCTCTTTTTCCTCATCTCTAGGTACAGTCTGTAGGCTCTGATCTGACAAGACTTGAATTTACATTGGCTGTGCAGGGAAGGTGTCTCACTGGAAGGCCTTTCTAGGGGATCTGGTTTTTCTGTGCTGAATGAATATTGATTCTTTACTAGGAAATTGACAGGGATACCATGGACTTGCTGTCATTTTTTTGGGAGTAGTTTCTTATTGAGCAGAACATTTAAACAGTTATTGTCACAGATCAAGTTGTGGAATTAGCGCTCTTGCTTCAGAGAGGAGACCTGAGTTCATCCTTAGTCCTGCATCCAGGAACATAAGAAGGGAAACAAACTCACTAAGTTGGGATCAACCAAAAACTTCCCTTTGCTGTCGGTTTGGCACTCTGATATAACACACAAATATCCACACAGATCTTACCTGTTAACACCAGGGGCAACAATACAGCAGTGCTGCCTTCATGCCCTGTTGCACAAAGGTTTTACAAAGAATCTGCTGACTGAGAGAGAAAATTACAAAATTCAGGGCATCTTGAAATAGTATGTACCTAAATGTAAGGAAGGCCCCATCCAGTCAGCCATCTCTTTTCAACAGACACCTGATACTCCATCCATTTCTATTAATTTTTCAAGAGAAATTGGCACAGGAAATCACAGTATTTTGGAGAGCTGAACTTCCCTCCTCCTTCCCCCAACTATTGCTTTGTGCAAGCTTCACCTAAGATGACAGCTCCCTCCCCTGCTCTCAGGCTATTGACTTTATGCTGGAATGTCCCACTGGGGGTTTATTTTCTGTCATTTCATTATTCATTTCCCCATTCTCCTCCCCATTTGAGGCAAAGCAAGCTGCCTCCACATCTGCCCAGAAAGGCAGAATGCATTTATGTACAGAAATCAGGAGTTAGCCATGTGTCAGCAGGGGTGGGTTACTGCCTGATGCTCTCAAATCAGGCTCTCTGTACACTGCTGTCCCCAAATGCTGCTGCAAAAGGGAGTGCCAGGATTTTGAGGTACACACATGAAAACTTTAGCAAAGGTTGCCATGACTTAGACCACCACTTCTCATCTGCTTTTGATGTCATTCTCACCTGCTGGCCATGCACAGTCAGTGGTCAGGTTGGAAACTTTGCAGCTTTTCTGTGTCATCTCTTCCATGTGCAACCCCACTTGATTTCTGTGGAGGAGCTGAAGCCCTTTTGCAGATCACTGGAGTCCCATTCTGAAACTGGAATCCACTGACAAGGCAGGCTTTCTCCTTGCAGAAAGGGAGTTCAGTTTTGGAGAAGGAAAAACATACAAACACTTGGCACATCTGCAAGGCATCTGAAATTGGCAAGTTCTAATTTTAAGTCTTGTATAAATTGCTATAAAATCATTATATAATATGTAGCAACACACAGAAAATTACTTTGGCAGATACTTTGATTAAGACCCCTCTAAACTAACATTCCAGTTTTAAAGCTTAATTTAAAACCCATTTTTAGTCTTATTTCATTATTGTAAAATTTGAGGATTTAAACTTGAGCTGTGAAAGCTGAAAAATTATACTTTGTGTTCATTTAAAATCTTTGCATTTGTTTTCAGCAGTAAAACCATCTCTATTCCCAGTTTATTCTGGTTTTTTTTTTCTTTCTATTATGTGCACAGATACATACTCAGAATCCCTGATTTCTCAGAATTGATCATGTTAATAATTTCTAAGTATTTAACATCCTTGAAACATTAAATCTGAGCACCAAACTTCAGTGATTTCCAAATGCCCTCAGAATTACAGTGATGGCAAGTGGAAATCAGGATGGTCTCTATTGCAGTGTACATAAGAGTCAGCAGGCAGGATCACTGTTAGTTGCTTCTCTGTCTCTGTCTGTAGTTACGTGCCAGTCCCAGGGATTACCAGCATTTCTAGTAAAGATGGACCACTGGCCTTAAAGTCTTTAAGTTCTTTTAATTCCAAATTAGTGTAAATCTGCTCCAGAAGTAAGATATGTCACCTCTCCCCCCTTTTCCCCTCCCCTCTCATTCTCTACTTATGCTCCCCCACATCTTGCTCGCCGCCTCGCTGCAGAATTATTTCCTTCTCTGTTCGAGCCTCTTCCAGGTTGTGTTTGTCAGGGTCAGCCCCTAGCCTGCTTTTAGGCTTTTGATTTGCATCACCATTTATTAGATGGAGGAGAGATCAGAATGGGAAACAGTGGTGAAAAAAGGCTGGGCACTATTATAGCCTGTGCTGTTGGATTTCAGTAATGTCAGTGTGAGATGGTCAGGGTGCACCTCCCAGAAGTTGTGGAGGCTGCTGGCTTTGGAGGTGGGAGGGAGCTCCTGGGGCCATGCAGGACAGACCAGCAGCACTGTGAGAGGCCTGCCTGAGTCACTCACTGATCTGAGATGTCTCTCTTTCTTCTAGGACTGTGGCTTGCAGCTCAATGATGAGGAAGGCCATCGTTGTTATCCCCTAGAGGGCCACTTGCTCTGCCACACCTGTCATATCAGGCGCCTTAATATCAAACTGCCATCACATCCACCTCCGAGCTACCCCATGCATGTCACAGAACTCTGAAAGACATTTCCATGATCAATAAGCTGTTTGAAAGAGAAGACAAAAGTTTAAAAATTATTTTCATGTTCCTTTAAAGATGAGGTTCCAGTAATAACCATCTAAACCATCTATTTATTTTTTAAATCAGAGGTGAGGGGGTCCTTTTCTGATCTTGTACATATGTTCTTTTATCTAGACATTTTCACCAAGACAGTCTACTTGAACAAATAATTCACCACTAAACTGTAACTGTAAATGGCAGCATTTCTGAAAACAATGGTACAAAGGGCTGTTCTGGACTCCCTACTTGCTTCCTTCAGTGGAGATTTCACCCAAGTAAGGAGTAGAATTACTTTCCAAAAGTTAGCACCTTATCATATTGCAGCAAGCATGATAAGATACATGCTTGCATTTTAGCTAGTTTTGTTGAATTCTGGTCTTAGAGAATACTTAGATTCCAGAAGTAGGGAATAGGCAGCAAGCAGGTGTTTAAGCCAGGGCAGTTTTCAGCAAGGTAAGGAAGGGTGTTCTGTGTTCTGTGAAGAAGTGTCAGGCCAGCTCTCCATCCTGCAGGGTCCCACAGTCATCCAAAGACTAATTATTCAGCTTGCTCAAGAAATATGGCAAGGATTTGATATAAAACCCATAGTACAGAGGATTGTATCCAAAAGATTGGCACGTGCCGGGTCAGTAGTTGCAGCCCTCTGTAATTGCTGGCTGTGTAGCCATGGCTTCAAAATGCATTCCTATCAACTGGACCATTTGGCACTTACTAAAGAATTCATCTTTCAAAACTGTTTTTTGTTCAATAGGGTTCTATGCAAAGGTACACTTGTCTTTATACTGCTTGTTTTATCCAAGACTTTTTTTTTTTTGTTACCAACTGCTTCATGATTGTATGTTGAGACATTATTAAAGAGAGGCCCAGTGGTTTGGTATTACCTTTTCAGCTTTGTGTTCTTTTCGAGATTACTTTTGAACTGATTATGGTGATCGTCTTCACTGGAAAACAAAGTGCAGTATGGCAGGAATAGTAATTTAGAGAGTCAGACCACAAAACATCGGTGTTTACAACAAGTATTAGCTGTACACAGAATGTACACACTTTCATGTTTTGCATAAGCTTTTACAGTACCCTCAGAGCTCTGGGGAGAGATATATGTCTTCCATATAGGAAGTTAGATGAATCTTTTTTTATGGTTTGTTTTCTACCACGTGCTGGTGTTTTACATACAAATCACACCATCTGTATGTCAAAAAAATTCCTTGCATTCTCATGAGAATTGACCCAGCCTTCCTGAAGCTGCAATTTATCATTGCTGTCTTTAACTGTATTCAAAGTTACAATAAAATAAAATTCTTCAGCTCCAGAGGAAGCAGAAATACCAGACCAGGTTCTTGGCATGTGTAAACTGGGACATTTCCATGCCAGTTCTCCACACTTGAGAATCTGCCCGATCCGTTCGGAAATGATCCTGTGTTAAATTCAGCATGCAGACTGATGGAATGACTTATTTGGCAACACCATTGCAGTTTAGTTTCTTATGCTCCATTGACTTTTTGAAAGCCATTTGTGGTGCTCTTGAAAAGCACAAAGAGCATCCAATGGCCACTAATTCCTAAGTGGAATAATTAACTCCCTTAACAGAACTTTTTGATAGTCTGGAATTTCCTTATGGGCAAAGGTGGGGGGCAGGGGAACAGGAAAAATTCTTGAGAACTATTTTTTTTCTGTTAGTAAGGAACAAAAGGGATGCTTCCTGAACTTCTGCCAGACTTCCATGGCCTAGAGTAACCTGTCCTACTGAAGGCTCCTGGGCAAAGTAATTATGTAGTTAATATTTATCAGTTTATAATTAAAATGTTTAATGTGAATGCCAGGATTTGAAGGAACTACAGTGCAATCAGTGCCCCATTTCTGTGCTGTGGTCCTAGAGGTCTGGCCTGCAAATGAGAGGCCAGGAGTGCACGTGCAATTCTGCATTTGCTGACACTCTCTCTGTGTCCATAGTCAGCAGCCCAGCCTAAGGAGGAAGTGGAACTACACATGCCAGCAAATGTTGGAGAAAGGGGGAAAAAAATGTCTTAAACTGGATTGTATGGCCAGGTCAATTCCTTCAGGTCATTACAAACACGGAAGGCAGCAGAGCTTCAGGATAAACTTTTAGCATCAGCTACAATGGAATTCTTTTACCATTGCAGGAGGTTGCTTTGGACCACATTTAGCCTTGAGGTATTTTCACCTGCTTGTCTTTACAATATATATTACAGGACCCAGATTAAGAAAAGATGATTAAAATACAGAAAGAAGATTTTGGTCTCTTCCTGGGAACAAATAACAGTTACTTGCTGAACTGGAAAAATGCTTTGCTTTTCCAGTAGAGAGGCAAAACCTTCACACTGACAGTGGACAGAGCTGGAGGTGACTGACTCTGACATTCAGCCCAGTCCTCTGCCAGCACCTTCCTGAACACTGTGCCTCCATCAGGGACAGGTTTAAGTTTCCAACATACCTTCTAAGGGCCAGCACACTTTCAAACATGTACATAACCAGAACATTTCTTTGGGTTTTTTTTCCTCAAAACAATCATCCCGTAGAACAGAATAATATTTCATTTAATTTCACATGCTGATTTTTCAATCTCTTGTAGTTCTGTGCCGGTCTGATCTGTTAAGTGTCATCATGGTAAAAATTCTGAAAGGTAATATGTCAATATGGAATAAGAGATTTGTTTAAAACCAGAAAGCAGCAGTTGTTCTAGTATTTTCTACAGACAGATGCATTCCATTACTGTATTACGAAGTACAGCTTTGCTTTTCCAGCATTTACTGTAAAAACTGGGGCTTGAGTGAAATTTCCCAGGTTTGGTTGGGTTTTTTTTCAAATCAAAGAGAAAAACAAAGTCAAACCTAAAGTACTGATGTGTTGTACTCATTAGTACTAAGTGACAGTTTCTACACATTTTACCTCCTGCCTGGGGAATTACATAAATGAGAAATCTTGTTTTAATTATTTTCTTACGGAATATTCTTATGTTAAATCAGTTCAACACAGATGAAAACTTCCTCAGTTCATCTTACAATGCAATTGTTCTTCAGAAGCCTTTACTGTACTGTACTGTTTCCATAAAGTTCCATCAATAAGAACCTGCTCTCATTTGCATCAGGCACATCACCTTCCCTTGTAGGAAGGGAATCTTCCCAAGCCTCTCCAGCATCAGCTGCTGTGGGCAGTGCAGGGTCCCTTGTCCACAGGAGGACATGTTCCAAAGAAAGGACCAAAATACTCATTTGAAAACAAAAGAATGCACTCAGAGAATTGAGGTTCCAAGAGGGTTTGTTTGGGTTTCTTTCCTTTTCCTTTCACTTGTGTGCACGTGTGTGTATATATTTTGTAAGGTGGAGCTTCAAAAGGAAAACATGGTTAGAGGAACTCTTTAAGACCAGAAATTCCAGAGTAGTAAAGTAAACCAAAGCTCTAAAGGAAACAAAAGCTGCTTTCTTGTGTTTCAAGAAAAGTTTAAAAGTTTGTGATTCATCCTGTAACTAATGCCGTAACTAGAGTATATAATTTGACTTAAATTAAGTTTTCATTTGAGAAATATTTTCATTTTCTTTAAAAGAATATAGTTTTCTTCCAAGAACTTGGACCAACGTTGATTTTTATTTTGTAGGAAATAAATGAATTCCCAGTTTGTATATCATGTAACTAGTTTACATGCTGAAAATATACATTAGTTAACTATTTTTGTATATATATATATCCTTGTAAAACCTTTCAATGTGCTTCTGTCTTTTAGTCTTTAGAATTACTTGTGGTTTTGTGTTTCAGTGTTTGATTCCCTTGATTGTTGAAGAAAAAAATTGGGAAATGTAGATTTATTTATCTAAAGAAGAAGCTACTTGCTATCATCTTAAGTTATTTAATATTAAAGTCAGAAGTTTCATTTAACCTTAGATGCTATAATCTGCTTTTTTCAATAAAGACATTTTGTAGTTATGTCTGGTTTTGTAGTTCTGTTGCATGTAAGTATTTTTTTTTTTTAATTTAATCTAGGTGGGCACTAAAAGAATTTTCAGAACCCTTGTATTGCCTACAGAAATGCCTGACTGATATTAATTGATTGCAGCTGCATTCATGAAAGATTTTGGTCCTCTAGTGCAAGTGTTACTAATTAAGGTCTAAAATATGCCCACAGCTAACGTTCTGCAGCTGCACTTAGAAAAGAATTTAGTCACTCTGGCACTTTTTAATTAAGCTTTAACTAGTCTGGCTAGTTCACATGTCAGACAGTCAGTATTGAGGAACACTTCCTTTTCAAAACTCTCATTATTTTTTGGAGTGTTACACAAGAGAAGTATTTGCCTGTGCTATGAACTTAGCTTGAAGCACTTGGACCTTGGTTTGGGGAACTTTCTCTATATTCTTGCTAAATCACAGTAATCCAGAAACTGTGGCCAAAGCTCTGATAGGATCAAAGAGATGCATGTTTATCTATTTTGCCTTTTTGAAGCTTTTTGCCATCTTCCTGATTCCAGTTTCACGGCACAGATGGGAGCTTGGTCACATTTACCTTCCTCACCCCATGGTCCTGCAGGAGCAGCTGTGTCTGTTGGGCAGAACGTGCTCTGGTGTCTTGTCTCCAGCTGGCCAGGGGAGAAAGTACAACAGCCAGTTCCTTCCTTGTTTCCTCATAGCCAGTGTCCTTCCTTTCCATCAGGATGGCCAGTCTGCTCTCCTGGTGAATATTCTTCCCTCCAGTGACCGGCAGACATCAAACACTCACAAGCTGCTCTTTGCGTCTGGGCCACCCTCCCATCAGAGGGGCCTCTGCAGCTCTGCCACCCTGGCTTGGCAAAGCCCAAATAACTTCACAGCTGGAAAGAAACTTCCTAGAGGTTTTCCCACAATGGCTATTTTGGCAAATTTTTCTTCTGCACAGTCAGAATGGAAAGAGTTACAGATGCCACAATTGTTTTAGGGACAGTCTGCACTTTGGTGCTTTGAAACAGATGTACCATACTTCTGTAGGGCCTTCACATACATGCTGTTTTCTTACTCGTTATTTTCAAAAATTCATTCAAAATGAGCAATCCATGCCCTCCTTGAAGGAAAAAAAAAAGCCACAAAGACTGGCCAACTCAAAGCATTTTAACAGGGCCTTACTACATGGGTAACACAAATGTACTTAATAAAAATCTAGGACATCTTAATGCAGCAAGAATTTACACCAACTCATAATCAGCCTGACTGAAAAGAACAGAATACTTTAAAATCTTAACTGTTCTGTGTGGGCCTCCGTGCAGAAAGCACATACTGGAAAAAAGAACATTTGTTCATGGCAGGGTGGGTGTGAGTCAGGCCCTGGCTCCCAGGGGAGCACCACCAAAGGCTGCACTGTTCTGGGTCCCTGGCCCTGTCCTGGTCCCTGGCCCTGTCCTGGGTTCCCTGGCCCTGTCCTGGGTAGTGAGGGGCCCAGAGCTGAACACAACACTCAGAGTTTGGCTTCAGCAGTGCCGAGTACAGGGTGACAATCATTGCCCTGGTCCTGATGCCCACCTGGGTGCTCCTGGGCTCATGTTTAGCCACTGCCACCAGCACCCCCAGGGCCTTTCCCTCTGTGCAGATTTCCAGCCCCTCTGCCCCAGCATTTTGCTCTGCTGGTGGTGGTTGTGACCCAAGGATAAGACCCAGCATTTTACCCTGTTGACCCTTCACACCCATGGCCTCAGCCCATCCATCCAACCTGTCCTGATCCATCCCTCAGCAGAGCCTTCTACTCTCCAGTAGGTCAACACTCCCACCCAACTTGATGTCATCACTAGATTTAGCTAAATTTGCTAAATAGCGACCAAGAGCTACTGGACATGGAGTAGGAGACATCAGTCTTCACTGGGTGTCTAAGCCAGACATGAAAATGTCACCCTCTAAACAGAGGGCATTGGTTTCTGGAATAAAGTGCAGGTCATTCCTTGGTCACCACTACTGGGCTAATCAGCAGCTGATTTATGTAATTTTAAAAGCTATGGGGTTCACCATAACTTCTGATAAAACTCCAGAAGACCAAAAAAATATTTTCTTTCTGTTCAAAAATCATTTGAGATCCTATCAGAGCACTCAATACAATTCCCACCATCTCTTAACACTTTGAGACAACAAAGGCAAGTTCCCATGTTGTTTAAGAACATATATTTAGAACTGGCTCATGTCTGCAGTACCTGCACTGTCCCTGTGCTGTCAGTTTCTGTCCCATCTGAAGACAATACACAACATTAGAGAATATAAATCACTGCTCACACAAAGAGCACAGGAGAAGGACAAATTGAAAACTGTACAATAAGTAAGAGACCATGAGGAGATCTGGTTTGCCAGAAGTGATTAAGTAGCTATCCAGCAACACATTTAAGAACAAATTCTTAAAGGTTTGCATCACAGCTGAAAAAAGAAATCCTCAAACCCCCTCATTTGTATGTACATGTCTGGGAAGCCATCGCCTTGAAGAACAAGGTCTGTTTTGGTTAGTCACAGTAAGTCAAGCGGTTAAGTGGACTATCCAAAAAAAACATGTTAATTAAAAATTTGGCACATTTAAACTATTGCAGGAATGTTAAAGCCAACTGATCAGTTAATTACTGGCTGCTCTGGCGAGGAAATGAAAGCCAGAGACACCCTCAGTGCCTCCAGCACAGGAAGGGAATGGTGACACGCACAGTTCCCAAACAGTGTCAGCAGGCCTGGCACTACTGACCCTGGCACTGTGCTGGGTCCTGCTGAGTCCTCAAGGGCATTGGGACAGGAGAGGAAATCACTGGATAAAGCTGTGTCTTTTACTATCTCAGGCATGCAGCTGAAAAGTTCCTGAGTCAAATGCAACAAGCTATCAGAGGGAAATAAAGCAGTGACAAATTCTGCTCTGTGAGGGTTGGGTATTGTGGGGATTTGGTCTTACCTTGGTGTCTTGACCTGAAGTTTTCAAAGCTCACACACTATGGATGGATACACAACAGAGTAGGGCAGAAAATTAAAATGGCCTGTGAGGCAGGGTGCAGTGCCAAAGAGAGAATAACAAGAGTTATCTGCAGTACCTTCAAGCCACATGTTTAACTGCACTTACCTGTATCAGTGGACATGGCTCCCAAAACTTTTTTCACAGAGCTTCTTCAGTGAAGCAAAAAAAGGGGCTGGTGTCCTGCATCAGGCATTGCTGCCTGTCTCCCAACAGGATGGTAATGACACTCCTCCACATATGGCTGTGCCTGGGCTCACCTGGGAGTTCATCCTTTTTCCCACTTCTTCCTATGTCAGAAAAAGAACAGGGGAAAATAAAGCATCACAGCTTTCTGCACCATTTACTTTCCATTCCTTATCAGGGCATTTCCCAGCAAAGCAGAAGAGGAAGCTGGCTGGGCACAAGGCTGGGGCTGTCGGTGCAGTGTCACTGTCACACGTGAATCCTTTTGTAAAAATGGCAAGCCTTGGCCCAACAAACATCATGGTCACTTTAGACACAGCCCACTGCTTCTAGTGGTGTCTTATCTTGTGGAATAATTCATTTGCTACCTACATTCCTCACCCATAAAAGTTACAGCAGCAGTTTATTTGGCTCGTTGTTCTTCTATCATCCCAATATAATGCAGTTAATGGTAAAAGTGACAGACATGCAACTGGATTTAGATCTGCCTTTACTTGGCTATAGATATTATTTCATTCTCTATTTAAAAGAAAATATTTGTGACCTTTTTTTTAATTACTTACTCTCCTTGCAATCAGTTTTTAGCTGCTGACCTAACCACAGCACATTTTCAAATCTCTAGATAAAAACTTTTTTTTTTAAAGCCAGAAAACCCTATTTTAAAAATTAATAAATGTACTGACAGTTAATATATAACTGGCCAATAATTTTTCAGAAGCCTCATCAGAATGGGGAAAAATTAACAAAAAAGTCTGTACGGAAGAGTCCATGAATGCTCCTGAAATGAAAAGGAGCAGAAGTCCTTAAAGAATGTGCAATTCAAACAGAATCAGAAAAGAAGGAAGGTGGAACAAGACAAAATTTTCTTTTCATATTTCTTGGATAAGGCCTTGATCAACCTGATGTTGTGGCAGGTGTCCCTGCACACAGCAGGGGGGAGTTGGGATTTGATGCTCTTTAAGGTCCATTCCAACCCCTAACATTCTGTGATTCTCATTTTATTCTGCAACATACAGAAGAAAACCTGCTAAACCAATGGCTCTGGCAGGCACCAGACAGTGCTTTGATAAAGCATGATGGATTTCACCATTTGATGATTTTTTTTTTTCCTGTATTAATCACAATATCTTCAGAGGTTAAATACTTTCCTTTTCTGATGAGCCAGAAGATAGTGTGAAGTTAGGCAGCTACTGCACTGCAGTCAGTAATTTCCATATGACTTTTCCCAAAAGCTTTATGGCTTTATTGGCACCCAAGTCCAAGGATCTCCTGCAGCAGGAATATGCTTGCAGGCTTAGCAGGCACAGTCAGGGAGGACAAAGGAGGAGGTACCAAAGGCTGCTGTTTTTCTTGAGCTGGATCTTCAATTGCAGCCTTGTGCCTGGTGAGCCCGGCTGGGTACGAAGTGCCAGCTGCCCCTCTTTGTGAAGAACAGCAAAGCTCTCTTGATGTGGTGTATGAGCAGTCTCTGCTTTGTCCAAAGTCTCGGCAGTTTACTCTCACTGCATGTTGTCCTTTGTAGCTGCTTGTGAAGAGGGCAAAGGTTTTGTTTGTCCTTACAGCACCTCCCACCTCAAAAAAGCCCAAATCCCATATGTATATGAATTCACTGTAAATACTGTACTCAATATATGCAGCTAAAAAATCCACATGTAGAGCTGTAAGTGGGCTGAAAGGCTGTTGTGTACAAAGTTCTCCTTTTAGAGGGAAGCTGGTCCCATCAGATTCACTGACAGAGGGTTACAGAGTATTTTACACGTTTCCCAGTATTACTTGTTGGGGCAGATGATAACACCACTGACAGGTACATAAGCACATTTCCTCTCACTGTGTGATAGTAGTTACTCCTCACTCCCTCTCCAGCTGAAGTGTACCAAATATCCTGCTCTACCAGGAGGAAATTCTCCATCTGAGCTGCAGATCCACACGCAAGGACAGGCAGCAGAGGCAATGCCCCCTGTGACCACGGCAGGGCCCAGCCTGGGGCCAGGCCATGGCCAAAGATGGGGACCAGACTGTGGTGGTGCCCCACAACTTCCCCCAACAAAGCACAGGTCTGTGAGCACAGCAAGATGAAACCTCTGGGGTTTCCTGTGTTTGGGTCTCAGGGAAAAAAAAAAAAGCTGCAGCATGTAGAACTAAAGGTGGACAAAAGGAAGGAAGAGTCAGAGGTGACACAGCCAGGAGCTGGACTGAAGAGCAGGTGGTCATTGCTCAGCCTCCTGCATGGTGTCAAGTGCACCAACTTTGAAGGACATGGGAATGTCACCAGAGGACCTTTTCCAGCAGAAATACTAAAGTTATTTCAAAGCAGGTACCCTTGAGGAATGTCCCCAGCCCTCCCCAGCTACGAAAGTGAGCACTAGAAAGGCAAGAACAGCACCTCCAGTTCCTCCCCATCTCTGCCAAAATGTCTGGAAGCTGAGGGCCAGCACAAGAACTCATCGAGCCCCCCCAGCTGTGTAAGGAACCCCCCAGCTCTGCTGTGCTCCTGCCTGAGGAGATCAGAAATTATTATCTGGGACACTGTGGAGGAAACCCTCCTGTGCCTGCTGCTGTGAACTGCAGTGAACTCCACTAAGTCCCACCACAGCAAGGCCAGGTTTAACTGTGTACTATCTCATTTTTATTTTTTTCCATGTTTTGATAGTAGAAGATTCTGGAAGTCACTAAAAATAAGTTTGTTTGGGTTTTTAAGCCAAATTCAAACATATTTGTGTCATCTTTCAAGATGGCACCTCCCCCTTGCGCCTACTTGACAACAGATTTGTCAGTCATTAAGAATGCTCTGTATGCACAGAAATATCTCGGGTTACTTTTCCCATAATCAAAAGAAAACAAATCCCAGAGCAGGCCTGGCAGGCCACTTCCGTCCAGCACTGCTGCCCCCCTGAGACACATCAGCCTCAGCTGCTGCCTTCAGAGGGCAAACAAGGGAGTTCGCTTCCAATATAAAATTAGACATTGAAACAAACTGACCTTCCCCCCCTCCCAGAAAAAAAACAACAAAACCCAAGCTCTAGCCCAGCTATTTCTCCATTAAGGAGACATTAATTAGATGTATGTGAGTGCTTGGGCTGGGTAGGGCAGCACAGAGGTTGTGTCCTTGCTGTGCTCTGCTCTCAGTGCTGGCTGCTGCTCCCAGCACCTTGGGAGCGCTGCTGCCCCAGCTCAGTTTCCAGGGTGCCCTCTCCCACTGCCTGCTCCTTCCTGATTATACAGGATTGCCATTTAGGAGTTTTTTACCTCATTATCCTCCTTTAAATCCCTCCCTAATACCTTTATCTGTTGTTATGGTTAAATGAATTTTTCCAATTAGAGATGGTAACGCGCTATGGCTATGACCTATATCTATCTGTCCTGCCTAAATTTGGGCAGTACGTTTCTGAGGGAAAAAAGTCCTGGTTTTAATTAGAAGGAAGACTTGCAATTTGACAAGTTTACAAGTAAATATCAGCAAATCTTTCAGTATTGCCAAAACCTTGGCCTGATGTAATAGAAATTCTGCTATAGGAAGAATTCTTATATATATTATATTATATTCTAGCACTGAAAGCTGTCCTTATTAAAAATGAAATATATAAAATGAAAAATAAAAAAATCGATCACAGCCATCCTTAGCAGTACCATTCCTGCAGTGGGTTTACATTGCTAGGTATAAATTAAAGAGACTCCATAAGCAGTTTGCAATAATTTACTCGATTAGCCTTTTGCTTTCCCTGTCCATTTTATGTAACACTGGTGAGAAAATTGCTGGCTGCTATCTAGAATTGTTGACGAAAGCTTCTGGAATGCTTTGCATTCTTGTGATGGGGACCTTAGCAGAGACCACTGTTGGCACTCTTGGGTCTACAAGGTCAGATGAGTCACTGCAGCGTCTCCTTTTCACGTCTGATCAAGTGTGCAAAATCCTGGGGACAAATACTCCTGCACATTACTCTTATGTCCTGGGGATCTTCATTCAAAGCCATTCACAGAAAACAAGCATGAAACAAGGCTGTGAAGTGACATCATTTAAGAATTTCAGCAGAGTTACAAAAAACATCTGGGGGCCTAAACCAACCTTTTGCTACCCACATACAGTACCCAGCACAATGGAGACCTAATGTATTATTGTGGCCCAGTAAATGATTTCAGCAGACCTGCTAATTCATTAGATGTCTCACCTTATACATTTACAACAGCTTTGAACATCCCAAGATCTTTAATCCTCAACTAGGCCTCTTCCCTTAAAAATATGTGTCATCACACTGGATGTGCCACCATGGAAATGCAAAATAAGTGTTCTGTATCATCACATTTTTTTGGTGTGGAGTTGCACAAATTTCACCCCAGAGAGATCTGGAAAAGAAGAAAATTACAGTAGCTTTAATCACAAGAAAATATTCAGAAGGTGAAGCTCAAACACATAAAGGATTCCAGTTGTGAAAGGTTTTTCACTGTTGTTCAGTGCAAAGAAATAACCAAAGGCACTACTGAGCATTGTCAAACCCCTGCTGCATCAGCCTTCATGTATGTAGGATTCCACAAACCACTGCACTGGGATTTTATATTCATGTTTAAGCCAAAACCTAGTTCTTTTTCTTTGCTAGTGAGAGGGGAAGGGCATGGGCAGGGAAATGTACAGAGACTAGAGCATGGCAGAGAAAAGAGCAAGGAGAGAAGACAGTGTCCAAGGAAAACAACTGCCTCTCTTTCATTTGGAGACAAATTGCTTCTCAGGGCTGGGTTTCATGAAAAGCAGGAGCTGAGCACGGCTCCTGGGGGAATGTGTTTGGCCTTGGCAAAGGCACTCAGCCTGGGGGCACAGCCAGCTCTTCGGACAATTCAATCCTGTCAAAGCTCTTGGTCCATGAGCAAGGCTTGGTGCAACTCCCCATCCCGAAGGACACTTAAGGATCACCAGAAGTCAGAGACAGACCCACTGCCCCAGGTCCCATGGCAGAGTGGACACCCCCCTCGTGACCATCCTCACGTCCCATGGGGAGCCCCATGTAACCTCCAAGTAGCAGGAGAGATCTGGACCAGATATTACACATGCAGACTCTCCCTTTAATGGTCATACCCAGGCCTCTCAGCAAAAAGCAGCAACACCACACAACTGCAGCAATCAGCCCAGCCACCAGCATCACTTTTGTGATGGACTGCATGCCTACCTCACCTCCACACAGATAAAAGTGTCTGCAGCCAGTGACAAGCTTATACAATTAAAATGCCTTCATTCCTTGATTTCTTAACTTTCAAAAAGATGATACTGAAGTAGAGGTGTGAAAACACAGAAGCCTTTCCATTTGAGAATGGCCCACTTCTCAGCTTTTAAAATACTTGCATACAGGACACTGCAGAATGCCATACAGCCACCTAGTGCTGGAAAAAAATCACTTCCCACGTCTGGGACTGTTCTTTGCAGTCCCACAAGTGCAGTTGAGACCAAGGGTCCAGCAAGGAGGAACAAAAGCCAAGTCTCTGCAAAAGTCGTGACTGCACTTCCAGTTCTGGACAGCAGCAAGTTTGAGAACAAAACGGCTGATGAATCACACACAGGAAACACACTTTTATCCCCATAAAGACAAGGAAAGACATCCCACAAATGACATGACTGTGGCTGATGTTATCTGTGGCACATCTCCTCAGTACTCTGGGTTAGGCTGAGTAGCAAGCAGATCTCCTTATTTTCAAGGGTACCCAAGCTGCCCACCCCACTGCTGGCCCTCCCAACTCTGTCTCACCAAACATGTTGCTCTCTTCCTGACAGGGAACTACTAAGATTTT
This sequence comes from Pseudopodoces humilis, assembly GCF_049639895.1. NCBI lineage: Eukaryota > Metazoa > Chordata > Aves > Passeriformes > Paridae > Pseudopodoces > Pseudopodoces humilis. The sequence goes on along the minus strand of NC_142213.1, from coordinate 18,650,055 downwards.
CTTCAGTGAAAATCATCTCATTTCACAGCAATTCCTTGCCATGATGGGACCGAGACTTCCTGTCCTCATATCTAATCATGGCTAAAAAATGAAAGTACAGCATGTTCCTTCCAAGTCACTTGCTCCTACATTCACCTGCTCCCAGGCATAGGCAGTCACGTGGAGCTGTGCCGTGGAACAGATCAGGGAAACAATCTGGATTAAAACACTTCCAGCAAAGCGAAAAAGACAAGAAAAAAGGGTTTGCATTCAGCCAGGTCCATTACCTGGGTCCTGTTCACCACTTGGGGAAACAGATGCTTGTGCCAGTAGGAGGCTGGGGCAGCCCTGGCACCTGATATTTTCAGCAAACTGCAGCTCCAGTCATCATCTCTGCCCCACCACAGCCAGAAACAGCCAGCAGAAATCTGGAAAATGCCCTGCAATGCCTCCACTAGGGCATTACCCTGATCAAAATCAGGTTAGTTAGTTAAAGCTTTCTTTGAAGCCTGTGTTTTTCCATAGCTTCTGGACTGGTTGCCTGGAAGATGGTAGAGCTAACCCCACTCAGGATGCATGCAGTTTGAATGGCAGTTTGGAATATCCAAATTTATTGGGGGGTTTTCCTTTTAGAATTTTAAAATATTCTGCCATGCAGCTAGCTAACCAGGTCTTAGAGGGATATGGTTTCTTGTTCTCTTGCTTATAAGGGAAACTTGAAACAAATTAAAATTATACTGGCCTCGTACTAAAGGTCAGCGTTGTGGGGAAAGATGACTTGTTCGGAATTCAGTCAGGAAGTTTAACACAAATAATCCAGCTTGAAGTTCTGTGAGAACAAGTCCCAGCCAACCAAAAAGAAAAAAAAAAAAAAAACTAAAAAAAAAAGAAAAAAAAAAGAGCAGTGCTGATAGAACTAATTTAAGTCTTAAATCTCTTCTTTTCCAAGCATTTTTTTCTCCACTGATAAGCCTAGAAGCTTTTAAAGCTGCCATGTGAAAAATTATTTAGTTAGGTGTGAAAGAGATATATATTGGTACCTTCCCAGATAAAGCCAGGCTTTTATCAGAAGATTTCCGCAGGAATGAGCAGGAACAAGCATGAGAAGGAGCAAAGTGTTTTGTTATGCATTACTGTGGAGATAGATTGCACTGTACAGAGTGTCACAAATACTTGTGGTAAAGCTTTAGGCTGCCCCAAACTATTTTAGCAAAATGTTCATGCCATGAAAAAGGGAGAAGAGCTAACAAAACCCAACAGTTATTTGCAAATAACTACTTCTTTGTTATATAGTGCCTTTATACAGATGCCTTCTGTATCTGTAAAGCTACATTAGCCTCTATAAGGCTACATCATAAATTACATTTGGAACTGTTCAAGGACTTACCTTAAAGCCTTTCTGGGCTTTCTCTATTCTAATCTCACTAGAAACAGGATGCTCTACCTTCAAGTCACTACCAGCCTTGAAATAATGCCTTCAAAAAGAATTAGAAAGCATTTATGTTTTAGAGAATAGATTTATGATTGTATGTATGTAAATACCTATGTCCATGTGTTTTTTTAATAAAGTCCATAGGGATACAGTGGGTTAGGAGATCCCTCCCAAACTGCAGAAAAGAGAACATGAATAGTTGACTCCTCACAGATTTATACCTCTCTGGTAGGTCTGGCTGAAGCCAAAGGGGCTGTAAAGCATCTGCATCCAAAAGTCTACATCCAGACTCCACCAGTTTGGTTTTGTTTTTCTGGCTGACCAAAAGCTGTTACCAAGAAACGAGCCTTTTGAGCCCCTCTGTCATTTCAGAGCATTCAGTTCCACCAGAAAGTGTCTGCTCACATCAAATTGGTTCTGCTTGGGACTGGAGAAGTGTTAAAATCACATGAGCTGCAGTCTTTCTGTGGCAGTCACATCACCCAGTGAGCGTCAGGAGTGCCAGGGTCAGAGGCAAAATTAAACTGTCCTGCAGACAGAAACGACAGGAACAAACCAGTAAGTCTGTCTTCTTCTTAAAAGAACTTCCTTTCATTTCCAGAGCTGCTGAGCTGGAACAATAATCAATTCACTTTGGAAGTGAAGCTTTAAATTCACTTTCTATGCCTGAATCTAACGGGACAACAGACAATCTATCAAATCCTAATAATAAAATAGCTTTCATGTTTTATAGACAAACACTTGGGTAATTTTGCAGTTAAGAGTTACTGTGACCCACATTTGACCAGCAAATATGCACTTGATGAACGTGAATTAGCACAATTTGCACTCCAGGCTTCCCAAAGATGTCTCTGCTATGTCACCTGCACTCCCAGTGCCACCCCTTGCGATGCTGCACGATCGTGACTCGCTGCTGCCCTCTTTACTCCAGCAGCAGCTCCAGGATGAATACAGCAGCGCCAGGAATCTTTCTCCCACTCGGTTACTCAATCTCCACTACTTGTTCTTTCTTCTCAGCAAGAATAACTCGGAGAAAGTTACACTTCGCTTAGAAGAAAACCCCCACCCTTTAGTCCGGGGTGGGGAAAACAGGACAGAAAGCAGAACTGACCCACTGAGTGCTCCCTCACAAGCTTTTGCCACCCAAGGTGTTGTAATCAGACCATAACATGTGGCTGTTCCCTTTCAGCTCTAATGAAGCATCAGCAAATGGATAACATATCTACAGCCTCTCCCTGGCTCTGGGAGGCAGGTGCAGCCTCAAGAAAGGGTCACAAAATGGATTCAGATGTGACAGATTTGTAAATTCCCAGGCAGCTATCCGGAAAAACTTGCCGCTGCCAAAAATGTGCTCTTTGGAACATCACTGAATGTCTTCTGTGTTTACAGTAATGGTTTCACTTCGTTCAGTTCCTCAAGAGGAAGGATCAGAAGGACATCAAAGAAATATTAGATCTTAGGGTGTTTAAATGAAAGTGTCGGCACCAGGGCTCTTGCTGCAGCTGCTTTGCAGGGAGAGACACCTGCAAGTGCTCTCCCAGAGCAACCGTGGTGTTTTCTAGTGGATGTGGAACACTTATTTCAATGGGAATCCATTTGCAAATCCTCCCAAATCTCAATTTCCTACATAAGTTTGTACCACAACGATTCCAGCTCTGCCTTGAACGGGGGAGATGTTTTGTTTTTTAAAATGGCTTTTGGAAGGTTAGTTTTCCTGTGCCATATAAAAATATAAATTTAATCCATGGTCATTTTATTTTTTGTTGACTTGAGACATTTTTTTTCAGCTTGTCTTATTTCTCAAACCAGCAAAAATAAAAAAATTCCCTGAAGTGCCATTTTTAATGCTGAACATTAGAGGCAAATGTTCCTTTTGGCCAAATCCTCAAAAGTTCCTTCAGCTCTGCCCTTCACTTGTAATTAGGAGTCAGACAGTCTATTAGCTATTCTGTTTCATGATTAAGTCTACAATATACTGAAAAATAAGAAACAGCAATGCTAACCCAAAGAGTAAATTCTTCTCAAATCTTCATTTATATATGTCATTCCAGCAAAGCCCTTTGGCATGACTGTAGCACAGCAGCAACCTCTCTTTTATGCCCTGTTTTTCCAACAAACCTGTTAAACTTCAGGCAAATTTCCTAATGAAGAAGCCTTTATGTTTTCTTGCTCTTTGCTTGTGTAGAATATCTATGAAACAGAGAATTAAGTTATCAAAGATGTCTTAAATGACACCTTATTGCTGAAAGAGAGTGACAACTCAAGACAACAGAATATTTTGGGTTTCCCACAGAGCAAACAACAAAGAAAATCAAATAGAGTCCTAAAGTATCAGTTCAAGCCTATGAATCATGCCATGAGCAAGTGAAACAATCACCATTTCCAAGCACCAAGTCCTGACAGCATCTCCTGGGCAGCAGAGAGCTCACAGGGGTGATGGTGTTCAGGAGGTTTGGAGTTTGCCATTTGGAGCTCTCCACATCTGAAACAGCCCCACAGCAGAGCACCGTGCTGTGAAACAAACAGAGTCCTGAATTAATGCCTAATTCAGGATTCCCTTTGTATTTGTCAAACTCTCCTTCTCCACCAGAGGAAGGTGAGGCTCCCCACAGGACTGGCAGCTCTGTGCAGCACTGTCCCTCCAGTTAAAGAACAGTGTGACAACACTGACACACAACAGCTGCCCCAGAATGTTTCCTTGTTTCCATGGGCCTGGGAGAGTCTCCAGTCAGCAACTCCCTGCTCACTTTCAAAGCCACTTGGGCCTTTTAAAATCTCCAGAGCAGCAGAGGCTGCATACAAGAGGGAAAGAGTAAACCTCCTTCTCCCTGACTACTTCTGCAGTTTTTAGGGTACTTTTTGCCATCTTGGAGGACTAAAATAGATTAGGCAGCCTCTTTTCCCATCCCTCCCCCTCCCCCACCAATTACTGATGAAGTCTTTCTGTGGCTGAGAATGTTTCATAGGCCTCATGAGGAGCAGTAAATACATTAATAAATACATACATACACAAACAAATGAATGAATAAATAGATAAAACCTAAGGAACACTCCTCTCTTCCACATTCATTTTATGTCATAGCCACAAGCTCTGAAATGATACAAGGATGGAAAAAGGAATTCAGATGTTTACATGGAGGCTTAAATACCTGAAAGTATAGCCCAGACTGTACTGACTGCAGACCCAAGAAGTCAGTTGCGTGTAAAAAGATTTTAGTCGCTAAATCAGACTTCAAGTGAGGTTTTAAGAGTTTCAAGAATTTATGCTCAGGTACCTGCCTCCTTTATTTTCCAGCTACTTTGTTTGTTACCACTTTGCCACGCACACTCAGCCAAACCAGCCTTGCACTAACACAGGTGCCCTCTGCAGGAGAGAGGGACCAGGATAACCTGACACAGTCTGGAGGAGCTTGTTGCACCTCTCCCAGCACACTGCCTGTCCCCTGGAGGAGCTCAGCCCTGTCAGCTGCCCAGCCAGAGAGCCACACGAGCTGGCAGCACTGCTGCCTGCCTGGCTCTGCCTGAGCTCCTTGCTGCCTGCTGCCACCAGGGCTCGTTTACAGGGCCAGTCCTTCCCTTCCCTTCCTTTTGGATCCTTGAATATTGTCCCTCCTGTGGGCAACCAGGGAGCACCACAGCTGGAGTCACCAGCAATGCTGAGCCTTGTTTCCATCCCAAAGAGCTTCTCTGTCCATACACAATCCTTCACTGACCTGAACTATGCATCTGTGTTTTCTTGCTTTGCTTGTAGCACAGCAATGTGATAATATTGCCAGAAGAGCAAAAGCTTGTATTGTGACTTTTTGGAAATGGGACATTTCTGGCAATCCAGCAGAATACTCTGGGAAAAAGTCTCCTGCATTTCCTGATTGTCTCTAGGGGTGCAGGCCCAGACCATATGTGCACATCACAGTTTCCTGTGCAGGAATCACTGGTGTGCCCCATGACAAGATAAATCAGTTCCTGTGACTGAGTGGAAAATCATGGAGACAAAATGAAAAGGTACAATCAGTAATTTCCAAATATACACATAGCCCTCCCATACTGTTTTTTATTTGTTTCTGCATGCCCAGTCTTCTGAAGTCTCACTCAAGAAATTGAAACTAATTGAGATGTTTTTATGAAGTTTAAAAAAACACGTTGTTAGGAGTTTCACAAAGGTCACAAGGATATCCCGTTCATGGATCAAAGCATCCCTTGGCAAGTATTTGACAGTGGGTAAATAATTTTTGAGCAGAAGCCTGGCTGCTAATTTCAACTGTTTGAATAGATTCCTGCAGGAGCTAGTCCTTTTATTTTCCCACTGTGAAAACAGAGACTTGATGGAATCCAGGCAGTAACAAAGCTGTTGGTCTGGGACTTACCCAGGTACCACTAAGCATGTACCTCTCACAAACAAAGGAAAACCCAGGTAACAGGACTATTAGCAGCAGAGAACTGCATCGTTTGGAGTTACACTGGATTCATCCTAAGGAGAAGAACAGTTTACAACCAGGATCATATAGATACACTGGGAAAGAGAACAAGTGCATCAGTATTTATACACAGGACCAAGAAAGCACTGCAGCTTCACAAATAAACATATCAAGTGGATATTCTGAAAGGAACTAAATAGATGAAATAGCTTCATTCTTAAGAACTGCTGTAAAGTTTTATATGAAGAGCACCAAGAACTTTGTCTTAGTTAAAACCCCTCATAATGTTACAGGACATTTTGCCCAGGCCTGCACATGTACTGGAAAGAATTGTCTGCAGTCTTTTTATGGCTCCAAGCAAGCCAATACCAAACCTGGGTGCTGAAGAGTCAACGAAATGACAACAGAGATGAGAAGTGCATTTTGAAACTTGAGCCTCCCTCCAATTCTGTGCAGAACAAGTTTCCAAAGTTGAGATTTCTGAAAGGAATAGGGCTCAAAGTGCAAGGAGACATTTGTTTCCAAGTCTGCTATCAAAGTTTGGAAGGGAGGCAGCATGGGTTCCTGTCAGCTGGACAGAGAGCAGCTCCCTCATGCAATTCCTGAGGAGTGGGGATGGGGACAATACTTAACACATCTGCTCCTGCCTTCTCTCGCTGCCTGTCTGAGCAATTTGTTTAAGCCCCAGTAACCCATCCATTGAGCTGGAACTGCAATATCTATCTCCCAGTGCTATCCCAAGAAATAATTTGTTGATTTCTGTATGCTGATTGACTCTGTGGTGATGGACACCAGGTGAGATTTAGAAACAGATGTCTGTAGAAAGGGAGAAAATACAGCTCTGGATAGGCAAATGTGTATTTACTACTTATGTAAATCCAGCTCTGTATCACATAGAACTTCTACTTAAGAGATAAAATTGAAGGAGGGTTTCTGAATGAATTGAACTACAACACAAGGTTTTTGTGGCTTTTCCTGCCAGAATTCCAACCAAGGACTGTGCTTTCCATGGCAGTATCCCCACCAGTGCTTGTGAGACAACTGAGAGGATATCTTGCACTGGACATTTATTCCCTCCTTTAGAACAATGATGAGGTTAAAAGGGAACCATTCAAGTGGACATAAGGACTGCACTTCAGCAAGCAAACTTGGTGTGAAGATTAATCGAGATCAAGATTTCCTTCCCCACTAGCAAAGACCCTCACAAACCACATGTGAGAATCACACAGCTGATACTTACGGAGGAAAGACTTCTGATATAAATCAATAAAGTTATAATATTGCCAGCAAAAATTAGAAGTGAGATTCTTATGAAGTTTCTGTATCTGACAAAGCCTTGATCTGAGCTTCCACAGGGCTGCTGGCCGTAGTCACCAGCACATCCCTGCTGCTCCATTCCTAAATGGTAAGATTCAGAGTGGTGTCTTGCTGAAGTCAAATGACACCACAATAACCTGTAAGCTGGCTCTTCAACACCTGAAAAAAATAATGTTGCTTAAAACCTTAATCAAGACTTGAAACTAACTGGGTGACATGTGAATTTACTCCAGTTCCAAGGGAGGTACAATTTAAGAGCATTACAAGTCATTCATCTCAGTGAACCAAATAAAAAGAGTGTGCCTGGGGCAAGCACTTCTGAGCTCAGATGTGGCAGGTTTTAGTTATAATTACTTACACTCTTTTTATCATCCCACACCACTTTTTAGCTCAGTTAAGGACAGCTGACAACATCTACCAATACACAGTTGACAAATACTATAAAATTTTCTGCAGTACAAAATTTGGTGCTATTATTTCACATCTATTTTTCTTACCACTTTTCTTGCCTCAGTTCCAGCTCCATTCATGGCTTCAGGTTCACTCTTTTGGAAACCAGTCTGGTCAGTAATTCTAATCTCATTCATTTCCCAAAAATGACAGCAGAGTAAAACATAATCTTTCTTAATATTTCCAGTAGTGGGGACTGTGAGGAACACAAGGCTCACAGGAAAGAAATGCACCGGTACAGAGAGGGATGACCAAGGTGACTCCAGCCAGAACGTCCCAAAGAGCAGCTGAGCACTGTTAACTCCCACAGAAATCACCCTCAAACAACAGGTCACTCCAGACCTAATGAGTGACCTCAATCCTAACTGGAACAGATCAAGGACAAGGGGACTCTTCTGTGACAACCAGAAAGATCTGTATCTTGTATCTTGTATCGTGTTTTTGTTTTTCCTTAGAACCCACACTGCATAAGGAACAAAACACAGAACATTGTTTTGGCACAATTTCTCTCAACAAACAGAAATGGCCATCATGAACACAAGAGAACATGCTGGGGACTTCACTGGGATGTGGGATCCCCAAATTCAAGATTTTTCTTGCCATATTGCAGAGACCTGGACTGAAAATCTGCTTTATCTCAGACATAGCAGGCACTTGTTTTCTCATGTTCCAGGTGCAAGCGATCTTTCTTCTCCCAATATTTCCTCCTCCATCTCCTGGTCCCAGAGATGCTCCAGTCAAGTGATGCATTTTGATTACATTTTTTTCAGCCCCAGATAGTCTGACAATCTCTAATCTTAGCATTTATCTCCTCTCCTTATTCCTTGTGGTCACATCACTTTGAATTGTGCTGTGTGAAAAGTTATTGTCTTGGATACAAAAGCACAGACAGAATATTTATAATACTTAGGAGACCAGCAAATTTCTGTGTTGCTGATCATGGAGAATCACAGATAGATAAAATCCACATGTACAAGCAAAACTAGGGCAAAAATCTTAGTTTTAAAGTTAGGAGGAGCCTTTTACCACATATATTAAAATTAGCTAACAGTGACTTTTGGATCAGTGAATTCCTTGCAAAGGTACTCCTTGCATGAGGGACAGTGCCTGACACAGAGCCACCATGTATTTAATACCATTTATTGTTTTATCCAGGAGAAAAAAATCACATTGTGTTTAAAAAGCTGATAAACACCCACCCACCCATGCTTTCAAAAATGTACTTAAGATGATATTTTTATCTTGCATCAAAACTAAATTTCAAATTTCATGTTTATGTGGCCATTTCTCAGGTATTGGTATAACTGAGAAGAAACCATGAAACCACCTACAGACAAATATTAGTAGAGAAATAATTTGGCATAAATTGATAATACAGCTGGCAAACAGATAAGCATAACAAAGAGTTACATTTACTGCAGGAGTGTTCAAATACAGGTTTCCCACATGGCAAAATCTGCAAACACCTTGCATTTCAAGTGTAGCTGTTCTGCTATTAAGTAGGAAATAGACTTTCAAAATTAAAATCCTGTTAGACATGCAGGGAAAGTTTTGGCAAGACAAATTGTTTTCCATCATTAGATGAAATTTTGAAAGCTGTTTCCTAGTGGAATATTTCACTGCAAATATTTTGGACACTTTCATGTGACTTGAAAGTCAACTGAGATACATGCTTGCATCTCTTATGGTTACAAGATAAATAGCAGATTTCTGAAGATAAAAATAGCTTTCCTTCCCAAGACAAAACCTGGTTTTCAGAGGGAAAAACACTAAAATATTTCACAGGGGTAGATGCATCTATTCCTTTTTTTAAAGAAATCCTTCATGTAGTTACAGTTACACAGAGGCTTCATTTAATGTTCAAGATATAATTTAAGTGGAAACTTATCTTCTAGAACATTAAAAAAGGTCAATGTCCATGTTTGGGTGCCTGGTAGAAGTACAATATCACCTGAGAACTTATGGTTAAGACCTTATTATCCTTGAATACCCGAACAGGGCAGTGCATTCCTTTCCTTGGACAGGAAGTGATGCTTCTGAAAAAGCAGAGGTCACCATAATGTGTCTGTCACACATCAGCACTTCTGGCCCAGCACTGCACTGTCTGCACTGATTGCACAGAGACTCCCTCTGCCCCTTTCAAAGCTCATCAGCTTCTGCTGCTACAGGGATGAGATTCATCTCCAAGGGAAGAGCCAGGGACTGCTGAGAAAAATGGGAAATCAACAGCAGGAGCAGATAATTGTAATGAAGGGCTCTATCATTCACATTAGAAAAAAAACCCAAGCAAACAAATAAGCAAAGCCAAAACTTGAACACATAGTGTTTGTACAGCCTCGGGATGTGAGGCAAATGAGCTGCTCCTCCAGGGCTGGGAACCTTCATGTGCAAGGGGAAAGATGCAGCTGATTCCTTGCTGATGTTCAAGGCACACACAGGATTCTTCTCTCAGTAGTGAACTTTAACCACAAAAATCCACCTGAGTAACTCCTAAGTCAAAAACAGACTTGGAGCTTTCTACAAAGCAATAGAGAGTCTTTGAAAACACCAAATATAGCCCTCAGTCAGTGCAATAAGAATTCAGTAATCTTTCCCAAAAATTGATTGAATTTATCAAAGACTTTTCTAGAATCACAAATAAATATCTTTTTGCAAGTTCAAAATGGGTATTTCCCATGGAACAATTGCCTTTTCTACCAGTTATGCCCCATTCTAAAATCAGGAGGGGAAAGTTAATAAAACCTGGGCTGATCCAGAGAAAACAAAAAGGAATTTTTTTTCCTAGTAATGATTTAATTCCTCTCACTTTTTGGAGTATTTTTGATAGCCTTTCCAGTACAGGTTTTAAGGGGTTTATTTCAGATCTCAGGACATGCAACACTGGCACTGTACTCTCTGAGCAAAAGCTGCACTCAGATTACTAGGAGATGTCAGACAGGGACATTTCCTCGGTGTTTTGGGGCATGGGCAGCTCAGTCTCTCCCTTTAGAAGAGAATACCCACATCCAGGGCAATACCAGCTAGCTGGAAAACAAACTTCTTAAGGCTTTCCAACCAAGCCATCAAAACAGACAATACAACACACAGAGAATGAGTCACACACAGGTGGTTTGCTGGATTCAGCTGTACTGAGCATTCCCAAACTGCGCAGGGAGACTCAGCTGTGTGGTGAGGGGTGTTGAGGTTAAACCTGCAGAGTTCATGGGACATGGGGGTGTTTTGGGTGCCTCCAGCTGTGCCCAGGACTTGGCTGAGATGGGGGAGGTGACAAAGAACAGAAACTGGAGGTGATGCCCAGTCCCAGGGGATCACATGGGGGTTGATGCCACTTATCCTGAGCTATCTCAAACGACACTGGGGCCATTTTCAAACTGGACCAAGTATCTGGGTCTTTCTTCAACATAAAAACTTCTTCATCGGGAAAGAGAAACAGGGAAAGACTTTGCAGTTCTCTCTGAAGATCAGGCCAAGGAGTGCATCACAGCCCAAACCATCCATCTTTGGAAGAACAGCACAAATTTATTCCAGTTTATATAGACATTATGAGGGCCACACGCTACCAAACGAGTGCTGCAGAGGAGCCCTGTTCCTGGGCTACATGAGTCAGGCTGCCAAGAACAGCACACCAAACCCACCCACTCCTGGCCATGGGATCCATCTGTTCAGATGGGAAGAGATGTTTCTATGACACCACATTCTTCTGGCATGCTGCTCAAGGAATTAACAACAACACAAGGAGAGGGAAGTTTCTCTGTGGTTTACAAAACAAGGAGGGAAAAAATCCCAATCCCAAAGAAATCCACGACTAATATGATATATTCAAAAAGAAAATCACACAAAAATCTCTATCCATGACAAAGTTTATAGATATCAAAGTAGTAAACAAGAGCAGCATTCAAAGTAGATCACAGACTGTGGAAAGTCAGCTTTAGTTCCCAATATCCAGATGGAAATTAAACATTTCTAGCCCTACAGAAGCATTATTGACAACCTGCAGCTAAAATTCTCTTTTTCTAAAAGATTAGTTCTAATCTAAACTAAAAACTGTATGATATCCAATATTCATCTTTATAACCACTGAGGATTTTAAAGGGCTTTGAATTCTGAGACTATTTGGGATCAAAGTCCCTTGAATGAGCTGGGAGGGAAACATCAGAGCAGTTCCTGTCTCCTTTTCCTCCTCCATGTGTGCTTTCCCTGACACCAGAGCTAATCATCACTGCAAAACAGATTTTAAAGGAAGTGCTCACACACTGGGGATCCTAACACCAGGTGTGGCCATGGGGGACCCGCCAGGAATTCTGTTCAATATGATATTTATGGCAGTGTTTGTGCTTGTGCAAAATTACAATTCAGAGAGAACTGCAGTCACAAATCTGGGAGCTTCTTGGGAAGACAATGATGGCACCATTCCCATTTGGTGCTAGACGTGACTTCAGTATTCAGAATTGAAAATGTGTCCAATGAAACAAACAAAACACTCAAAACCCACCACAAACATACAGATGTGAGTCACTACATCCTAATGCACTCAAAAAAATTCCAACCATCAACCATAACCATCCCAATACCCAAAACCCAACACAACAACCCACAAAAAGAGAGAGAGAGCATGTTGATTAAAGTATGTGCTATTCATTATCCAGAGTGCAACATGATATAAAAAGATTCATCTCAGCCTACTAGGTAACATTACTCACACCTGCATGAGTGTAACAAAAAATTATTTGTAGATATGAAAGGTTTACCTGGAAATCAACATGATAGTTCCCATAATTCAAAGCTATCTTGTTAGATTTGGGATGTGAGACAGCTCAGAGGACAAGAAAAAGACAAAAGAGATCACGTTACTTTGCAGCTCCAGTTGGATGGTAACAGTTTTTCCAACAATAATAGAGAAAAGGATTTTTACATGCACCTTGCAGTATTTATGAACAGCTGGGCCCAAATAAACTTCTTTATGCAAACAGGCACTTGAATATGTAAATCAGCACTTACACAGACAGATTTCTATGTGCACAAATATTTTCCCATGAAAACTGCTCCCTTCTAAAGCCAAATCTGCTCCCATTCAAACCTATGGCAAAATTTCTTTTGACTTCAGAGGAAGCAAGAATAGAAACCCAACCTCTACAAAAACATTCTCAAGTTTGTTTGGGGTTTATGCTTGGGTTTGTTTTGTTTTTGCTGCTTTCTTTCAAACAGACCTACATAGGGAATGGTCCATCAGCTCGAAGATCATTCAGTAATTGGAATAGGTTTATGGGAATTTATTTCTAGAAACTTCTCTCAACACAAGGTCAGAACAGCTTTCCCAAGTGCTTATTTCCTGTAGCCTGCACTCATACTCACATTGCTGGATGCACCCAAAGGCCCCAGGAGGTTTGTCTAGAGATTCAGAAAACTGAGAGCCCTTTGCATTTGGGATTCATTCACATTTTCATTCCAGAGAATACACTGTTTTATTTTAACCATAAAAACCATCAGGTTTTTTACTCCTATAAGGAGTCTGATGGAATTCTGGTGTGTCAAACACACTGAAGCCCAAGAAGATAAAACCTGTCCATTAGTCACAGCTACCTTTGCTGCAGCTCTGCACACCAATACCAATTTGCTTATTCATTTCTTTTCTAACAACCCTTCTTTACTTTCCCAATCTACAAAGCTAGTTTTATCAGTGCCTAAAAAGTACTCAGGAAAAGTGATCCATAAGACACAAAAATGCAGCAGGTTTCCCATGGCTACCCAAGCTATTAAATGTTAGATCAGGTCTGCAGGCAATGAAATCATAGCACCATTACCATTGCCTTGTGGGAGCAATAATTCTGGGTGGTCTGTAACACTACAGCTCCCAGCCCTGAGATAGTATGACCATGTTGTCAAGTAGAGCCTCCCTAGGAGTGTAACTAGGCTGAGCCTTTTTGACCTCATAGATAAATAGGTTTTGTTGAAAGCTGTTCTATTATTTTTCAGATTAGCTTGGACTTGCATTTGGTTCATTCTCTGCCATGGGAGTGGGAGAAAGCGAGGCCTTGAGATATCCAGTACGTGTTTATCCAGCTGCGGTAGCTTGATTCTCAAAGTATAACTGTCAACATCTCTGCTCCCTCATGCAAATTGAAATTTGTAAACAATCCTAATAATTCCTCCTCCCTGTTGTTCGTTGTAGTTTTGCATTCCTAACCGAGCAGCCACAGCGCTCAAAGCACGGAGAGCAGTGCGAGTTAATCCAGCCTGACTGTGGTGGAAAAAAAATGTACCAAAACCATGGGCTTCCAGAACAGACTGTTCAATGCTAATTTTAAATCTTGAAACACAGTGCCAGTCTGACATCAGTGTGGTATTTTTTTCATATTTTCTAAATAATCAAGAAAAACTGTGTTGTTTTTGGGTTTTTTTTTTAACATTTGATTCAGCTTCCATTCCCTTGTGTAAATAGCCATAGAACATTGATCAATTTTTTTAACTATGTAAACGGGATTGCATTTTGCAGGAATTTTGCAACCACCATAACTCATAAAATCAAATTTCTTTATCTAATTTATCCAGAGTTTGTTTTTTCCCTAGTTGTACTATGCTGGAGCAGAGGGTCAGTAAGTCTCCTTACAAAGGATATCCCTTCAGATCTCTGTATGGTGAGCAAGCTGTTCGTTACCATTTTTCCTTTCATTAAAAACCCCAGAACTCGGAGGGCATGATGCACCATCACTGAAGACATTTCATTCCAGCCACAGTAAAAAGCTCTTTCTAGCATTTATTTAGTTTCAGCAAAGACCTGATATTGCAAGTATTTATATATGGACTTAATGGGGAATAGCTTTAAAGCATAATGATCTGCCAAGACTAGTCTTGCACATAAACATTTGTAGCACAAGGGATTAATAGCCTCAAAATGAGAGAGAGGGCTCTCTTTAAATGTAACTTTTTAAAGATCTTGTTAAGATGTTAAGACAAATAGTTCTTTGAGCAGCAAAATAAAATACTATTTCTCATACAATTTATGTCCCAAGATTGAAGTCCTCAGAGGATTCTCTAATGAATACAATTTTTCCCTCAGAAAAAGTTAAAGTTCTTTCCTCTTTCTCTGCAGCTATTTTCATATCACTTTTAAGAACAACCAAATTTGGTTAGAAGCTGGCCCAAAATTCAGAAAGGGACTGATAAAGTAATGTCAAAAATCCTGTCTCTGGCATGATTTCCTTAGAAAAACCTTATTAATGCTATGGAAGTCTAAAAAGAACCCCCAACATAACACCTGTGTTAGACCTTATCAAAGCCACAGCTGTAAAGGAGGTGTCTAGTCTGTGTAAATGGAATTGGCAGGTGAAAACCTGACATTTGGATCCCTATCCTCATTTTCTCCACCATTTTTTTCTTTCTTCTGACATGTGACAATGAGGCGGTTCCTTAGTTTAACTCTTTCCTCTTTTCCATTATCACATCCTAGAGGTTTCCACTTTTTTTCTGGAGAACACACACATTTTGGTTTGTCCATATGCCAGCAGTCTCCATTGCTACCCCTAGAGCTCTCAGGAGCTCATTCCATCACACACACAATGACATCTGAAGGCTACAGGCTATTCTGCACACTGCTGTTCCCCAAATTTGCCACCTGACTAGAACTGCACAATCGTCACAGCAAATACCATATTCACAAAGATGCCAGAATTGGCACAAAGGGCTACTGGGAGTCACATTTCCTCTTTCCCTGGTAAACAGAAAAGGACCTACTGTGCACCAGGCACTGAATCTTGGTCCAGATTCTCTAGATGTATGAAGATGAGAAATTACAACCAAGTATCCTGGGAAGCAGAGGTGGGATGTTGCCTCCTCCTCCTGGACCCAACACGTTGTCCTTCAGCGTTCAGTCTCAGTAAGGGTGGAATGTGATGTGAAGAAGAATCACCTCAAGCTCCCAGGTAAAATCATTCAGGTCTGCATGACTGCAACAAGGACAGCACACATGGCTGGTGTTGCCCCTGGGGCCTGACCCCCTTGGCATTCGCAGAATGTGAAGCTCCATCCAGCAGTTGCTGTCAGACTCCATGGAGGAGGAAAGTTACAGCTTCTCCAGTTCCAGTTCTTCCTGAAAACAACCTGAAGCTGATCTGTTTACTCAGACATACAATGGGCCATCCATTCTTCCAAACAGTATTTTTATCTCTCATTCTTGTCCTTGAATTCCTTTATTGTTGATGTAAATACGAGAAAGAATTTAAATTATTTCTACTGTGTGAAGTTTTCAAATGACTATTTACTGTTGCAATTTCATACTCTGCTATCAGGCCAAATTTCCTGGTAGTATTTGTCACTATTAATCTGAAAAACTTGCTCTTGGCACACTATTTAAGTAATTGTGAGATTTCATCAGCGATGCTCACTGTTGAGAAACTGGCCGTACTCTGCAAATGCAGGGTTACACATATAGCTTTAAAAGAGCCATTTACAAAGGGCAGAGGCTTGACACACAGATCAAACATTTTCAGACACACTTTGGCAAGCTTCAGGTTGTGTCTTTATAGTTTGCCCCTCACATTTCCTGAGCAGCAATATCTTCAAAGAATTCCATCCAGGCAGCGAGCCGTGACTCCGCTTCCTGACATTGTGTCAGCCCTCCATAACCAAGCTGGGCTTTTCTGAATCATCTTCTGAAAAATCACAGATCTCTGTCAGAGTAGCAGACCTCTGAAAAAATTATTTCTAGGACATTCCCTCCAAGAGATGTCAATCCAGTGGTGCTTCCCTGCACAGGGAGGACAGGCAGTGTATCAGCAGCTGCTCTGAATTGGACCATGCTAGTGAAACACTTCCTGAAAATGCCTTGTTCCCCTCCTCATCACCTTCCTGCCCTTGGGAGGGTGGATATTGCCCAATTGCTCAGCCCCTGTCTCTCCTGACTCAGAGCATGTGACTGGCCCCCAGCAGGGTTAATGAAATGAGAACAGCAGCAGCCTCATAAATCTTCATGAGGATGGATGTGTGTCCTGGTCTGCATCCCATTAGTGGCTGATTTTTTTTAAATAAATAAAAAAAATCTCAGTGACACCTGGACAGGACACCAGGCAATCTTTCATATATGAAAAACAAAATAAGGGTAGATCTTTTGGGAAACTCATCCAACTTCCAAAAATGATTCTTAAAATCACAGAATGGTTTGGAAGGGACTTTTAAAGGTCAACAAACCTCCTTCAATGAGTAGGAGTATCTTTAACAAGTTCAGGCATCTCAGAACCCTGTCCAACTTGACCTTGAATGTTTCTAGGGATGGGGCATCCACCCCCTCCCCAGGCAACCTATTCTGCTGTTTCATGAGGAAGGTGTTGAAACATTTCTGCCTTGTATCTAGGCTGAAGTGACCCTATTTTAATTTAAAACAATTATTCCTTGTCCTTTTACCATCATCAGTACACATCTTCTTAAATGTCTGTTCCCATCTTTCTTATAAGACCCCTTTAAGTATTACAAGGTCACCACAAGGTCTTCCCAGAGTCCTCTCTAAGCCAAAATACAAGCCAGGATTTTCTTTTTTATTTTTTTTTTTTTTGCACTTATTAATGTATCTACATAAAACTTGAGTTTGTATTTCATAAATAAAAACTTGATGGTTGTTTTCTGCAGGAAATAAAAGTTATTTTCCAGGTTCCTACAAATGTTTTGGGTGAAAATTTGGGATTTCTGTGTTACAGGAAAAACCCGATGCAACGAGGTCAGTGGTACAGCGTTACATGTATTACATTATAGTAGTTTAAATAATTATTTCTTTTAGGTTCCAAGGTAGGCATACAGTCACTCTGGAAAAAACTCTAGTGGTCTTAGAAGTGCAAGAATTTTTATGCAAAATAAAATGTAAACATTAAGTCTTGTTCAGATATGCTTGAGAGTAAATTTATTTGTTTATATTAGTACTAATTTTTATTTTAAATAGCTGTGAAGTCTATTGAATTGTGATGGAACCTGATATGACATTTTTACATATTCCTTCTAATTAGCAATAGGGTGCTCAGTAAAAGAAAAAGGTCTTTCAGATTGAAGAATTCCAAACACTAATTTGTGTTTCTAAAGTTGTATTCTTCTGAAGATGATTTATTCTTCTGCAAAGTTTTGCTAATGTTCACTTATGCATTATTAATTTAATTAATAATATTATTAAGAAATTATTAGAGAACTCAAGAATTCTGAGAAGTTTTTTCTATTTAGGAAATGGTAAATCACCTAAATTTATTTCAAAGTACAGAGGCGGACAAAGGTCCCTTAACATCAGCGTTACTAATCATCATCTCTCTGTGGAGAGATGAATTCCCTGCCTCCAGTGTTTGGCAGGTTCTGTGTTTGGGCAGGATCCCCGGAGCGCCAGGCCCGGCAGTGGCAGCCCCTGAAGCCCCGAGCACAGAGGGACCTTCCCGGCCCCCCGGGACCCCCCCAGCCGCGCACCTTCTCCTGCTTCAAAGAGGAACCAATGGGGCACTGTCAGCTCAGCTGCTTCTGACTCCTCGGGCAAGCAGGAATCAACCCTTCCACCAACCAAACCGAGGTGGATGGATTCGAGTCACTCAGAGCAATCCTGAGCTGCCCTGATCTGCAGCAGCGAGGACACTGACCTGCTCCTGGCCCAGGAGGGTGGAAGGGCTGAGCTGCAGCAGCTTGTGCAGCCTGCCCAAGGAACCAGCACAGGGCAACAGGCAACGGGAATCTCTATTTACTGAGCTAAGCTGCAAGAGAGAGGAGATTTTGTTCACTTGTGTTGCTTAATGTGAAGTTTCAAGCTGGCCTCGAGTCTGAGCTGTTTAGAAGGGTTTCAAATAATTCATAGAGAAGAGATTCACAAAGAAGAATGGAAAACATTTTGAACGTCATTACCTTTTCCTCTCCATCACAGAATTGAACAAGGGTACAGTAGCACTGTACATTTTTATTTTAACCTAGGTTCTTGCCAAAACCTGCACTGCAATGCCCCTGTCATGCTAAAAGTATGTAAATGCCAAGAAACAAAGAAAAGCTGCATGACTGCGTTTGTCCCTCAAAAAAAAAAAATGCTTCTTTTGCCCTCCAAAGTTTTGCCCTTATTCCTTCCTTTTCCTTTCATTATAATTTTTGTCTCCCTGCGATGTCTGAGATTTCTTTTTAATCTTTCAATTACTCCCCAACATCCATTGTCCCAACCCTCTACACTTCTCCTGCTTTACATGCAGCCCATGTCCTGCAAGCATGTGAGGAGGCCAAATACCAGGCATCTTGGCACAAGCTAGTACTTTACACCTATTCACAAAGAGAAAACATTCCTCTTTTCTTAAGGAAGAAGGAAAAATAAAAAGAAGAGGGAGCAGAGCTCTACCAAGTACTCATAGCAAAGAGATGAAGTAATGTTTACACCCACCATTTCTAAAACATGTCTGGTCTTTTAATAACAACCTGTCAAAGCTGAAAATTAAGAGCAACACCAATACAGTGGATCCATTCTTTTTAATTGTTATGCATACTGTAGCTATTTCCTTAGCTCCTGTAGCTGTCCCTCTGTGCTGGCTGCTTCCCACCCGCAGGAGAAGATGGTTTCCTCAGGATGGCCCAGCCACTGCAGGGCAAGGCAGTGCCCAGGCTGGCCCCATGGCCACCAGCAGTGGTGTGGCACAGCAGCACATGAGAGCTCCTCAAAGTCCTTCACTAGTTTAGTCCCAGACCAAAACCCAGAGCTGCGGGGAGAGAGCAGAGGAGTCCTCAGAGAGCACTGGAGCAGGCTTGGAGAAAGGGTCTCCAACAGGGGAGGGCAGCTCGGGGCCAGAAGGGAACGGGCAATGCCAGGCACAGAGCAGGAGCAGCATTTGCTTCCAGAAAGACCCAACGGAAAAATGAGGTGGGAGCTGGGACCCTGCGCCCAGGAGTGTGGAGGAGGAGAACTCTGTCCCCCTGGGCAGCCCTCCAGCCAGGGCAGCACAGAGCAGCTCTGCCAGGCTTCAGCCTGGCACGCAGCAAGGAATTTGTTCTTCCTCTACCCTACTCTGCCAACAAAGCTACCACAAGCAGTGAGCCAGAGAAAGAGCTTTGTCCCAAAGTGTGAAGGGTTTTAGCATCAAAGTACCCTTTTATTGCAGAATTCCTTCTTATGAAAGTATTAGTTACCTGCTAGCCAGTCATGAGCTTTATTTTAGGGGACAGTAAACACAATGCTATTCCCCAAGATTTAACCAGTTATTTTTGGACTTACATTTTCTTATTCTTCTCAAAACTGGATACTTTGCACACGTGAACCTGGTTAAGGCCTCCCATGGGCACAGGCAACATCAGCTCATTGACTTGCTCTGGCCATCATGGAAAGAAATCTCAGAGGTATAAAATTTCTCAGCTAAGAAACCCACAGTAGAAATATTTACCCCATCCCTTTTCAGCTCTGAATTTTCAACCCACTAAACTGACAAAAATTTTAACATCTGATATAGTTTCCTTCTCTTAGATAGTAAGACACATCAAGCCTCTTGTCTGTAGAATTTACAGTATAACCAATAATTATGTGCCTTTTATTTATTTTTAAAATAACCAAAACATGCACTACCTACCCTTCTGACAAAAAGCACCAGTTGTGAACACAGATCAGTACAATTAACTTCTTTAATGACTAAATCAATACCACATCAGAATAATTCCACTCACATGTTTCCACAAGTCCATCTTCCCAAGCAAACACATTCATTCTCACAGACACTCACACCAACTGGACAGCAATTTTTTCTTGACAAAGAGGGGGAAAAAGTCCTCAACACATACCTGGGAGCAGCAAGACCTCTGGCCAGGAGGGCAGGGTGGGGGCCAGGAGGGCAGGGTGGGAGCCAGGGGCAAAGCAAGGCCAGCAGAGACCTCCCAAACAAGCAGCACAGTCCCACAGCCTCTGAGCCGGCAGAGCAGGTCCAGTTGCATTACCTGGGGTTAGCCACAGTCCTGCACTCGCCAGACAAGTCTGCAGTGATGAGGCAGGACCAAGCTCAGGCCAGGAAGCCAAGCCAAGGCCAGGGCCAGGCAGGAACACAGCCAGGTACAGGCACACACTCAGGCAAAGAACTGAGCTTAAGTGGGACTCCTAAAAGGAGAGAGGCCCTAGGAAACCTCCCAGCTTTTTTTCACACCAGTCTGACTCACAGTTCCACAGCTGCCCCATATCAGAGCTGGCCTTGATCCCAGCTGGGGGACACTCAGCACTTGAAATTCACCTCCTGGAGCCCAGAGTCCCACCACACTTTCATCCTTCTCTCCTGTTCCCATCATCACCTCAACTGTGCTCCTCAAATGAGCTCTGCTTCTCAAATTTTTAAGTAGGATAGCTTTTGTATTTGTGTTGCATACCAACTGGCTGATTTTTGGAAAGCAATGTGACTGGTGTAACAAATATGAATGTGAATGGATTAGGTCCACTGACATTCATGAGCATCTTGGGCAAATATAAATAGGATTAGTTACTAATATTTAAGAAACATAAAGACAGCATTAATATTTAAATAGGAAAGATAAAATCTTAATATCAGCCTCACTTAAAAAAACCAAACAAACAACAAAAAATCCCAACCCCAAAAACCTACAATTTTTTACACTAGTTCATGTTTGCAAAGTTCAGTTGAATTCTCCTGTATAATTGCCATTTGCAAGGGCCTGTGCTCCACAAATACATGGCAGTATCTGAGGAAGCTGGTGGTTACATGCTTGACTTTTTCAAATAGCAAAACCATACTCTCAAACATCTTCTGTAAAACAAGCAACGTGGAGAACAAGCCAGGGTTTATTCTCAGGTCAGGCTAATTCGGCAGAGGGAGGTGTCTCCTCCAGGCTGGCACTAGATGAGCACAGCTGTGAGAGAGCAAAGCAGCTCTCAGGTGATGCAAACCAGCCAGAACCACGGCACAGGCACCAGCCTCGTATCTCCATTTGCCCTTGGCAGCAAACTGAAATTTGAAACACGCTACTTGGAAGATATTTCTGCCTACTCCTATTTTCTAGTATTGAAGGAGTTTTTTTGTTCAAAGAACACAGACTTTGTTCAAACCTGACATTTCTGTAAAGCTCTACATTGTTGTGGTATTGAAAAGAAATAGTTTTAAAAGTTAAAAGAAGAGATTTCTTGCCAACTGGGATTTATTATTACGTGTTTTCAAAAATATTGTCTGAAAGAGTGCTGATAGTCTTGTGGCTATGAGAACTGCACAGTTACTATACAAATTATACAAATGACTGTATAAGGAGTACACTGCTCCACAACAGTGACCAGTTTTCATAGTCAGACTGACATCTCTAGATCTATTTCAAATTATTCCTTCTTTAAAGGTTTTGTACTGCTGTTCTTTCCTTAACAGATCTGTATTATTAAACTGAAACTCAGTTGAGAACAATGAAGGAGTGAATTAAAAATGTGGAGTGTATGTCATGTGTCACAGTCAACAATGTATTAGCTGGCAATCAAAAAACCTGGCTCAGCCTTTCCTCAGGATAAACTGGAGAATCTTTTAAGTTCCCCCATCAGTACATCTTGCAGTCAGAGCTTTCCTGCAGGCAGTGCAGAGGATGAGAGCAGCATGAGAGATTGCTGCCTCTTCTGCTCTGAACCCACTTCTCTCACTGACATTTCCTCCTTCTGCCTGGATGAGGCTTCCTGGGCCAGGACTTGCTCTTTTCTGAGCTGTTCATGCTGGTCGCAGACATTGCCCCACTTGCAATTCACATTTTATGTTGTTTAACTGAAGTCTCTCTTTCACTAACAGTGTGGGGGGTTTTGATTGTGCATGTGAACTACAGAGCCCACCAAGATTGTAAGGACAAAATGTATTGAATTACTTAAGACAATTTCCAGAGCTCCAGCAGCAGTGATACAAGTTTTCTCTCACACTAAGCTTTCATAATTACAGGCAGCCAGATAAGGATCACAGGGAGCCTTCCTGCTGTTTCCTCCCGGTGAGGTGTCAGGTTCAGCACAGCTCCGGAGCTGCTGCTGCACAAGTACACTCACTCCTGAAACTCCAAAGCAGCCACTCATGAAATACCTTCTTCCAAAACAAGCCTCATTCTTGCAGTTTACATGTACGGTGAACAAAACATCTAAGAATACATGCAGTCTATCCTGAGTAAAAAAATACTGTTTGTCTGCCTTTAAACAACCTACCTTGTATCAGTTTACAAGCAAAACAGCCTCGACTAGCAAGTGTTTTTGTTCATACAGTTATGTCTGCAGCCTGACCTTTGCTTGCATAGGGCCTGACTTGTAGAGAACAATAAAAGCCTTCTACAGTCACCATTGTGGGGGGGGGGGAACTCCAATTCAATGGAATAGTATAGGAGTTTGCATTCCTTAATCATATGATTCGATATACAAAGCAGACTGTATTTTAAACTGCTATAGAACTGTACAGAGCAAAAGCAGTAAGCTAAACTGGTCACACCTGAAATCCTTTATGTTGATGTACGATCACCTCCCAGCTGACAAACATCTACTGTCAATGTTAGCCATGTCAGGAGCTGGCTGGCTAAAGAAAACCAGAAAATAAGAATCACACTAACCCAGAGGTGAAGACTTACAAGAACAAAAATTTAGTATTTAGTCTTTGCCATTTTACTGCTGAGAAAGATCTCAAGTTTGAACATAATTTCTAGTATGTCAGCAGAATCCACAGATTGCTGCACCTTGTTATACTTTGAAGAATATCTGTCAGCTGGGGAAGGAGCAGGGGTTTTTAGGTTTTCATTTTTTAGATTTTTTAAGTAATTTTATTTTAGTACAACAGCCTCTGAAAAACAAAGAATATGTGACTGTTAATAAAAAGCTTCGGTTCAAGGACAAGAGCAAAGATGATCTTATGAAAACAAAGGTATACTGAGTCCATAAACCACACCCTGCTGCTTCTAAAAGCTGAAGCTGCAGCAAGGCTGGGTGGCATTTGTCATTTTTCTCAGATCTGTTTTCCTGTATGATTGGTAAAAGGAACCCTTTGTAAAAGCATTAATAACATAGCCAAATGTATATTTGCATTGTAACAGTAAAAATCCTGTTTTTTACAATGGTATGCCTTTTTCCTCCCAAAAGTGTAAATCAAAATGATTTTTAGAAGAACTTGGGCTTGTGTTTCCAGGTACTGTATATACAAATACAATTTAAAAACTCCATAGGTCCCTGCCAGACATCAAGTATATATTGTCAACAGATGGCTTTGATAAAACCAGCCCCAGTCTCTACACACTTACTCACTCAGTACTAGCCTGGCTCCTAATATATTTTTATCTTTAAAGCCTGAAGGCCCTTTGGTGTGCATTTGTACTCAGGGGAGCACATGGATGCATGAGGCATTCAAGCCCCAGTGGCAGTGACCCCACATTCCAGCTGGCTCCATAACCACCCCATGGTTCTGCTCTTGTGCACGGGACACCTGAGCATCACCATCACTAAGGTGCTGGGACAGGTCCTCTGAGCCCTGCTGCCTCACAGGTGTGATTTCTAACCAGTCTGGGAATTCACCTTTTCATTAGAGCTGTGAGTCCAGCTCACCCCTGGGGAAACACCCATCCTGATATCCCTGCTCCCTGTAAATCTCTTTATCAAGGGCTCCTCACTCCCAGGGGCAGCAGGAGCGGAGCCCCCGGTGTTCCCAGGGAAGAAGGTCTGTAAGATGAGTTTTCCAGAGTGACTCTCATCAAGCAAGAAAAAGCTACAGACCAGCCTCGATACAGCAATCAATGAAAACTCTCTCTCTTGTTAGAGAATTCAAGCCTTAGTTCACTTAGAAACATCATCATGAAAGGCATGTACTTTGGAGTTGCTGTTTCCTCAAGCATTTTTGAAGATGCAGTCTGTTAAATCTCTCAATAGAAAGATAAGCTTCTTTAGAGCTCCCTCTGTTGAAAACCAGAAGTAAAAAAACTAAATTTTAATTGTCACAGCAATTTCTGCAATTTCTCCATTTTTATCCAGGAGAGAAAACCAGGTTATAAGATATATAAAGAGTTAAATTAAATTATCTCAGGGGTTAGTAACCATAGGAGAATATATAGGTTTTGTGTCATAAAAAGAGAGAGAGAGAGACAGACAGAGATTTAAAGCTCTCAGCATTGGTTTGTTTGGGTTTTATTTCCACAGTTTTCAAAAAACTTTTGTCAGTGGCAGACTCTGACCATATTGGGACAAACTGAGCTTTAGTATTCTGTTAATTATTTGTGGTTGCAGTAGGGGTGCATATGATGCTATGTTTGACATGGCTGGCTAATTCAGACTAACTACTTGAGTGAAATGTTAGCAAAGTCCCGAGGACACTATAGGTACACACAATGAGTGTACTGAAATGACTGAGTAAGATAAACCAAAAGGACAAGAAAAAGCCCACACTGTGACAGTAACTGATGTGACATTTTAAAAGGACCACAAGGTACCTGATTTTGTGCTTAATGCAAGAGAACAGAGGAATCACCTTGACTGTGAAAGTGGTTAGAGCATCCCTGGCAGTAAAGCATAAAAACACAACTGAATTGCAGGAGATTTACTACATTACAGATATCGATTTGATATTTTTAACTGAAATTTTTAAAAAGTAGTAATTTAACGTGGATTTCTGCCATACATGGAGATTAATCACTTTACTCAGACAAACCTTCTGTGCTGATATTTTTAAGCTTCACAAGCACAGAAGGAAACTCAATTCAACTGTGCCCAGCTGTTGTTTCTCCCTGCTCACCAGGCAGGCTTCCCTACCAAGCCAAGAGCTGAATCTACCCTATCCCAAATACTGCCTTCTACTATCTTCTCTCCAGAAAATACAGAGTCTCCAGAAAATAAGAGTGTCAGCACCTTTCCCAGGAGTGGAACTAGGGACACTTTACAGCTGTAAACTGAAGGTAAGAGCTCCTACTGCATTCCCCAGCCAGGCACACACACCAACTGCACATCACCATACATCCATACAAACCTTCAGCTTATCTCTTCCAGCTGAATTTAATGTCTGTGGAGTTGTTATAGCAGTTATCACCCAGACTTTTCATATTAAAAGGGGGATACTATCACACTACTACCTCATGACCACAATAAAAGTAAAATGCAGGCAGACAGAAAAGCTGTGTGACACCAAAGGGTGGCACTGCCACCTCTGTAGCACCTGTTCCCACAACACACAGGGACACTGCACGTCAGACTGGAGTCCTGCAGCTCGCTCCCAAGGGGCTGTGTGGAGCGGGTGTTCTCAAGCACACTTCATCCTATGGCAGGTTCACCGTTCACAGATCACTTTTTCTTCCACTTCCCACCACAAGCTCAGGGCTCAAATTCTCCTTTAGTTAGTTGTTCACCCACAGCTGTTCACTGAAACACCACACTTTCCATTCTCTGATGAGAGACCAATAGCTCAGAACCCACTGTCCCTCTGCAAAACACCAAGGGAACACCAAGAAAGGGAAACAGGCTGCTGGGATCACACAGGACCTGTCCAAAAGAAAAGATGAAGTAGTCTCTGTTTCTCCAAAATGGATGACTCTTGAGATTACAGCGACTCTTGCAGCTCCCTGAGCAACCTGTGGTGGCTGCTGAGTGCCCCTCAGCAGCAGCGTTTGGCCACTGCCACCGACAGGCCAGGAAGAGCAAAAGGAAACCCCCATTGCCCCCACAGGGCCAAATTTGACTGGAAAAGCAACATTAACATTTCTGGTGTCCCCAGGTTAACACAAACATGTTTTTAACAGGGAAATAATTACCACATCAGAGCACACAGTGCAATGAGCATTATTATCAAGCATGCAGCTTGATTTTAAATCTATATATAGCAAGAGTCACATCTCCTAAAGCCACCCCACTTGATTAAGTGATAGGGATATTGCAAGGGTGTAAACAAGGCAAATCTTTACTCTGAAAGCAGCTCATGCATCAGGTCCCACCACTGTTGTGAAATTTTGATGCTGCTGCATCACTGTGGCCGATGTGTTTCAGGGCACCTTCATAACTTAGGTGAAAGACACGGGAAATGAGGTGAATGCAAACATTGTGGAGAGGGTTGAGATTTTTTTTCTCTTTGCCTTGAAAGAGACACAAATAGCTGAAGGCTCGAGGTCACTGGAGCCCCCCAGCAGGTCTTTGTAATAATAGACAGCAATCTCCAGGTCTGCAGGTGATAAGCTATCATTTTTCAGAAATATTTTGTGTGCCTCCTGCTGAGCTTTTCTGGCATTCAAGGGACAGATCAATATTTGGTATTTTCACTGCGCTTGAGGTGCTATTGTTCTTTGTATCTGAAAACAGAGTAACTGTTCAGATGTTTATAAAGGTAGCCAGGGCAGCATCAGAAGGAATGCAAACCAGAAAAAAACCTAAAATTTATTAAAACAAGTGAAAAAAACCCTTCAAACTCAAGGTTAGTACAAAGGGCTCTACCAAAACAAAGAAACACTTTATTTCCTGAGCAACATATAGAGGAACGTCCACAGTTATAAGCTACTGATTCCCTTAGCGAAATTATATCTAAAAAATGGAAGTGAACCCAAACCAAAGACTGTAATAAGGAATTGCTTTATGTCTTCAAGGCAGTATTATTAGAATGGTATTTTTGTAGATTAAAGAGCAGGTGTATTAGGCTTGCACATTTCCCATGTTATAGCTAATGGCCTTTAGGGATTTGGCTCACTTTTGAATGAATGAAGCCTATTCCAGGTTACATTTCTGTTTTCATGTGACATATTTAGTGGAGAGAAGGACCAACCATGTTTGTCTGCTTATCAGTTATTATCATCCTTCACCCTACATTTTATTCAATTGCTATTAGCAAGTTCAACCCATGTTTTCCTCAATGTAAAGTGAAAAGCTGCATTGTTGAAAAAAAACTCCACCACCAAAAATTCAAGACAAGCAAGGGGTTCTGCACCCAATCCCAAGCCAGTCATTAAACTGCACTGTACTGTCTGGGCTTTGCAGACAAAAATGACACCAAAAAGGTTTCTGTTTCTTTACCAGTGTGCAGTTGCTACAGCAACAATGCTGTCACCTTGTCAGGCAGCAGCCACCACTCAGATTCTCAGTTTTACATGTCTACAATAGCAAACTGGCCTTGGCTCTGGTCTGCAGTTTTAGATGTTTTAGAGATGTGGCAGGACTACATATAACCATATATAAAAATGGTTACAGTCACAGATCTGAGGACTGTAGCATGTATGTAAATTACAGCTCAACCCTCAGCCTCAGCACCCATTCTAGCTCAGTCTCCTGGCTCCTAGGCACCCTGTTCATTATAGTACAGCAGGAATGAGGTTAAAACATCAACTCTGAAGAGTACAGACTACAATAGATGGCTAATAGAAATTAATATATCCAATTTTAGGTATGGCAATATTCCATCATTTTTGTGCCTGCTTTCAGCTCTATAGGATAAAGAAACACAAGGTCAAAATGCAGTATAAATGAATTAAATTGTTTATTATAGGCTGCAGGAGAGCAATAACTCAGTCTGGTGAGATCATAGGCTCCTAAAGGGTCTCTAGGGCTTCCCAGCCTTGACCCTGCACCTGATGGTGCTCTTCTCTGCAGAAGTCAGGGAAGTGTCTAGAGTAAGTCCCCTCAGTTATGCAGCCTAGAGCTGCATTTTGTGGCATAGACCTCTCTGCAGGAAGCCAGTGTTTATTCTCTTGAAGTCTCTTGTGCATTAAAGGTCACCAACAAGTGCAAACATCAGTCCACAGGTCTTCCCTGGACATCGAGGAGGTTCATGCTTCAGCAGTGTGCTGACATACACTGACAACCCAGGCTGAGCCACCTGGGACCAGAAGAAGAGCCCGGGCCAAAGGACCACAGTGGTCCCTCACCAGTGCTCAGGAATCAGCAGTGAAGGAGCCAACCCAAGCTGTCCCAGTACCAAGCAGAAGTGGCTGTGTCTCACAGGGCCAAGGCAGGCACAGCACATGCACTGGACTGGTTCTCTTGGCCTTAGCCCAGTTGAGAGGCCATAGAGATGGGTCAGCTTCACACAGAGCAGCTCCTCCCTCTCATCCAACTGTTTGAGTGAGAGCTAGAGCCATAGCTCTTACCCCAAGAAGAAACAGTTTGGTAACACAGCTGGGAACAAGCAGGAAGTTCTTCTCTCCAGTGAGAAACAAACAGCAATAGTGCATCTGCAGCTGTACCAGCCACTGCAACCAACCTGGCTGGGGTTCAATCCTTTTAACCACTTCAGCAATGTCTCCACAAACACAACAATCAATGGAGGTTCATCATTAATTAGCTGTATTTTTAGTGGCATCGCACAGGCTTGGCTCTTGACAGCAGGCTTTTTAGTATCTTTACCTATAAACTGGAAAAGATTCAAACTGGATATTAAATCCACAGCTGACACAGCCATTTATTTGAATGGCAAATAGTAATAAGAGCAGGGTTCCAAGACAATCTAGATGCTTGACAGAGTGGCTGTGTGCACTGCAAGTAGTCAGATGTAACTCTGTCATGCCTGAAAACTGCAGGCCACAACTCCCTCCTTGATGGGGTGGTTTGCAGGGGAAACAGCATCCCATGAAACACTATGGCCCAAATGGTTCACCTAATCCTCAGGTTATAAAGTGCCTAAAGCAGAGATGACATATTCCTGCTGCATATTCTGTTGGTATAAACCTTGAAAAAAATACCATATTTCTGATAACCTTAATTCAAGCAGGAAATATAAAAAATTATAGAAGATTCAGAGTTATGAGGCATTGTCAATACAAGAGAGAGGTGTGAGGCTGAGGGAGGCTGATCTACTTAGTTTATTCTTGTCTGATTTAAATGTGCTCTTTGAATGTTGAGGAGATTGTGTTTTTTGTACCATATCTGTGTGTTACTCCCGTTGCCCAAAATAAGCTAGGAAATTGCATATATTCCTCCCTTTTACATACAACTTTTTAGGACTTGTGGTGGAAGAGGGAAAATTTGAAGAAGCGGGACCACATTGCCAGACTCTCTGTTTTCTGTACTGTACTCTTGACATGTTTTCAGCCTGATGCAAAGCTTATTCAACCAACAGAAAGAGCTGCTTGGACTTTAATGGACTTTAAATGAAGAATTTGAAATTGATGCCTTTTCCCTAAAGCAGCAAACATTTTATAGAGTGACGATATTCACGCTCTTTATGGTATTTATACACCTTTTATGCACAGGGTTAGGCAAAACTTTTAAATTTGATCATATTGTTAAGGGACAGCACAATAAGTGTTCTGTCTTCTTGTGTACTGTAGTGCATAGTTTGCTTTCCAGTTAATCTGGGAATGTCACTTAACAAGTTTCATGTTAATGTAAGGACCTAAGACCAGAATGAAGCTCTCACTCCAGACCTCTTTTACTGGGACATGGCCGTTCAGTGCTTTTGATCTTTTATATAAGATTAACAGTTTATATCAACAGTTTGAAGTTTGTTATAGGGTGTGTTTTGCAACCTGCAGTTTGTAGACGAGTATGAAGTGGGTGTTCTGAAGACCCTTCTAGAATTAAAAAAAACCCAAAAAAAACCACATGGTGGCAGTGAGCAAGGCTTGATGAGAACATGATTTCTGCTGATCTTATGGTCCTGCTTACATGAGCAGAACAGTGTTGTGACATTCACTGTGATTGCAAATCCTTCAGGTTTTGAGCAAGCTGTCTAATTTTGACCCTAGTGCTTCTGTATCCAGTCAGGTCAGGACAAAACAGTTTCTTTAATCCACAACAGGGAGTAGGGAGTGTGATCAGCTAATGCTGGTTAAACTCCTCAAGACGGTGTATGTTGGGTAATAAAGATACAGGCAAAGAACTTAATTCTCATAAAGGGAGTTCCCTTTGCAGTGCTGTGAGGAACACAAAGAAATCCTGTTTTGACTAGTTAATTGAGCAAACATTCCATCCTGCCCTAAAATATGCTTGCTATGCTTTTTCAGATTTTTTTTTTTTTTCAGAAGCATATCGCTCCTTAGCGTGGTCATGTCTCCACCAGTCTGAGGAGCAACTGTCTGTTCCAGCCCCTGGGGCTCACCTGCTGCTCCCCCACTGCTGTCAGGATGGATTTCTTTAAAGAGAGTGTTGGCTGCAGCAAATCACTTCATGCAGTGGGGAAAGGAGATGTGAATATTCACCACTAGATTGGTTGTGCTGCCTACTCCCCCAAGCTGCTCCCTCCGTGCCATTTATGGCAGCTGCCAGCCCTGCCTTTGCTCACCCACCTCTCCCAGAGGCTGGCTGAGCCCTTTTCCACCAGGTGCTGCTCTGGCTTTCTGCAGACAAAATCCAAGCCTCTCCCATCGCTGGCAAAACTCCTCACAAGTCTTCCCCCATCTCTCTGGTACTCCAGCTTCTCCCCCTCTCCTTGCTGTGCTTTTCCATTACACACAGGACCCCTTCACCATCTCCCTGCTCTGGCCCCTGAGCCTGCTCTTCCCCTTCTGTGCCACCCTGTGCCTGCATTCCTGGCCCCCTCCCCACAGCACGGCATCTCCATAAACATGCCAGGCCTAGACCACGTTGCTGGGCTCTCTGTTTTCTGTACTGTACTCTTGACACATTTTCAGCCTGATGCAAAGCTTATTCAACCAACAGAAAGAGCTGCTTTGACTTTAATGGACTTCAAATGAAGAATTTAGACTAAGTCTGCACAGCAGCACAGAAATAACAGCCATGTTGTGCAGAGATACCCAAGCCAGCTTTAAACTAATTAGGTTGGATCCCATAACCATCTAATCATACAGGGAGCTCGGTACTGGGTAATTTACCCTAATGAACTGTAAGCTTGTGAAAGGAGAAAGCCTGTGTTTGCTTTAGTCCAGTTCCAACTGAACATCACATGCCCATTTCCTTTTAAGAAACATCTACTACTATTTAAAAGCAAACAGCACATGCCAAGATGATCTCTCCTTTCATATTACAGCAACTATACAGAGCAAGTGTCTAAAGCATTCAAGAAAGAGGAGAGTTCTCTCCTATCTCATCTGTCTTCTGCAGGCTGAACAAACACTACATGTACCTACAAAAACAACATTTTACAAAAGGACAGGAAATATGAAGTACAAGAGAATATGCGATTTATCTATCAATTAATTAGGGGTGGGAAAAAAGTAACAAATCCTTTATTCCACAGTACACACAGAGAGCACTCAACCTTTCAATGTAAAAAGTCTAATTGTTGGTATTATGTCCTTTCAAAATGGGCAAATAAGACACAGGATTCCCCAGTAAAAAGCACTGGTTTTCTCTTGGAAGCCAGAAATGATAACACCTGTAGTCTTAAACAAGAGGCTTGAACAAGTTCCCTATCATACCTCAAAAAAGCCCAAAGTGGAGCTTGTAAGCACTTACTCAGGGTGAGACACAATCTTTGGAACTGCTCCTTTCCTCCAGGTGAGATTTGCCACACATTGCAGTTTTTATTCCTCAGTGACCCCAGACTCTCTAGTCAATAATAGGCAAAACTTAGGAGAAGCAAAAAATGGAGTGTGATGAGGAAATGCCTCCTAAAACCCCAACATTCCTCCAAATTTCTGCTTCTCCATTCTCACTGTGTGACAGAAAGTGATCCTACACATGAGCAGGCTGGGCCAGCAGCTGTATGACAGCAGGTCAGGGACACCTCAGAGACACGAGCACGTCCTCAGGGTGTCCCCTGCATCACCAGCACTGGCACAGGCCAAGGCAGGCAGAGTTTCCCAATGGCAGAGGTCAAAGACAGCTCTGTGCCCTGCACTTCTCCTCAGAGGGGTTCATGGCCTGGTGATCCCAGAGGATTTAATGCCAGTATCAGGTATACAATGAAGAGAAATGCCCTGCTCATTTGTAGGATATGCACTACTTCCTTCAATATTTCCAGTCTCCCCAAGAAAATACCTGCACTATAACTTTGGGGCTTTAGTGTGTTTTGAACATTCTTCTATGTCTTTTCTGGTATCAGCAACAGATAATAGATCCAAAGTCTTAAAAACACAAGTTTAGGTAAGAATTGTCTTGCTGATTTTTTTTTAACTATAAAAACTCCAATCTTTTTTTTCTAAGTTGAAAAGATTAAGGTTTCAATTAACATTTTCTAGAGAGAACCGTTCAAATATTTCAGCAAGCTTATCCTAGAGTTAAATCCTACATTTTGTCAGAGTTGTATACAAAGAGTATACATACTGTTTGCAAAATTGAGATTGTTGTACCTATTTTTCAAATCCCATCCACAAGGCATTTACACTTTTTAAAATAACAAAATATGAGCAAAAAGACAATTTGTTTTCTGCAATCCTGGATCAGTCTCAAGATCTTTTAATAAAGTTAATGATTGTCTGTCTCCATAATTAACATATTGGGTGGTGTGCCTCATTCCACCAAATGTTAATATTTTACTTTTGAGGCAGAAGCTTAACAGTGCTAAAATAAAATTCTGTCTTGCTAAGAAAATAGTTTTTTTCTCCAGTCACAGAAACATAAGATATTTGAGAGAAGTTTAAAACAGCAAATGACAATTTAATCAAATACAGGTAGTAAAAAACTACAGTAAGTACAGATAAGTAAAAAAAAAAAGTATATAACAGATTTTTTATTTTTTTAAGTAAAAAAAATCACCCACAGTGAGATGAACTATATTTTTCTTAGAGTTGGGCAGGGCAAGGTATGCTGTAGACCTAACAGGCTCTAACAGACATATCTTCTATTCCAAGTGAATCCTGGCGAGTACAGTTCTTGACCAGGGCACTGATTTACCCAATTGAGTAATTATGCACACAAAGAAATGCATTTAAACTAGTGGGGTCTTTACCAACCAAAAGTGCCATCTCTGTGGGTGATATTGCAGGCTCAAGAACATGAGTTTTAGTGCTGTTGTTGTTGGTTTCTTTCTACAATGACGGGCTTAGCAAAATTAGATTAAGTTACACAGCACAGCCTGACAAGAAATCTAATTGGGAAAAACAAAGTGCACTGCAGAAATACAAAATTTGCTTCAAAAAGGACATGAGTAATCTCTATTTCCAGCATTAAAACAGTAACATCTATTGTTCTTGTAAGCTTTAATTTATACCAGTGATATTACTGGTCTGGTTTGAGTCTAGAGTTAATGCTGGGGCTTAAGCGTACTTTGAACTATCTCGACACTTGAAAGGAGATAAACACCTGATTGAGAGAGAAGAGGCAAGATGATGAAAGCAGCAATCACACAGCTTGACTCCAGACTGAGCTCAGACTGCAGGGGGAAAAGATTTTTAAAAAGCCGATTCCCCCAAAATGAAATGGTATAGTGGCTCTCCTCACCTCTGGCTTGCAATTTTGCTCATTACTTGGACCTGTGTGAGCCTTACAGGTGCTCATAACCTCAGTGTGGGTGTGACAAGGGGCCGTTTGACGCTGCCAGGCAGAAGGAGCCCGTGGATGCACACGAGGCTCAGGCAGCAGCCCCGCACACGCCCCACGTTCAAATAAACACCGGGACTCCACCAGTGCCACCCACACCTCCCCGACATCGAGCGTGGAAGTTGTCTCCCACTTCCCCCCAGTGAATGTGGCCAATGTCTTCTCACCCTCTGCCCCTCTCAAGTCAGTGCTACACAGGGAACTCCCTGAGCAAAACCTGGACCAGAGGATCCAGAACTCAACACTGAACCTTAACACTTGGCAGCTGAAAGCTGTGTTTTCTTTTACATTTTTAAAGATTTATATAGAGTTCAAAATTAGAATTTTTTTTCAGGATGATATTCTCAAATATATTTTTCAGAATTTTCTAAAATCCTGTTAAAAAACTCCAGAATTTTTGCTTTCTACCCCAATGTAATTTTGCAGCCCCTCCAGGGACAGACCTTCACAGGAGAAGTGGGACAGAGCCCATCTCTGTCTGTGGTCCTTCTACACATGGGCTTGTTTCACAGACCAGTGAAAAGTAAGATGAAACTGCTCTGTGCTGTTTCAAGACTGAAGCAGGAGTTTTCCAGTGGGCATCCCTAGACTTCTGCAGGAAAGAGTAATTATGCAGTTAATCCTGAAAGACCTGATGTTTGATCCACAAAATATTTTGCTTCTGGTTATTTTGTCTTCATGAAAAATAATAGAAATGTAGCTGATTTCTCCAGACAGGAGGCCCAAGGAAATGTTTCTTAAATAATTTTCTCCAAATTCTATATCCAATAATCACATTCTTCTTTCCCTAAATTCTCTTTCCAGCTTGGGTTAATTTCTAACCTGACACTATGGAAGTCCAAGACACCAGGATCTACTATTAAACAAAGGCTTCAGCATACAGATTGCTATACCGAGTTAATTTAAAATGTCTCTTAGCAGTTTTTTTCCCCAAAAAATCACTCTAAGTAAATTTTCCTTCACACTGACACCAGTGACTGCACTTCGTAATCCAGCTATTCCATCCGTTCTGTGTATTATTTGGACCAAAGACTGGTTTTTTTTTTACTTTTTACTGTGAGGAAGATTTTTTAAAGCAGAGATAACAGGTGCTGAAAACAGCCATTGTAGAGTTAACAGTCAACAATTTTAGAACCCAAAACTTGTATAGAGAAATTACAGATGTGTGCTACTGCATGAGGTGCATCTATACAAGGCTTTGGTGCACTACCACCAGCTCTGTTTACCTTGCTTGACAAGGCAGCAGATTCTGAGATCCGAGGTGGCATTAAATGACTGTTGGAAATTGTCCTGCAGCAGCCCCGGAGCGGGAGGGAGCCCATTCCACACCCAGCATTACCACCTAGTGGACACGGGCTGCTGTCCTGCGGCTCCCAGCTGCATCCTCACGGGAAACCTCACATCGCCCAGCTGATGTACCATTAATGAGTAAATTAATGTATTTGGATCATACTTACTTGTTCTGAGTACCCGACCACTGCAGCCACACCATCTAAGGAACCACAAAAAGACACATTAAAAATTCAAGCATGGGATAAATCAAATCTTCCAAAGTTACTCAGTCTCAACTTGACACTCCCTGTCATTTTTCAACCTTTTCTTAATGGTTTCTACTTTATTAGAACACTTAGCATTTCTGAACACTGAGAAATACCAAGCTACCCTTCAAGACTCTTTGCTTTATAAATATATTAAAGACACTATTAACGTGCTTTGGTTCAAAAGGAGTGAGTGCCTTGTTAAATTTAAAACCACATGAAACCTAAAGCGAATAGAAAAGTCCAAAGTAAAGCATCTGGGACTGGACTGCAAAGCTATTTAGGTACCAGACTCGTGCTGATTTAGGAACCAACATACCTTGTAGACTAAAGCTGATTTATGATTCCCTCGGGGAATTCTGCATTTCATCACTGAATTTTCTGTTACCATAACACTTTCTCAACATCCTTATTCCCCACTTTGCACCTCTCCCTGAATTTTTAATCTTCATTCTGCTAAGTCCATTAAAAGAGACTCTCTTTTTCTTCCATTTCCTTTCAAACTGTTAGACTGCTTTGAGTACCTTGAATTTCTGCTACATTCCAATCCTATCAGTCTTCTGCAATGCCTGTAGGCTTCTGGTGTTATATATATTAAAAGACTACATAAATTTAACTTAATCAATTTACAACTCCAGATTATTCTGATTGGAGACAGCCTATTTTTCCTGCACTTCTATAATCCAGAAGCCTATGTTCAGATGAATTTATTAGAATCCCTCACAACTTCAGTGGGATTTAGACATTTCTATGCACTACTGAGATCCCAAAGATCCCTAGGTTTCTGCTACACAAGCACTCCTCCTTTTTGCAATGTCTTTGTCCTATATTTTGGTGCAAAAGAACAGCTTCATGCAGTACCTAAAACTAGGCAAAATTCCAGTGTTCCAACTGGACAGATAAATCTCCAAAAAAATGATGTGCTACTTCTAAGGCCTAAAGCTTAAAGAAGCACATCAGGGCATAGTTCTCACCAAAGCCAAGTCTAGCAAGGGACGCACCAGGGACTAAGGCAAGAGGTCAGGTCTAGGTGCAGAGGTAGATGGACAGGGCTGTTACAAGGGGCACAAAAAAGCACTTGGGCTGTTTGAGGAGCCTTCAGTCTCTTTTCTCTGTGAATGCTGCACATTTCTGACTTAAAAGAAATTTAAATTGGATTCTACCAAGCACAAAAACTAAGAGCAGGCTACCCAGTAAGCACCACGGAACACAAAAAACCTGAGACAACGTTCAAAAGCAAACCATGTCATTTCCTTCTTATGTCATTCTCTACTGTTGGTTAATGGCACCCCTGGCATCATCGTGTGTCCTGAAACTGACTCTTCACAGGCTGCACTGTGAAGTGGTCCTGACCACATCCAGAACAGCAGCACTTCCCACAGCCTCATGTGTGGCTTTCCATCACTCCCTGCTGGATCCCTCAGTAAGGAATATGTGAAGCAGCAAACAATGGTGCATGTGAAGCTCTGGCATTGAGCCACGTGTCCCAGGATAGAACAGCTCTGCTCAGCCACAGCACAGGAAGGGAAAGGAACCCTTTTTCCAACTGGTGCACATTAGTCAAACCCAGTGCTCTGACAGCCCCTTTGAGACTCACAAACTTTCTTCAGTTTGTGAATAGATACCTCTTCCCATTGGTTTTACTTTGCCCCAAAAAAGTTGGGTAACTTTATTTTACACAATACTTCCCTTTGTTTTAGTAGAATGATCACTCATTTACATAAGCAACCGCAAGACAAAAATAACAAAATACAATAAAAATATATTTCTTTAATCAAGTACAATTAGTATCTGTATCATAGTCCTAAGCAAGGGGCCGAGCACGGCTCTTCCTGTTAAGGCCGTACCAAACCCTGCTAATTTGATTTAACATGACTGGATTGAAAACAGCCAGTTATTGCTTGCACCATGCCCAAGGTACCCAAGCACTGCTGTGCCCTTCTGCATTGGGACAAGCAGAACCCTCAGTGCTGGAGGAGCACTGCACGTGTAGTTGAGTGGAGCAGAAAACCAATGCTTCCAGCCTTTGTGGAACAAAACAAGATTGTTTCTGTGGCCCCAGTCCTGCAGCTTGGCCTGGAAATATCCTTTCAGAGGAGGTTTCATGAGCACTAAGACACAGAAACCTCTCGAGCACTTGTTTGTTTTCTTCATCTGTGAAGGCACACAGGGAGATTACGCTCTGTGGAATTACAAAATCACTCCTGGTTTATATAGTAAAGAAATCTGCTTGGTTTCCTGTGACTGTCCTCAGATTAGCTACTAGCTACATCAGGTTAGAAATGATGATTTACTGTTAGAAGAAAAGACTATTTTGTGAGGCACCTTACTTCTGATGTACAGATAACAGGCTGCCAAAGCCAACCCTGCATCCACCACAACCTAGACACCAAAGTTCACAAGGAGGCCAGTGAGCCCATTCCAATTAGTGCTGCAACTTCAATATCTCAGAGAAATAAACTCTGCCCAATTAGCAGCTCTATACTAATAAAACTTCATCATAAACTGAAGGGGCTATATTAATTTATTATACTGGTTTATCTACAGCAGAACAACCTGTGAGCATGTAAGGCTTTGGTGTGTATATAAAGAAAATACATTTCCTCTTGCAACAGTGAGGGAAGACTTAATTCCCTTAAAGTCAGCAGAATGACAGTGGGGGTGGCTGAGGCCCAGTGCCTCTGATAATGAATATTCCTGTAGCTGAATCCCCTTGCAGGCCAATTAATTACCTCCATACCCTGCTGCTGCATTCTATATTTTATTTTTATTTCAAAATCAAAGTTAAATAACTAGAAAAATCATGGGGCTGAGCCAAACTGACTTTATGGGTTTTAATTTTTGAGATTAAAGTGAAGTACAAAGACACACCCAGTCAGCAAAGTCTGGAGACAATAAGATGTAAAGCAATCCTCCTTCTGACCTCACATTAACACAGAAATCACCCTACAGCATGCAAGTGTCAGCCAACAACGGCACCTACTTATTTCCTGTCAGCTTGTCCCTTTGATCTAACCTGATCCTTCTTCACTTTATTAAAAACGTTCTAATCTTTTGTCTTTGATCTCCCTGTAGGATTCTTCAAAGAGCTTCAAATTAGCAAACATGCAAACAACAAAAAATGTACTCTGTATCTGCAAGAAACAATGATGTGGGGAGCTGTTTCCTTCCTCAACACACAAGTTTAGTGAGGGACAGCATTTTAAAGCCAAAAGATGCCATAGTTATCTGTTGTTTATTGGCATTGGGGTGGATGACAGAGCCCAAGCTTTTTTACTGGGGGTGGTTTGCTCTGAAGGTGTAACAAGGCAGCCCAGCAGGGGTAGCAAAAAAGCCATGTGCATACTTCATTCAGCATGCCAGATGAAAGGATTATGTCACATTCAAGAGCAACAAAGAGCTCTGTTTAAGTTTGTACCAGGCTGGAACTGTGGGGCAGCCGTTAAAGACCACCAAGGTTTTAAATAAAACCGGACACTTTTAAGTTTTCTCCAGCTTTCCTTGCGGTAAATCCACCCAATATGAGGGGAATGTCAGTATCTCCCACAAGGAAGATCTGAGGCTTGAAAAGGGAAAACAAGTTTAATGCATT
The DNA here is from genome assembly GCF_049639895.1 of Pseudopodoces humilis. NCBI lineage: Eukaryota > Metazoa > Chordata > Aves > Passeriformes > Paridae > Pseudopodoces > Pseudopodoces humilis. The sequence goes on along the minus strand of NC_142213.1, from coordinate 18,611,027 downwards.
TTTATACCTGTAAAACCCATGTGTCTATTTTAAATATTTATGTATGCTTTTTTCCAATGAAAAGAATTAAGGACATCACTATATTATTTTTGTTCCATCTTAAACTTAACAGCAAAATGTTTTCAGCAAGGAAGAGCACTACTACAGGATCTCATCATTCATCATACAGCATCATTCATCTTCTAGAACTTTAATTTAGCTCCTAAGGTACATATTTCAAACAAAATTGGTGCTTTTTATTATTGAATACTGCTCACCTCTGCAAAGATCTATGAGGCCAGATTAGAAAGAACCTATAGGCTAGCTACACTCTAAGTTCCTTGCATGTGCATCTGCCTCTTACTGCAGATTCCTGTCGTAACTTATTCTATGGGGAGGTAGATCTGTAACCAGGCTGAAATAGCCCAAAATATCTTTGCCACATAATCCAGGTCACCCCAAACTCCTGAGAACTGCAGTTAATAATCCAAGGCACAGACCACTGTCTACTGAAGGCAATGAGACATTTCCACAGGTCCATGAAATCGTAGGTAAGAATTCTAAGACAGTAAATCTCCCCAGTAAAGTCTCAATCCAGTGGAAATATAACTAAGCAGGATCTCACCCAAGCCGTACATGTGAACAGTAGTCCTTATGCCATGCTCATAGCTCTAAGATTTGAGTGGCTGAAGTCCCTGTACTCATTTTAATTTCACTTCTTTGTCAGTCTAAAATCCACTGTGATTACATGTGGCAGGTGTATGAGCTGAGAATTGAACATGACTTAGGCAATAGACCATTATTGCTCACTGTGAATAGAACATTATCACTTCCAAGGCTGATTTTTTCCCCTCTTTATCAAAAGTCAATTATTGCAAAACCAGCATGCTCAGCCAGCTCAAAATTACATAATTCATGGTTAAAAGTCCATTGAAGTTCAACACTGATAATTATTTATTGAGAGCTCCAGTGAGGCTATAGATGGTTAGAGAATCATTAAGATCGGAAAAGGCCTTTAAGATCATCAAACCCAACCATTAATCTAACACTGCTGGCCCACCACTACACCAGGTCCGTGTAAATCAACATGTTTTCTGAACACTTCCAGGGACAGCGATTTCATAACTTCCCTGGGCAACCTGTTCCAATACTTGATAATTCTTTCAGTGAAGAAACTTTTCCTGGTGTCCAGTCTGAATCTCCCCTGGTGCAACTCCTGTCCTGTTGCAAGTGTTGGCCCCTCTTGTTCTGTCCTGATGCCCTGAACTGGCTCTTGGAACATTGATTTTCTAAAGCAGCTCAGGAAACATTGTTGCTAAAGCACAGACTACCCAGCCACAGAGCTATGACAACTGCTCTTTTGTTGCTGTGTTGATGCCTATAATGGGTTTTGGAAAATGAAGCAAACTTAAAAAAAGAAAGAAAACATAAAGACCTATTAGATAAAGTATCTAAGCTAAGCAGAACACAACTGAATAGATTTGTCAAGATAGCTGAATAAAAAAAGGTATTACATGTCTCAAAAAGCCTGGACAAACAGTTCTAAAATGAGCAGCTCTGCTAGCACAGCAAAGCCTTTTAGTTAATGCAGCAGATTCCAAACCAATTTATATCAACTGTAAATTGAAAACTTTATGAGAAGTCAGAGTGAAGGTCTGAACTTGCCAAACTCATTGGTTACCCACTTTATTGACTTAGAATGACAAAACTGTTTTTTTTTTAGTAAGTCCAAAGCCACACAGAAATATTCAACAGAAGACTGCTACTCCAGATTTGTAACTTTTTTTCACAGTTCACTAGCACTTAGAACAACAAACAACATGCTCTGCTTTTATCCTGTGTGAGGGATCTTTCTAGCAGATCTTGTCTCTTGTGGCTGTTGCTAATGATGAAAGGCAGAGCTCAGCCTTTCTAGGAATTACAACATACTTGAGAGCGTTCCAGATGCAGGGTCGAGGGCCACAACTCCTTGACATCCAGCTCTTCCCTCAGCTGCATCCTGCATGCAGCCAGCTTCCAGACTCCGCAAGGATTATCCATTCCCCAGCTCCTTTCATTTCCCCTAGCCAGGGATAGCTCCATTCACACACTACTTTTGAAACCACCATCAAGTGAAATCCAGGGACTGGCTATGACAACCTGAATACAAATTATTTTGTGAGTATACTTCTTGAAATTTCAAATACATCCAGACAGTTTGGGAAATCTTGTTTTAACAAAACATCAGGATTTTATAATTTTCTTCTCTCAGAAAAATCCATCCAAGAATGAACACAAAAGAAAAATGGAGGACCTAAAACAATTATCTGGACATTACTAGCCTTCTGGAAACATTTAGCTTTAAGACTACTTTTTATCTGATCTATTTTAACAATCCCTGTGCCACAAAACTAACAAAACCTGGAAGTTTTCTTCCAGAGAGGGTAGAGCAATTCAGTTACTAGCATTGAAGTTTGACTGAGTTTGAGCTAGAAGCCAAACGCAAGCTCTTCTCTGCTGAATTTTCATTAATAATCCAAGTTACTTAACCATTCTCTCTGGAAGCAAAACAAAAAAATAACAGCAGGAATTGCCAAAGCAGAATAATTTCAAGAGCATCTAAACAAACACTATACCTGAAATAGGTAAAGATAAAGAACAAGTGACGCAAAGCTATCTTCTTTTTTACTTGACTGATCCATACAGACTTATGACCTGAGCACTGCAGCACTATCACTGCAGATCTGTAAGTGCTCTTTATTCCTTGATAACAGCAACAGGTTCAGCTGAAGTTCTTGGTATAGTCTGAGAACTAATATATATAAGATAGATAAAATTTTGAATTTTATTTATCTTATTCTCCTTTAAGGTTTCAGCCTAAGCTCATGAAGTCTGCAGGAACTCCACATGTACCACAGGATAATTTGGGAATTAGAACTGTCCCAGCAGATCAGATCACTGTGACTTGGCCAAAAGGAATCACTCATTGATTATTCCTGCCAAATCCTCTTTAAACAAAAGGACTGGAAGACACCTTCACAGACATAGGTCTTGTAAGACAGTCTTTTTAGACCAACTGCTATACAAACATATTCCTCCATTAAACTCAAGCCTACACAATCTATATTAAGTACATGTCCAGTGGGAATACAATATTAATTTAGCATAATCTTAAGAATTAATTTTTTCCCATGAATATAGTAATTACTTTCTCAAGAACTCCTTAAATACATTCATAGATTAATTGACATAGAGATACTATTATGATTAGTCAAATTAACAAGTATAAAATATATCATCAACTTACATTGACTGAAGCATCTCCACACGGTATTTCCTCAGAGGCTTTCCTGAGGAGCAGCTCTTGTAGGTAATGGATGGGGCTGAGGATTAGGGGTTGTGTATCCCATTTTAGGGGTATGACAAGTTTCTGCTTACTTCAGGCACCTTTCATTCTCCCTTGCAGATGACAACACAGTTTTATCAGACCTCACCCATGCCTATTAGAATTTCCCAGATATACTTGAATGGGTTGAAATTTCTCATTACCAGAGCACAAATTATGCAGAAATTGCTTTTATTCTTGTGGGAATACAGTGGCTTGATATTAAATAGAAAGATTTAAACCAGAAAACTCAAGAAACTGAGTCACAAAGTGGCTGTTACCCCACAGGACATTTGTCAGGGCACAGATCAGAAAACAGTGCTGAGTCCCTGTAAGGGAATAGCAGAAGACCCAAAGGCCACAAAAACTTCCTGTCACTGACAAAGTTCCTGAACCATACGTGGGTTTTACACCATCTCATCTTCAAAATGCAGCCACAGACCCACCCCTTGCACATTACTTGTGGCCTCCTCAACCACTGCAGGGAAAACTAGCTCTTTGTAAAGGCTCTTTACCGCTTTCATACCGTGTTTGCCAGCAGCCCCGCGGCGTTCGGGCACAGAACAGCCCGTGCCGCAGTGTGTGAGCCCGAGGGCGGCAGAGTTCGGGCAGTGCCGGTACCGATCCCGCACACCTTTCCCTCAGGGCACGGGAGCGGGGCGGCAGTTCGGGCAGCGCCGGTACCGATCCCACACGATGCCCGCACACCTTTCCCTCAGGGCACGGGAGCGGGGCGGCAGTTCGAGCAGTGCCGGTACCGATCCCGCACACCTTTCCCTCAGGGCACGGGAGCGGGGCGGCAGTTCGGGCAGTGCCGGTACCGATCCCGCACACCTTTCCCTCAGGGCACGGGAGCGGGGCGGCAGTTCGGGCAGCGCCGGTACCGATCCCACACGATGCCCGCACACCTTTCCCTCAGGGCACGGGAGCGGGGCGGCAGTTCGGGCAGCGCCGGTACCGATCCCACACGATGCCCGCACACCTTTCCCTCAGGGCACGGGAGCGGGGCGGCAGTTCGGGCAGTGCCGGTACCGATCCCACACGATGCCCGCACACCTTTCCCTCACGGCAGCGGGTCGGGGCAGAGCTCTGAGGGCCGCGCCGCCAGGGGGCGCCCCGCGCGCAGCCATGGCCCCTCAGGGAGCGGGGCGGGTCTGGCCCGGCCGCTCAGGGACACAGCGAGAGACGAGCGAGCGGCATTGAGCACCTGAGCGCGGCGGGAGGAGAGGGTTAAAGCCGCCTGCGAGAACAGGATGCTTCCCTCTAGCGGGTTCTCTTTTCGTGTCCGTGCTTCACATGGAAATACTGCTCCATCGGTCCGATCCTAAGGCCTGCAGGCGGATGGTGAAGCACCATGGAGGTTCAGCCCGCAGCACCCAGCCCTGCCAGTGAAGCCACAGCAGAGACGGGCACTGAGGAGTCCCAGCTCACAGAGTGTAGGCAGCCTTGGAGGTATGAGAACCAAAGTTTCCTTTCAATGCTTGTGTCTTACCTTTATTAAAGGTGTTACAGAACAATAGCCGGAGCATGCCAGTTTGCTAGCAAAGAGGTTAACAGCAGTAGAGAAAAAAAGAGGATAAACAACATATTGACAAGCAGGTTTCTCTGTTTTTTTCATTGTTGTTGTCAGACAGTGATGCTGATAAAGCAGTGAGAAATTGCCCCTGGAGGATACCAAAACCACATTTCTTCTCCAAGTGATCCCAAGCTTTTGCTTCACAAACTCTGGAAAACTGTTAGGAAAAGTTAAGCTATCACTGTCTCTTCAGGAACTTTCTTCCTTTTTGGATAGCTGTCCACAGAGGTTACAGACAAAACAGGAAATCTCACCAAACATCAGTAAACTTGCATTTTCACAGTAGCACTGGGGAAAAAAACAAGTCTGTATCTTGCTCAAAAGGGATGAAATGTAACCGAACAACCTACAGCTGTAGGTCTGATTCTTTAAACACATTCTCATTTCCAGCTTACAGTAGAGCCAGTTCAAAAAGACAAAAGTCAGCTTACTTGGCTTCAGAGGACCTTACACAGTGAATGAGGCAAATGTTAATAGGGCTGCAATTTAAAGAGTGAAGAAGTTTCACTCATCCATCCTACCTTTTATCTTCTAGTATCAGGAGGTGACCATCTTTAAGGGAGTTGAGGGATAAGAATTGAGGAATATACCAGCTGCACTTTACAGATTAACAGCCACAGAAATAGAAAGCAACTATACAATCTCAGGGTTTCACAAAACTAGTTTCATTTGTAACACTTGACGCAACAAGGTTAACTGCAACAAGTGAAGAGAGCTACATCTGTAAAGTGCTATTTTTGTTAAAAGTGGCTAAAAAAAGCACAACTACAACAGATTTGGGTACTCGGTGGTGAGATAGATTGTCGACATCCTCCAAGTATTTCATTTCAAGCTCTGTGTTTTTTGATGAAATTGATGAGCCCATTTGTTGAGCTATCATGAGATGTCACTGGAGCATCTGACTCCAGCTCAGGCTCAATTTTCTTGGCAAGTTGCTTTCCAAGCTCAACTCTGTTTATAAAAGCAGGAAAAGAAAAAAAAAGCAGTATTAGTGCTAGCAACTTACAGTATTTATAATAAGCCCTTGATATTAAAAAGATACCAGTAAAAAGTAACTTCCCAGTGAACACCATGTTTTACCCCTCAAAAATTACTGTTCAAGTATTCAAGTCAGTGCCATTCATGAAAAACTGGAGTTCTCATAGCTCCTTAGCTGAGCAGACAGCTCAAATTACAGGATGTCTAAGTAAACATTTTGTTTTACAAGTTAAGCGGAGTCTTTTCACCTCAGTATTCACTTGTGTAATGCAGCCTGCCCCAGTGCAGAATGCATTCAGCTGGCACCTGTTCCCTGTTGAACATGACAGTGCTCAGAACACTGATTTGTGTCACCTGAACAATGGTCAGCTGAGCTGCAGCCTAGAAGCACCCCAGCACCTATCCAGGAGTTACAGCCTCACTGTCTAAGAACCTAGGATATTCCAAACAGCTGCAAGAAATGAGACTGATTCTACAGCATTCCCACATTCCAGTTCAGGATGTCATTCTGGAATTTCATGTGTGGCAGTAAAAGCTGTACTTACTCCTACTGTACTCCTGATCTCTGAGTTTATAGCAGACATCAGCTTGTACTAAACAGTCTTCTGTTTTCAGGTTCTGCTACAGTGTTTCATTATAGAACATGCTGTGGTAGCAAGCCCCAAAGAACACATACAAAGACTAAGGTAGCTTCATGTAAACTGATATTCTACACCTGTAGAGCAAATGTTCTCTTTCAAACAATCCCTCCTCACAGCATAGACAGGTGCACCTGAAAAAAAATTTATTTCCCAATCCCTCTACCTAACCTACATACAGTATGTTTACAGTTCCTATTACTACAGATTAAAGAACCTGATTAGCTCCTGATTAAACTTTTAAAATGACACTGTAACAGACTCCTCCAAGCTGCTGTTGCACACATGGAGCTCCAGCACAGCCTTCAGTCACAGATGGCAGCCTTGCATGAAACCAAGGGCTGCTGAATACACAGACCTCTGTCAGGAATGTTGTCTCTCCAGCACAGGAAAATTAAGAGGCAATCTTTTGCTCAACAGATGCCACTCAAACTGCCTCCAAATCTAGAGGCAAAATAATTTTTTGCATGCTGTAGGGAAAACATTTTCTTTCCTAATTCTCAGAGCACGTGTTCAGCTTACTTGACCATCTTCCTCACTACTGCATCTTTTTTACATTCACTGTATTTTTCTAAATTTAACAGGGGTCCTTAGCCAAAATTGTTGTCTCAAGTCATTATGCATAGCTAACCTATGCATTATGGCATAGTAACTTATCCCCAGAAAATCTGTTTTCATTTATAACTATAAATACTTACTATAATCAAGTAAGTGCTCTAAGTATAAAACCTTTTTGATTGTCTTTTCTCTAACTCATGATTTCAAGATCTGTCAAGAAGTGTACAAGAAACAAACCAAGGAAACTTACCCCCACTGGTCATAACTGTTAATGTCCCATACAACTCCTTGAACAAATATCTTGTGCTCATACATGGCTATAAGCAGAAAGAGATTTATCAATAAACTTGATCAGAAAGCCTTCATTAGCATTCACAGATAAGAAATATATTTACTTACCAATGATGGCTCCCAGGGTGAAGGGGTTGAGTTTTGTAAACATGATGGAATTCGTTGGTCGATTTCCCTCAAAGACCTTTCAAAACAAGAGTTACATTGTCACCTAGGATGTTATAAAACTTACATTAGAAACTTACAGGCTTTATCTTCTTTAGAGTCCACACTAGACTATTTGCATTAGCAGCAAATACAAGGTCCTGAAAGGTTTAAAGGCCTTCAACCATGAAATTGTATCATTCCCATGTTTTTTTTACAAACACAACGGAAAAACGTGTCTCCAAGCACCACTGCTGGCTACTGTGGGGTGCAAGAAGTAACCCAAAAGTCACTAGCCCAGGGCAGTGCTGAGATAGCCCATGTTTCCTGGAATGCCCCCAAGGGCTTCACAGCCAAATGCTGCTTGCACCTGTTTCAAGTGCCCTGCCAATTCCCACTGGTGCCACCCCATCCCAGCAGAGCCCTCACTGCCACAACACCTCCCCAGCCCCAGGTACCTTGTGGGGAAGGAGCTTCTCCAGAGCCTCTCCGCTCAGCCCAGCCGCCTGAAGCTCCTTGCGAGCCTCATCAGCCGTCTTCCCTTTCATCAAGGCCTCAGTCTGAGCAAGGAAGTTGGCCAAAAGGATCTAGCAGGTAGGAATAAACTCAAGTTACCATTTCTATAAGCTGCAATAGTGGTGCCTGAACCCATACCAAGGCCTAGTCTAGACTTAAAGTTCAGTTTTAACACTGTGGCAGTAAAATACGCAGCAGTTTTAGCTATTGCTTCTTACCTCAGAGTGCCTAAGGAGACTTAGTTACTACTCTAATGTACATTGTCCAAAGACAACTAGGACAGTTTTGCAGAATCTTGCTGGCAGCAAGTCCCCCACCAGAGAAGCCAGGACTTCACGCAGCTCTTTCACCCAGTATAATCTATGATTTTATCTCATGCTACACCATCTCATGGAAAGCCAGGTGCAAAGATTAGTCAAGGGTAACCAGCTAAGATGTATTTACTCATCTGTACATAGGAAATAGCTTACCATACACCAATCCCTACCAGTGCAGTGCAAGGTTTTAACTTACTGCTCCCTGTCTAATGTTAGCCTGCAAATTTATCTGTGGCTTCATCCTCCCTGAAGATACTGTAAGTTTTTTACAGTCAAATGAAACCTTTTCTCCCCTTCTTTTGTGAAGTCATTCTATAAATTTTCACCTGTATTTGGTCTTACTTGGAAGAAAAATGACTATTACACAATTCAAATAGCACATGTAATCTGAAACCATGACAAGACTGAAATTTAGTGAGTAAGGGTGCTTTTTGTGAAATATGCAGTAAATAGTTAACCTGAACATGTTTCCACCTTTGGAAGTTAAAAAAAAAAATCTTAGTTCATTGAAAATCCTTAGTCAGATGATAAGCTAAAAACTAGACAGGTTAAAAACATCTGTGTAGAAGGTCATCACCCCAGCCATACCATTACATTCACCAAATCTTGTCCAAGAATTCAATACCTGAAAGCTTCCCCAGAGATGGTGTCATACCAGGTTTGAGAATTTATTTCTTCCTACTCTCTACAGTTCTTACAATTCTTGAAGGAATTTCAAATACTTAATTGCTCAACTTGTTCCAGCTTCAGTAGGCCCACAGGAAACACCACTGAGCTGCCTCAACAGCTGCCACTGCAATTGCTTCAAGAATAAACATACCACTGCATTACATATAACTTGGAATCATAATCTAGGTATTTTTAAATCTGTTGTCAATGTTGACAGAGCTTTTGCGTATAGTTTCAAAGGGACATTTAGAAATATCACACAATGCAATACCAAGTAAGCTTCAGTGCCTTGAGCCTCAAGAAATATGGTGCCCTGACAAAGAACATACCTTGTGATGTAAGCCATTTCTGATGGGGTGCTGAGTCTGCACTGGGATCAGGAAGTCACAGGGAATCATGCGAGTTCCTGTAAAAAATGCCAGGTAAATAACTCTGCATCAGGTAAGTCTTAGCAAACCTTCTCTTCTCACCCCATTTTCAGAGTTACTGGCAGACTCAATTTTTAAAAGCTTTAGTAGAGAAGAACATTATTTGTAGCAGGGGGAAGTAACAATACAGCTCAGTAGTTTCAGTTTTATTTGACCTCCTTACTGTGGTTAAAACCCGCATCTTGTAGCCTTCAGAAGCCACTAATTAAAAACCCCTTAACAATGTGATGGCTAGATTAGATAGGAGTCCAACCTCTAACCAAACACAAACTCTTCAGACTCCTGCAGCTCTGTAGCCATGCAGACTTTACTTCCAGAACAAGGTATTTAATAGTTTGTTTACCTTGGTGAATGAGCTGGTAGAAAGCATGCTGCCCATTGGTGCCAGGCTCTCCCCACACAATAGGGCCAGTGCTGTAGTCCACACGAGAGCCCTTCTTGGTAATGTATTTGCCATTAGACTCCATATCACCCTAAAGAAGGGAAGGGCAGGATCACGGGGCATCAGTATAAGCTTCCATACATAAACTACAATAAACAGTGCTTGTTTATAGAAATTTTCTAAGCATCAGGGATACAGCTGCTTAATTTGTGGATTCAAGATAACAGACATACAAGGAAAAGGTCTTTACAAGCTGATATCAATCTTGGCACCAGTCTATTTAGGCAACTGATTACATGAATTAAGTGACTGCAGTTTAATCTGCCACGTGCATTCAGGGCCCTGAAGCAGGGCAGAATCTCATCTACAGGTGGTTGGAGCCCTACCTGCTGGAAGTAGGCGGCGAAGCGGTGCATGTACTGGTCGTAGGGCAGCAGGGCGTGGGTCTCACAGCCGTAGCAGTTGATGTACCACACCCCCAGCATGGCCAGCAGAACCGGCACGTTCTTCTCCAGGGGGGCAGTGTGGAAGTGATTATCCTGCATGACATAAAGGAAAGTTACACTTCTGATAAAGCAACTGCCCTCCCTCCCAACTCCTACACTGTTTTTATTGCTGTGTTGATTCAGTGAGAGCTTCCCACAATCTCATTTTAACATCATTGAGGAGGACACGGGGAGCTGAATGTTAGAAATCAACCTGCCTTCCGTTTCCTTACTAACAACTCTTAAAGAGGAACAAATCTGAAATGGGCATCCCACACTCACCATCCAATGGGCGCCTGCAAGCAGACTCTCAAAGTTGTCAAAACCTAACAATGGAAAGAAGTCAGTTTGTATTTACTATTACAACTCAAACTTGGTTTTTCTTAGACAACTGTGAACCAGTTTTGATCCCTTGTATGCAGCAAGGCTCCCAATTACTAATCAAGTTTAAAGCTGCACTTAGACTTCTCCTGAATTTTGCATCCCATAAGCCAGACATTCACTTATGCTTAAAGCCCAGACTTCAGAGCAACTCCAACTTCATGAAACAATTCAAAAACCTTTGCCTAAAATCCCCATTCAGGCAGGATGAGCAACTAGAAGGAAAACAGAGGCCTTTAATACAGAGCCTGCTTTGAGGCCACATAGTTTTTAGCAAATTTGAACACTTAATCACAGCCAGTGGGAGACACATCCCACAAAAAAAATAGGGCAAGGCTAGCATAGCAGGGATTTCTGCACTGGTGTGAGAAGAAACAACTCTAATAAGATATTCCCAAAGAAAAAGGCTACCCTCCCTTCCCTGTTCTCTCTTAACAATTCACCTGAGCTTCCTTTGCTTGGTAGTTAGGGTATTGAAACCTCCATTCACATTCCCAAATGAATAGTTTCACTAAGGCTAGACTTTCCTGCAACAACAGAAATCCTGATTCCACACAGTAACTGGGAGGTGAAGTGCTTGGACTCAAATCAGTTGCTCTACCTATGGTCAGAGGCCAGCTGTGGGAGCTGAGAGGTCTAAGAGGAAGAAGTGCAGATAGGCTGGCATGTCAGCAGTCAGCACCAAATCTGTCTGACAGCACCAATGAACAGTTTATTGCAAATGAAACAGTAAGAGCTTGACTTGTTTATTTTGCTCATATAATAGGTTCTTCTACACATGAAAACTTCTATTCATATCATTCCAAAAACACCAAACCCAGTGTTATTCTTCTAAACCCAGTCTAAGAGAATTCTAGCTTTTGCCTAGAAAAATAAATTACATTATCGTTTCAGACTTTAAACATCTGAAAGCAGTGATGAGGGAACAAATGTAATCATCAGGCCCTGTAGCCTAGACAAAGTACTGGGAACAAAAGGAATTAACAGCAGAAGGACACAGTTAACAATGCTAAACAGAGGTCATATACAGAACCAGAGACATGACTTTGGTGCTAGTGCTGTATACTTACAGAAACTAAACACCCTACTTCAGGCTTAGGAATGTCTGTTGCAAGGTCTGATTTTCAGCACTGATTATCAACAGCTTTACATAAATCAGACACTTTTGGCTATGTGACTAAAGCAATGCAATTTGATTGTTTGTCCCCAAGTATGGGGTAATTCCCAAAACTGTATTTGCAGTACTAAAATATCAACATTTCCGTTACATTCCAGATCATTTTTTAGCACCCACATCCAACCACTCAGAGTAGGCAGGTAAATACTATTTCCCCCAGATCTGATTCATATTCCATTATTGTTAATGCACTCCAGTTACATTTCTGAAGCAAACAACAGTTTTTGGCATGGTGACATCACAGGAATACCTACCAATATGCAGGGCAATGGAGAGACCAATGGCAGACCACAGGGAGTAGCGGCCACCAACCCACTGCAAAAAAAAAAAATTGTTGAGATAGAGAAGTGCTAGGCTGTTACATTCAAACTATTAGAAATCAGCAGTATGTGTTTAGACCTTTCCCAGCAAAATCAAAACTCTTTCTGGTGATATATATTTGGCATAGTCAAGGGAATATGCACTTTACAGTGCACCCTAATGAATGTCTTTTTTAAGAGTCTCAAGTTATCCTACTCGGCCAATTTTTATAACATCTGTTAAGTAAATAGCCTGATTCCAGTTCACTTCCAAATCCTGAATTTGCAGCTTGTATAACTGCTGCCATAATACCACTCCTCTACAGGGAAAGCCTGCTTCAGCAAAATACTGACACTTGGGAAAGGTAACATTCCAAATAACTTCTGAACAGCAGCTTATTTGTCAGGCTAATTGTCAAGGAAACCTGTTTCTAATTAAGTGTAAGGACCAAGACTAAGGGCAGTATACTTAAAATATGCATCTGCTACAAAATCTCCAATCAGGCTCCCATTTCTGATGTCTGACCTTTACCAGGCCTAGCTTATATACCATAGACCCCAACAGGCAAATGTCACAGCTTATAATAACTACTTGCATAGAGTAGTAAGCTAAGACTATCTCCTGTTACTCAACAGCTGATAAAGACAGCTAAAAACATAGACTCCTCTTCAGACCTCTGGAAGATTTTAACAGAATGGGCAAGAGTTCTCAAATTGCCTTTAGTTAAGGGTTTTCAGGTATTTCAGTGCACTGAGTACAATTCCTATAATTTAGGAGTTGCTGCTTTAGAAACTGCTTTTGCAGTTTCCAGACATCTAGTCAGAATCCTCTTACTTCAGAAAAAACTAACAGTTAACATCTGCCACATAATATCAGACATTTACTTACATCCCAAAACTCAAACATGTTCTCTGGGTCAATTCCAAAGTCTTTAACTTTAGGCTAAAATAAACACAAAAAACCACTGTAAGTACAACCAACAGTCATAAAAATCTTTATACCAAGCAAGCAAATACAAGTTTGGTATCTATTAAATAAATAATCCTACAACTACATATATTTTAAAAAAATGCACAGCATCCATCACAAAAATTACATTTTCATTTCCAGAAATAACTATCACTACTCACTATTAAAAATCAATTACATAGGTTCATTTTCTAATGCATTTAAGTGGCCATATAGCTAAAGGTGGACTGACATTCAGTTTACATTTACCAGAACCATAATATCAGTCCCTGACAGCCTGTCAATGACTGCAGTGTTCTTTTCATTGCTGCTGATCTCTCTACTTCATACTTTTGCATGAAGCACCACATCATGTGCATGTGCTCATCATAAGCATTTTTCAAATTGCCTGCACTATTTCAGCTCTTATCTGGAGCTTTGAAAAACATTTGTTTATGTAACTGCATTCACACACAACTTAGGCAATTAAAGGCAACACTCATTAATAATGAGTCATTTCAAGCACAAGAGATCTTGATTTCAGATTTAAAGCTCTAGCAAAAAAAGCAAGCATCCATAATCAACATCCAGTCTTAGTATAGTTCAATCTTCTAGAAGTGTTTCAGTTACTTTGAATAGGAAAAAAACGCTTCCCTTCAAGGGGAATGCTAAAATTTGGTATTCAAGCAAGAATCCTTTAAGAAAAGGATAGGCTTTCTTACTAGATTTTAAGGTAAGGCTGCCTTAAAGGTACATATTAAAAATCAACTAGATTTACTATACTTACAGCATTGGTAGACAAGGCAACAAAATGCTTGGCCACAGCTGAAGGCTTAATAAAAATAAACACACAGTTAGATCTAGAATGTTAACTATTTTCATTTCTAGTTATAAAGCTGATCTGCTACCACTTAAACAAAATAGTGTTGACTATCATCAGTTATTAACTTGAAATCTTCTTATTCACATTCAGTGTGGGATTTGGCAGCATACCCAAAGAGAACATTCTGATGTCATTCCCATCATTCCCTCCAGAGAGGGGCACACCCTCTCCCTCAGTCTGTTACCAGCCTGGACACCACCACCTCAGAGCAGATGGAGCTCCATGTACACCCACTGCCCTTCCAGCCAGAGGCAAAAATCCAAGACAACTGGAATTACTGATAAATGCCAAGCTCTAGATTCAGACTTCAGTCTTTCAGAAGGTGTTGTGGTAAAACAAAGATGAGTTGCCTGAACAGTAGTGTAAGGAGGAATTTCAAAACCCAGCTTTCAAACTAAGTACAGCTACCCTGACTGGAACAGGTTACAGACCACCTTAATTACCTGAACAGGCATTATCTGCTTTTTTCCTTTAAGAGTTAGAAACAGGAGAGAATGAGCCCAATACAAGGTTTCTATTCATAGCACAGCCATCTGTCATAGAAATGTCAAGCGTATCATTCCAACCATAGCTTAATTTCTAGTTTTTAAAGATTTGTCATAATTTAAAGGTAATGCCACACACACACTATTCTTCAATTTTCATTACCAGTAGTTCTACCGAATTATTGGTTAGCTTTAAGGCAACACTACACTCTATTACTTAACAGGCAAGAATTGGAGGAACAATGCATGAGAACCATTTATAATGAAAAAATAGTGGGTTATCACTTTGATTGGACAAAATAGTCTGTCACTACCAAAACACTGAAATGATCCAAGTACATCATTTGCTAAGCTTATGTTTGAGCAGTTACTGGCTCTGCTCCAAAGCACACAGAATGACCAGGAAGAAACTGCACAACAAAAACTGCTCCTTTCTGTTACTTAAGCTACACATCTCAGACTTACATCATTAGCAGCACGCAAGAACCACTCTTTGGCCGTTTCTGCATTGGTGATAGTTTCCTGTGTGGTGAAAGTCTGCACAGTGCAAAACAACCAAATAAGTAAAAGTGTTCTTAAAATGGAAGCAACTTCAGGTTACTAAAGCATCACGTGTTCAGATAACCACAGCAGAGTGATTCTAGCTGTTCTAGACATTCTAGATTTAGCTGCTGCCAGATTACAGAAAAAAGCAAGCTTATGAATCCAGTAAACACTAATATTGCTAAATTTATCCATTTGGTTTTAGACTAGTATGGATCTGAAATTGGAATAATTATTCCCCATCTCCTGCCTTCCCATTTCCCAAACCGTTCTTCAAAACCTTGAGGCTGAAGTTTTCTACTTTAGTCTTTTATTGACGTATTAAACTAAATACATAAAATACTAAATTACTAAATATTAAACTAAAAACAAACTAATTGAACATCTAAACAGGATAACCCAGTAGACTGTCCTATTCTTCAATTCCTACTTTTTCATGGAAGAACATTCATTTCTGCCAAGACTCCTGTCATAATTTTTCTTTTGCTGATTAGAGGAAAACATTTTCCTGCTTCATGAAGTGTGCACAGAAGTTCAGTCATGCAGTTTCGCAAGTATCTACAACCATTCTGATTTACTCAGCCATCAAAATTTAGCTTTAAGGGTGAACACTAGATTCATCCTATTCTCATCCATCCCCAGAAATTTTTCATTATGAAACATAAGCCTGTTATGGAAAGAAAAGAAAATGCCATTCATCCTCTTCCAAACAAACCCAATTATCTAACTACAGTCTGGCAAACAAACTCAAGTGTTACTTTTTCAATTTGGCAGTTTTCTAGGCCTTTGAACCGTGATTCCTGGACTCAATTATTCCAAGTGACCATTAGTATTACTTTGTGCAGCTTCCTTATTACTCCATTAGCTGTTGCTCAGCTGCAGCAGTGCCAAGATAAGAGAATGAGCACTGTGCAGAGCATGGCCACATTGCACATGTGTTCATTTGTTGCAGATTGTCTCCAACAGCAGAAAGGGTCTATTGCTCTTTACCAGCAAAGGCAACCCAGGTTACATAACCATGAAGTTTGTCTCCACCTCTTTCCTCTGCTCACACAGAAGCATTCCTCAGAGGGAGAGGGCTGCTGGCAATTACTGCTTACAGAGTAAGTTCTTAGCAAGGCAAGACTTAAAGGCAGCTATTCAGTGTGTAATCAAAAATAGGTGTCATCTTATGAAGTACCAGCAGACTATCTTTACCTCTTTAAGTAAAGCAGCTTAGTATTTATAGTGCTCGAGGAACTCAGCATTTAAGTTATTTATGTGAAGGCATTTTGTGACTAGCCTACAAAATGGAGAGTCTTAAAGTACATGTAATTCATTAATACAAAAAATCAGAACAGTTAACAAGTACACAGTACTTAAACAATCAAAAGTCCTTTAGGAATGAAATAATACCCAGAATTTTAAAGAAATAACTACACTGGATCCTACACTCCACCTACAGAGAAGTGCAGGAAAACAAACTTTTGTGAATAAAGCTAAAACTTGCACTGACTGAGAAATAAACCCCAGACAACATGGAATTGTTCATGTATCTTATTTAGGTTAAGAAATTCTCAGCACTTGACTTACAGATCCCCAAGTATTTCAGCAGCAACACAACCTTGCACTGCAAGATTAGAAAGAATCACAACAGGCCTGTTAAGAAATAATCCACGCTGGAAGTCCCTGATGCAGATATCCCTGAGGACAGCCCTCTTTTCTGACTGAATTCTTTACCAGCAGAGCAAGCCACAGGCAGTGCTTGTATTAGACATACCTTGGATGCAATGATGAAGAGAGTAGTGTCTGGTTTGAGCTCAGCCAGGGTTTTGGCTATATGAGTACCATCGATGTTGGATACAAACCAGACACGAGGGCCTCCCTTGGAATACGGTTTCAGGGCTTCAGTTACCATCAGAGGGCCCTGGATAGAAGCCACAATTAGATTTTATCCTCACTGTAAGCATGTACACAAAGATGGGCAGGGTGTACAGAAGTCAGGGGCTTACCAAGTCAGAGCCACCAATCCCAATATTGACCACATCAGTGATTGTCTTTCCAGTGTAGCCTTTCCATTCACCGCTACGGACCCTCTGCAGACAAAAAAACCAAAACCAAAACAATGACTACTTTATACTTACACTAAAGCTACTGATGCTAACCCTGGAAATAGCCTTTGTTTCCAGGTATTGCTGTAGAAAGTCACCAAAAAAAGCTTTCAATCTTCTAGACCTTAAAGCCTACACTCAGAGCTACCTTCTTAGCTACATATTGTGTTATGTCTAAGATAGAAGTAAAAACACACTGCAACATCAAACACTCAATGAAATTAAAACTCAGCCCTTCTGTGTGGACTGCTGTAGCAGTTACAGTGTTTGCTAAGGCAAGAGATATCTATCCAAAAATGAAAACATCTTGGACATTAAACTATGTGCAAAAAATAATTGAACCTGAAGCAGTTCTTTAAACATCTTTAATTAGAGACAGCTTCATAACTAAACTGGAAGATAGTATGAATAAAACCAAAGAGATAAGAGATTTATTGGTAATCAAACATCCTAAAAACTTCTCTTGCAGTTCTTTAAACATCTTTAATTAGAGACAGCTTCATAACTAAACTGGAAGATAGTATGAATAAAACCAAAGAGATAAGAGATTTATTGGTAATCAAACATCCTAAAAACTTCTCTTGCAAATATGCTTTGCATTAAAATTTATTTCTGGGCTGCACCTTAGCATATGGTAGAAGTTCCTGCTTTATTCCTGTTCTTTAAGCATCACTGAAAGTTCCAAAACAAAATTACAATCATTAAATAACAAACTCTACATTGAATTTTGTCCATCATCTACCACCTACACATTCAATCTGTTCCAATCACAAAAGCAATCTTTTGGGTATCATGAATACTTCCAAGTACATTCCACATTCTAAAGCAATTTTTCTACATAGCACTCAGTTATGCTGATACTTGCTCTTTCACTACAAATACTTAAGCTTTTCATTTTTCCAAACAAAGAACCCATTTTTAGTAACAGCATTTCTGGACCCCATAGATGAATATTGCCACAGTTTTAAAATCCCATCTGCTAAGTAAGTCAACTGAAACCAGCATCTTTGTCAATATTTTCAAAGAAACTGCTTAACATGATTTTTATTTTGCAGAGAAGATATCTGCATGGAAAGTAATATTCACAGGTCCTGATAATTGAAACCACAGAGCAAACAAGAGGATGGCACCAGGGAAAACTCTTGTTTTGCATTACCAAAACCTTAATCTGCTAGGAATTCTACAGTGGCAGACACCACAGATTTTCCATGGCCATTCAATTCTCACAGCATATGGGCAAAGTACCAAATTCACACCAATTGCTGTCAGTTATTGTGGTTTTGGCATTTCCATTAAGAACAGAACACAATGCAAGCTCATTTTGCGTAGGTTAGAAGTATGACTTGGCAGTGAAACAGAGCACTACCACCTGGGTAAGTCCCACAACAGCAACCAAGCAGGTCCTGGTCCTTGTATAAAATGCATTAAAACTACCCAGGTTGGTATTCTGCAAACAGAATAGAATCAAAGTAATTTGACCTAAAACCAGAAGGTCCTTAAGAAGCTATTTAAATAGAGCATAATTAAATTGCAATTGAGCTGGGAACTTCTCTCTCCTGATTTTACACAAATGTTAAGAGACAGTTTCTACCTGATGCAGCCAATTAGTTGAAAAATTAACAAGAAATAAAGTAATATTTGAATAGTACTTAATGATCTACAAGACTTCCAAAGTACACACAAGATTACTGCTGAAAGAGCAAAATCTAGGGAGCCCATTAAAGAAAAACCCAACTGGAAACAGTGAGAGAAGTGAATCAATAAAACCAGCTCCAAGTCCATGCTTGAGTCAGAGCTATTGTAAACCTCAAAGAGGGACACTAAAGCCTTGTGACCCAGTCTACAATCAACACTTCACAATCCACATGTAAGAACCTAGCTGGGTATAGAATATATAAAATATAAGCTATGCAGGTACTATACCTGACAAAAGTGCTTCATTTTGTCCAACACTTTGTTTACTTCTGGAACAACATCCTTCCCATCCACAAGGATTGGCTTATTGGAGCGATTTCTCAGAGCAATGTGAAGCACAGCTCGGTTCTGTGGAATGAGAAGGGGAAAATAAAGGGAAAATAATCAAGATGAGACTCTTTCCAATTTACACCCCAGGGCCTCAGATGCCTCCAGAAGGCAGTACAATCAAGATTTTAAAATCCTTTAGATTAACTGGGATTAGCAGAGCAGTGTTTTCAGTGTGTGTGTGTATACACACAGCAGCAGCTACCTCAGTCACGGTCTCACTTCACCGACTCAGTGCAGGGGGCTTGCACAATGTGCAAAGTAATAGTTTACTCAGGAAAAAAGGCTCAAAATCCCTTTACAAGCATTTATAGATTGAGGTTCATAATTCAGCAATATTCACTGTGCAGTGATCTTTATTTTGGCATGCTTTAGGTATGCCAAAAATGAATACAAGAAGGAAATTGTTTCTTACGGATGACAATACTAAAAAAAAAAATCAATTACAACAAGCAGCTGAAGTTATTTTCTCAGGCATCTTCTCAATTATCCAGAGTAGTCCATTTCATATAGGAAGAGATAAATAATTTAAATATTTGACAAAGGATACAATAGCTACATCCCTCTATCTACTGCCCACAATTAAATGGTGCCTGAACACTTGCACACCAAATATGTAGGTAGTGCTATAAGGCAAAAAAATCTCCTAGCATGCACAATTTTATGTTACTTCTCCACAGTTACACATAAGTCAAAGCACTGAAATCTGGCCTGTGGTTCAGCTTTTTAAGAACTTGACAGTTTTAATCCAGAATGAAGTAATACTAATGAACAAATTAAAGAAATTGTCTGCTCTACCTTATTGTTCCTTACTACAAGAAGAGGCACTGTGAGACAAAGACAACACAGACAATATGAACTGCCAAGTTATGATTTAAATACTAATACAAATGCTAATTCAGAAATCACTGAGTACATGATTACTGACTTGGAATACAAAAGACCTCTTTCACTTGCTAATTAAAATATACCCACTCAAATTTGGGGTGAACAGAGAATTTTTTTTGCAGCAATGGAATGGTATTTGGTAAGTGCTGCTCGCTATCAGGCTTGAAAGATGCTTTGTCTAATCAAGAGCAGTCATACTTGACCCGATCTCTACACTTCAGCAGAAGTATTCTCTAAACATCATGCAGGCTATTAAGACTGTTCCCATGATATGTGCTCAGATGAGTTACCTTGTAATGCTCTGTACCGTATCAAGCTCCAAGTTTTAACTCATCTGAGACAAGCACCTGGCAGTGACACACATGGGTACACTATAAAGAACCTCCACATAAGCACACACCATGTAGCCAATGCCTGCAGCACCAAATACAGACAAGCCTAAAATACTTCAACTATCCAAAGAATGTTCTAAAGCAGATCAAGAGTGCTGGACAAGTCAATTCTTGCCATCAAGAACACTTATGTCTCACTGCTTTAGGTTTATTCATGATGTTTGACAGCATCCTGCTTAACATCTGAATTTCACATCGTCCACATGCTCCTATTCCAGAGGCAAACCAACCTTATTTGACAGTCTATACAACCAGAAAAATTAGGCAAACCCTATCTAAGTCAAATTCTGAATTGAAAAAAATTGACTGAGAAACAGCCTGATAAGAAAAGAGGTGTTTCTGGACTTAAAAGATACATGAAGTGCTATCAAGACAGTAGGAAAAGAGGTAGCTACAGGCAGAAACCAAACACATCAGAGTTTGATACTGTGTTTAGGTGCTTTTGGTGAAAATTGCACCCTTCTGAGACTTGAACTGCTACACCTGCTCTCAATACACAATGAAGAGCAACTCCATTACATACAGTCAGAGATGGGCTAACCCTGTAACCATTTGTGTTACATGAGGCTAGTGAAAGACAGTATCAGACAAAACAATCCTCCAGACAGATTTAAGACTCCTCACCCTTCTTCCCTGCTTTCTTTTTTCAGTAGCTACATCTGCAAATTGAAGGCTTTAATACAGAAGGAACAGGAACCATTTTTCCAGTGTGACTGTATCTGTTTCTGTCTGTGCCTTTTTACAAACATGAATCATTCACAAACAATATCATGTCCAACTGCTGAGTTACTTTAAGCAAACAGCTTGTGCAATAGCTAAATCAGTCAATAGCCAAGTCAAAAGAAATACTGACTCCTCTGAATTTGCCTCAAACATACTAAGTAGCCTAATTTTTAATGCAGACTAATTAAACCCACTGTACTGTTATCAGTTTTCATCCTATTTTTAATATCAAAAAAGTACAGTTGGCTTTCTATATGTTTTAGGGAAGACTTAACCATATCTACAACCTTCAGATCTACAAAAACAAGGTGGTACTCATCCTCTTACTGAAATACACAGCTGATTTCCCACAACTATTGATAGTCTTTACTGTTAAATGCACCCAAAGACAAGCAGCATCACAGCTCAAAGCAGAAGGTCTTACACAGTCCTCCCTCACACCCTTCAGGCAGTTTACTAAGCTTTATAAACACTAACACTAGGCAAAAACATGTAAGGGATACCTGGAATGCAATACTCTGTTCCATGCCCTTTGCAAGGTCTAACTCGTCTTCCTCTCCAAAAGAGAGGGAAGAGAAGAAAAATACCACCAAAATCTCTAAAATAAGATGTACTAAAGGAAGAAGGTATTTTTAGTAAGAGCTGTAAAATTTTCCCTTGAAGTAGAGCAGCAAACATCACAACCACTCATGATTTCAAGGAGTGAAAGGAGTATTTAAAGTAAGTTTTTTCAAGACTTTGTTTACACAGATGCGTGAACATCCATAATACACAGGCACAACTAAAGCAGAAAGAACCATGGTCAGAAGTAGCCTTACCTCAGTGAAGTTGATCTTCTCTCCACTAAACATGCGCTCTCTGGCACTTTCCACACCCCTTGACTTAGCCTGAGAAAGGTAAATATAGATTCCCCTTAAAATAGTGGAAGTCAACATGCATTACAAAGGTCCAGCTATATTAAAGAATATGAACATTCAACACAAGACAAAGAAACAAATTATGATAGGTTAAAACACCCACTAGATTCTAGGTAAAAGGAATTTGATTCTCCTTTTATAAAGCAAGAATTTTTATGCAGATATGTATTGAAAAATGGCTTTGTAACTCAGGGCTAGATGACAATGCAAGAATTTGAATACTGCCAAGATTTGTAAACAGATGCCTTTTAACTTACATTAGCTTACATTTATAAACATAAACATAGTGCTAGAATAGTGAGTTGCAGGTAAAAGCTGTGTTGTTTATTAATGCAAGATTTTAAATAGTTACCAGCTCCATCAGCATTTTCATCACTTCTTCTGTAACAAGGTTCTTGGAGTAATCCAGTAAGATATCCCCATGGTCAGTGTTCAGGGTCAAGCTGTCAAAACCAACAGGTTGTTTAATAGCACATTCCTGAGGGGTGACTGTTTTAAGCAAGACAATGGTAACTCTGCTATAGATTACAAAATAATGGGAATCCTAATTAGACTAAGTTAGTAAAGAAGAGGTGAGTGACCAATTTGCCTAGTAAGTTTCACAGAAGACTACTGTCTTTTTAAAAACCATATTTTTCAACAATCTCAATTACAGTGTTCACTTTCTGCTTGTGAAAACCCACATACAATGAAGTATATTTGATGTATAGTTGGACAATCACATACTGTTTCCACTGAACCACCAGTGTTCTCTAGCAATAATTAATTGGCTTTTCTCTGATGTATTATCAGTAAAGAGCTTGTCAAATTCTTCTGCTGCTGGAAAAGTAAACTGTCTTCCTACAGGTCCTGTCATTCTTTCATACAGAGTCTTGAACAAGTCTAATTTAAAAATCTATACATCAGCAGAAACATTGTCAACTACTATGCAGAATTAAATGCCATTTGTGCATGGCTTAGTCTCACATTCCTCATTGATTCAGTGGAGGACTCCAAATTATTTAACCAATGATCTACAAGCTACAGCCTAACCCTTCAGAATACAGGCACTTGTAGGTTCATCTCTGAGAGGAAACATAGAACTGGTAGCCCAGCAGAAACCAAGTGAGCCCATTTGTATTTACTATCCTTGCATCTATGTGATGGTTTCTATAGCTCCTCTAGTCCTTTACAATATTTTTTTTTTATCAATGTCTTCTTTGCAATCATTTCCAAGCAAATCAATACATTTACTCTAACTGAAGGACTGAATTCTCTAAGTCAGCCTTTGATAAAAAGCACGTCTTGCTCTCCCTGTTGCTACACACACACACCCCCACAGGAAATTGCAGCCACCTAAATTTTCAGTGTATCTCCCTTGTTTATTGTCTTCCCTGTATTTTCTTTTTTCCATACCTGAGCACAGAAACATGCTGTTATTTTAGCCACCACTTGTGCCAAAGACTTCACAGGGACACACCATGGCATAACCGTTATTCATACATAACATGACAGAGCAGATTCTTCAAAGGAAGAATGGCGCTAAATGTGCAATAACCATTAATAACCAGGAAGGCCTTAACATTCCAGTGGTTTCACTTAGTGCTAACTTCATTAACAGTAACATCCTTTTTACTGTCTTAAAGTATATGAGTGAATAAGGAAAGGAAGGTGTCTCCAAGCACAGTCTTAGAACCATGTTTCTTTAATAAGTGAGAATGCAGACAAGAAAGGAAAAGCAGTATCAGTGCTGTTAACCACTATTCTCTTCAGCAGGCTGCCAACAGTAATTCTGAAACCCTGACCACGCAGCATTAGGATCCCTGGAATATGGTTAGTTAATGGAAGGAGTGGTTTGGCTCACCTACCACAATTGTTATTCAGATATGGTACAGAAGAAAAATAAGAAGTCTTTGATATTTGATGGAATTTATTTACAGACATCTCAGACTTGAACACACTTCACTGATGATACAGCAAGACCATTAGCATACTAGCATATCCCTTCAGTTTAGAGTAGCAGAACCCTTGAAATTCTCTTTCTACATTAAAATCCAGATTACCGCCTCGCCCATTGTTCTACTCCGCAAAGAAAAGGATTTCATGTCTACTTGGCGTATCTTCCACCTACAATTCATTATTTTACATGAATGAAAATCAATCTCACTAGATCTAGAAGACAAAGTATCTCATGAAATTATGGCTGGATTCAAGCCACTGATCATTTGAAGAAACTGCAGAAATGTGTTAGCCAAGACTTTTCAGGCAAAACCAAATCAAGTAATGGTTACAAGATTTAACTTCCCACGCAGAAGGTGGAGCACACAGTGTACAAGGTAATCCTCTGTTAAGCCCTTATAGCAAGGGATCCATCCACCCTTTGTTTAGGCAGAAGCCCCAAACCCTGCAGCTGAGCCGTGCTCTGCCCAAGTACCCACTCTGCAATGCAGCACCTCGTGGCAGTGCTGCTCGAGGGGGACAAGAGCCTTGTCACGTAAGCCACAGCCACTTCTAAGTGATGCAGCCCTTAAACCTGCACCATCTCCATAATTTCATCTCCCATCACATTTTCCATTTACACTGTTGGGTCTTATCCTTGATAATGGACAAGCCAAGTGGCAGGAGTGTCATTCTAGCACTTTCTATCTGCATCAGGGTACCTTTGTCAGCATCCAGGAATCCCTTACCTGCTGAGTCTTATGATGGCTGTATCATATCTGTTCTAACCCTTTCAAAACCAGCAGCTTCTAGTGAACAAGACATGTTGGTAAGAACTCCTGCTTCTACCACACCTTACCTTACCACCCTGGGCAGCAAAGATCTCTTACATGTGTGACTACACTCCTTATCAGAAACACAGGATATACAAATTCTGAACTAGAAAAAAAAAGAGGACAAAAGGAAGAAAGGATCTTATATATATATATATTTGATAGGATGCAGTCAGTGAGTGTAAGGTTCTTAGAATAATATTAAATAGATACTTGTGCCCAGATATAAAATATTCAGATTAAAAACTATTCAGACCAGTCTGAAGTTCCTCCAGAACCAGTATCAGAAACTACTTTCACCTGGGTAGAGTTTCTCTTTTCCTTCTAAAGAAAGGGAGCCAGTGATTTTACAACATGTAGAAGAACTAAGAGACTTTCATAAATCTTAATTTCCCGTGAGGGAAGTTGCAAACTACACAGGACCACATGGCCAATCCTCCAGACTACTTTGGTTTCCAATAGATATTAAATACTGTCCTCCTGCTGATCTGGCTCAGAGTGGCCAGCACTGGTAAGAGTACCAGTGAGGCTGTCAGCTCTGCAATTGTACTTTGCTATGAGGAAGTTCTCTAGACTAGAATGAAGTGGCTTATCGGGAAACAGGACTGAAATAATTAGAAGAAAGGCTTAAGATAGATGCAGTAAACTTAGGACACTTCAACAGTTTACTTACGGGCAGCACAACAGGACATGAATTAGGAGAGCCATTTGAAATAAATAACCTCAGTAAAGGCCATTTCACTAAAAAAATTCTGGAGATAAAGAAAATTTACCATGAGAACTAAGTCAATTAGTGAGGACCTAGCAAATTTAATAAGATATTCTAATCAATTTCTTAACAACATAAGAAGTCCTGTTAAAAGTGCCAGGTGAAGCCAGGACTCGAAAAATTTAGTGTACTTCTTCCCATCGATGCAAATGATATTTTATCTCTCATATATTGATATGCAGGACTTCACATGCAATCCTTAATTACAGTCTAAGAATTTTTTAATGAGCTCAGAAGGGGAAAAATATCCCTTTACACAGGACAGTAATGAAAAGCTTGATGCACGCAACAAGTCTTATCACAACACTCTAGAACGGAAGGTCAGTTTATCTCCGTTACTCAGGCTCACTTTAAAACTCAAATCTGGGGTGCATCTCATCGTACTAGACATTTCCGACTGCTGCTATAGTACAACAGCGTAACCACACACGTGCCTTCCCAGCACGGTCTCCAGCGTACAGAAAATACGCGCCCCACTTTACAAGATGAAGGCGCTGAACGTAACCACGGTGCTTCCACTTGTTACTTCCTCCTCCATGCGCTGCAAGGCATTTTCTGTAGCAGCGATCGCGTGAGCCGAGGGTGAAACCTCCTCACCATCCCCCGCTGGCCGGCTGAGGGCAGGGTCCTACGGGAGGAAGGGGCTCACGGGGATGCGCGGCCCTATCGCGGAGCTTGTCATGACTAAGCACGGGGTGCGAGAGACTGCGAGTGCCGCCCCACAGTGCGGCTGTGCGAGCGCAGCGGGCGCTGTGCTGCCCGGCACGTACCCTGCTGCAAGGATGAGTCAAGGGCAGGCGGCGCGGCCGCCCCTCGGGAGCTGCGGGCCGCTCCCCCCACCCCGGCCCGGCCCCCTCGGCGGCGCTGCCGGCCCATGTGCCCGAGCGGCCATCGGCCTCACAGCACCGCGGGCCGAGCACCATCCGCTCCCTGCCGGCCCCGCTCCCGCCCGGGGCTGCGCGGGGGGAGCGAGCGGAGCAGGGCCGGGCCACGCCAGCCCTGCCCGCCCGGGCCCGGCCCCAGCGCTGAGGCGGCACCGGGCCTCGTACGCAGCACCGCCCGGGCGCGGCAGCCTCAGGGCCCGCGGCCCGCTGCCCCCCTCAGCCGCGGGGCCGCCCGGCCTCACCTGAACTTCTGGAAGCGATCCTTGTCGGCCTCGAAGAGCTGCCGCAGGACGAGCTTGGAGGAGTTGGCCTTGTGCCACTCCACCAGCTTCTTAAAATGGGGGTCGCCGGACAGCGCCATGTCCGCGGGATGAGCACGGAAGGCAAAATGAACCGAGGAAGGCGAGTGGAGCTCCTACCGCCGCTTCCGCTTTTATAGCGGCGACGCGGCCTCCTGCGGCCGCCCCGCCCCGGCCCGGCCCGGCCCGGCCCCCTCCCCTCCCCTCCCTCCACCGTGGGATTCCCTCCGTGCAGCGCCAGACGCGGCGGAGCGGCCTGCGGGTACCTGCGCGGGGGCGGCGGCGGCTGGAGCCGGAGCCGGAGCCGAGGCTGAGGCCGGAGCTGTGGCCGGGGCCCCGGGGAACACGGCGCTCCCGGTTGTACCTCCCGTGTGAGGGAATCGCCGTGTCCCCGTCATGGTGCAGCGCTCCGCGGGGCTGTGTGGGGCCGCTGCTCCTGTGGCTACTCGGTGAAAACACTGTCCCTTGTCGGGCCGGTTCTACCCCGGGCCTGGCCCCGGCTGCTCCTGCGGCAGCGCTCGGAGGCGGCCTCAGCACCAGCCTGGGACAGGGCTGCGCGACATCCGCACCCCGAAAGCCGCGCACCGCCGGGACAGAGGGTGCCAGACCCCTGCCTGTGTCCCTGTGTGCCAGATCCCTGTCCCTGTGTGCCAGATCCCTGTCCCTGTGTGCCAGATCCCTGTCCGTGTCCCTGTGTGACAGACGCCTGCCTGTGTCCCTGTGTGCCAGATCCCTGTCCCTGTGTGCCAGATCCCTGTTCCTGGTGCCAGACCCCTGTCCGTGTCCCTGTGTGCCAGATCCCTGTCCCTGGGTCCCAGACCCCTGCCCGTGTCCCTGGGTGCCAGATCGCCGTCCCTGTGTGCCAGATCCCTGTCTGTGTCCCTGTTGCCTTCACCCCCACCTGCCACCCCATGCATCACACCTGGCTGAGGTCTGGGCAGGCCAGGGCAGGCAGAGCAGCAGCTGTGCCATCCTTGGGGGCTAAAGCTGTTCTGGGCATAAAGCAGGATGTTGTTTAAGCATGGGTGTATAAAGGAGTTTGTCAAATTCCAGAGATTGCATTCTGCAGCTTAGGGGAGCAAATCCCAGTGAAATCATGTTTTAAGTACCTAAGCCCCTTTTTGGATCTGGGCCCAAATCAGAGTCACAGAGCATGAACTTGGCTCAGAGCACTAAAATCACAGCCCAAGTCTTAAGATGTAGAATCAGCATCTTGTCCTTGCTGCAAACAAAAAGCATTCATAATTGATCCTTAACAAAAGTCCTTCCATACCTCACTCTGTCTTGTTTCTAAGGTTTGCTTTTTCAGACTTAAACTGTTTAATAGACCAAAACATTTTTCTTCAGCAAAATTAATCTTAATCACTTGATATATTCTCAGGTTTTTTTACAGTTTTGGAGGCCACTCTCAGCCTTGCCAGTCATAGATTTGACAACTTTGCCAAGACAAAGCTGCTTTTTTCATGCCACCCAAACCCACCTGGCCATTTTTCACTGCATGTCTTCATGTAAGGCAGGAAAATAAAATGGCAAAAATTAAACTATGGAGTTGATTCCATAGAGGAGAACACAAGTGCCCAGTAAGTCTTTAAGAAGAATTACCACACACACTACTATGTCACCTCTACCTATTTTCCTTCCTGTCCAAGGCCTTTAGGATAAAACCCTGAATAATCACAGATTCCTGTTCAATCAGGAACTGTACCCCAGTTGTAACCTGTGATGTAAAGTTCTTTGGCTTAATAAATATCTCCTATTAGTCACAGGGAAAGAGCAAATACCCTTTTAAAAAATGTTAATCTTACTGACAGCATTTGATATTCAGCCATCAAACACTCCTGACTCACCTGTTAGATTTTTCTCGAATCAGGGGAAGCAGAATTAATTGAAGTGTTCTTTCCACAACACTATCAAACCCAGGGATCTCATACACACATTTTCCCAAGCTTCTCTGCTGTTATTAGCAGAAGGCATTGTTCTCAAAGCACCTTCACCTCTTTCTAGTGATCAGTCAAAGGCCTGCCATGTTTACACACTAACAGTCACTTCTCCTGCAGGTCCCCCCAGCTATCCTGTTGTTTTTTAAATGATAATAATGTGTCAGTTTTGCACCAACTCTTCCACCTTTATTATTTCAAAACTGGCAATTCCCATCCTGCCTTTCACTGTAAAATTTGGATGGTGTCTGAGTTCTTGCTCTCTTCATGTTCATGATTTCACAGTCAGGTTACAAGACCTGCTAAAAGGTCTTTTGACAATTCTTAAATCCTCATCCATTACTAAACTTCTCTTTTCTGGACACTTCACTTTCCTACTTTCTTTCCAAACTACAGAGCCACATTAGCTTCTTACTGCTCTGATCACACAAATTGTTATTATTGAAATAGTTCTTTCTCTTTTCACACAAAATATGAATCCTATGGCCTTGTGCAGCAAAGCTGCTCAGCTGTATCTCAGTCCAAGTCTGAATTCCAATTAATTCAGTTTTGGCTGGGTCACAGGTCTCAACTCTATTTCCCCTTCCCTGTCTTATTTTATCATAGTCCTTGCACTATTTGAGTTATCTCAAAACCCTCCATATCTTAAACCTCGAAGATCTTCAAGTGTATCTGACCCAATCCCAAGGTAAGCAGGATTTTTTTTAACTTTACATCCCAAGTCTACAAGCATTCTTATGCTTAATTGCATCTGTGCAAGAATTTATGGGTTCAGGTAATCAATAAGGTAATTAATAATCTGCTGATTCTAGTTCACAGTAGGGACAAACTGACCCTGCCATCACAGCCTGGCTACCAATTCTGCCTTCTAGGACACTGATTTGGTTACCCATAACTAATGTGCCTGCTGCTCACATAATGTATATTCCATTGTCTTTTGTAACATTTTATTCTAAGATTTTGAGATATTCTTTCTCACTTCATTAACCTTAAATTATATAAATTGCCTGCCATTCCTATTTTCTTTCTTTAGACCGCCTCCTTTGGTTCCAGAACTTTCTTACTTCCTCTCTTTTTCCCCTAGAATGCAGAGAGTTCTAGAGTTCGAATCATTCCTGCAGCAGACCATGCAAATTTTTATGACATATGAGGAGGATAACCAGGAAAAGGTCCTGATTCTAATTCTGAAAGAGCACAGTGCAAGGTTTGTAGCAGTTCCAGGAGCCACTTGTCCCTCCATAACCTGTGCAACAGCTGAGCACTACAGTGATTGTGAGACCTTGTCCCCAGTGAAAGCACCAATAGATTTCATGGTGGAGGTACAAGGAAGGTTTGGACTGGGTGTTCAGCAGTTGAACCAGCTGCTCCTTTGACAGCTGAGAGCTGTCATCCTGATTTCCCTTAGGATTCATTTAAAGACAGCTCTAATGCAGATGGAGGCGATAATATAATGTCAAGGCAAGCCCTTATCTCATGGAAGGCAGGGAGTGGGAGCAAAGTGGTGCTTCTGCTCCTGCAGGGTGACCCAGTGAAACACATTCCCATTCCAGAAAAGGCCAAAGGCCACAGCTAGGGATGACACCCTTTGGGGCTGAGAAAGGGCATTTCAGTAAAGGATATTCTGTAATTGATGGAGATCAATTTTGTGGCCAATAGGGTACTAATGGTGGATTTACCATTCCAAAATGCCAGCCTCTATTAACAACAGCTGCACAATGACCTACTTATAAAAAAGACAAGTGAAAATTCCATTTTGGAAGACAGCTGCCTAGAAATTAATATTTCCAAATTAATGTGGAGAGCCTAAATACTACTGCCTCAGGCACTTATGCCAGAAAGGTTAAGTAGCACGTTTAATAGATAATCTCTATGATTAATTTATTGGAAAGAACCAAGTGGCTAATTTCCCCTAATTGAAATTTGCTGGCATGATAAAAAATTTTCATATATAATTCCACTTCCATTTAAATCCATTGTACTAACTTATTATACGAAAGCAAACAAAACTACAGTCTTGAATCCTGCTTTCTTCTTCCAGTAATGGAACAAAATATTTACATGGTCACATAAAAAGTAGTAGAATGGATTCTCAAGGGATCAAACATTCAAATTCAGTCCCTGGTTTCAAAGATAAAAAAGGACCCAGATTTGCAGAGTGCTCCACAGGCATCAGCTTTTGTTTTTAGCTCTGGGACAAATGTGGCTGCAGCTGGCTGTGGGGAATTGGGTAGACGAGGGCTCACTGAGAGCACTCTGGAGGGATTGGAGCAGCTGTGGGGCAAAAGCACAGAGCAGCCTGAGGTCAGGGGGCTGTGTCACTGCACTAACTCAGAAATACTTGAGCTGCTGGTCTATAACTACATGTTTAAATATTTCCCATAAAGTAAGCATCCTGCATTTTCAAGGGTGGGATGTCTTGAAAGGAGAGGTAATTTCTTTTTCAGACTGTGATATTCTGATACAAACTCCTCTTCAGAAGTGGCACAGAGAGAGCAAACTTTATACTAAGCACAGACAGGGAGAAATTGCTCTGAATTTAACTTTGCTAGGTAAATTGGTTAGGCAACACGAGGGGGAAAAGGAAAGGGTACGTGGTACATGCAACAGTGGAGGAAACTTGCAAAGGGAAAAGTTGTACATGTCTTACACAGAACAGAAAACAGCAGTTAGCCATTTCCTTTGGGCCACAAAGTGTTTTGTGCATGGAAAATATCATGTACTGTAAGATCAATGTCTCCATTATATTCATGTTGTCATTTTTGTTCCTGGGCTTGGCTTTTCAGAATACTTTTTTAGTCTTTCTTGGTGGTCAGGAGAGCAATCACAGGTGATGCTTACTTTGGTTATGGCTCCCACTGCTAATTCTGTGTTGTATTGCTTGTCTATTGGAATTAATTTCTGTATGGAATAATTGTTTATTTCTAGTAGCTGTGATTCATATAGTCCTCATAAGGACTTTTGATTCATTAGATAAAAGAAAATTTTGGCAGGTCCAGGTTTAGGAAACATGGATATTGGTAGATCTTGTGCAGAGTTCAGCACCTCCAGGACTTTGAATTCCCTGTAGAGATGCTTGGCACTCCTGACACTTGCTACAGAGCAGTTCTGCTTGGCAGTGCCGAGAAATTGAACCTCTGCACAGTTCTCTGACAGGTTCCTGGTGAGTCACTGGAACTGGGACTCCACACACCCAATCCCAGCTCTTGCACCACATCTTTTGTACTTAAAAGTACAGCTGTCGATTAGATTTGTGATAGGCAAACTTGTCTTGGCTAGAAACTAGAACTGTGTTTTTAATACGCTTTTTATCTATCACAGGTTTTACAGGTTTTAAAACTCATGCAGAGAAGTTCTGCAGATTATACTCTCTACTTTCCCCCTCGGAGGGGTGAGGGATTCTCAAATATTCCTGTTACAGACCTGCTGGGTGTCCGCAGCTTTGCCCTGGGAAGCTGCCCCCGGTGTGGAGGAGGCTGTGAACAGTGCGAGCAGAGCTGGAGCCTCGGGCCCGCTGTCCCGCCCAGCCCCGCCCGGCCGTGCAGGGCGATTCCTGCCGGGAAAACGCCGCCTCCCGGGAGCAGCTCACGGGAACCATTCACAGCGGGGCGGGGGAGCTGGGGAGAGCCGAGAGCGGGATGAGGGAGCGCGGGGAGCAGGGGTGCGGAGGGTACAGTGCAGGAATGCCGAGAGCGGGATGGCGGAGTGTGCAGGTGCGGTGTAGAGTGAGGGATGTGGAGTGCAGGATGAGGGATGTGGAGTGCGGGATGTGGAGTGCGGGATGAGGGATGTGGAGTGCGGGATGTGGAGTGCGGAGTGCGGGATGTGGAGTGCGGGATGCGGAGTGCGGGATGTGGAGTGCGGGATGTGGAGTGCGGGATGAGGGATGTGGAGTGCGGGATGTGGAGTGCGGAGTGCGGGATGTGGAGTGCGGGATGCGGAGTGCAGGATGAGGGATGCAGAGTGCGGGATGCAGAGTGCGGGATGAGGGATGCAGAGTGCGGGATGCAGAGCGCGGAATGAGGGATGCAGAGTGCAGGATGAGGGATGCAGAGTGCGGGATGCGGAGTGCAGGATGAGGGATGCAGAGTGCGGGATGAGGGATGCAGAGTGCGGGATGCGGAGTGCAGGATGAGGGATGCAGAGTGCGGGATGCTGAGTGCGGGATGAGGGATGCAGAGTGCGGGATGCAGAGCGCGGAATGAGGGATGCAGAGTGCAGGATGAGGGATGGGCAGTACGGGATGCAGAGTGCGGGATGAGGGATGCGGGGTCGCTGCGCTGCTGTGCGGAGCGGAGCCGAGAGATGGCGGTACCGCACCGAGGATTCGCCACCCTCATGCGGGGCCCTTCCCTGCCCGGGAGCTGCCAAGCGGTCCTGAAAAGGAATTCTGAACTTCCCTGTTTTCGCTCTTTATACACGCCATGGTGCTTTTGGGTGCCATCAGGGCTGTTCATCTCGTTACCCACGGCAGGTAACAGGAGAGTCCATGGTTTCACTGGGGATTCTCTTAATAATGAACATTTTTGAAAGATGTCACCCTTAAAATACTAGAGACTTGCTATGCTGGCAAGGAAGTTGGGGGTGCCTGGGAGGTTTGGGGGGACACAGCCAGGACAGGTGACCCCAAGTGACCACAGGGGTATCCCTTATGGCATCAGGATGGGAAGGGGGGAAGGAGGAAGGGGGAATGTTTGGAGTGGTGATGTTTGACTTTCCAAGGCACCATTCCAGGGGATGTGGCCCTGCTCTCTGGAGGTGCTGAGCACCTGCCTACCCATGGGAATTGAGTCCTTGTTTTGCTTAGCTCGTGTGCACAGCTTTTGCTTTCCCTATTAAATTGTCTTTACCTCAGCCCAGGGGATTTCTCACTTTTCCCCTCCTCTGCTTGATCCCACTGGTGGAAGGAGAGTGAGCCCTGTGAGGGGCTTGGGGTCTGCTGGGGTTAAACCACAATGGTTATCTTATCATGGAACCATGGAATCAGAGACTGGGCTGAGGGAATTGGGAGGGACCCATCAAAACCATCCAGCCCTGCTCAGACACCCCAACAATCCCATCCCATGTCTGTGAGTGTTGCCAATCTCTTCTTGAGCCCTGGCAACTTTGGGGCCATAACCATTCCCTGGGGAGCCTGTTCAGTGTCCCAGCACTCTCTGGGAGAAGAACTTTTTCCTGAGATCCAACCTAAACCTCTCCTGGCACAGCTCCAGACATTTCCTGAGGTCCTGTCCCTGGTCAGGAGAGTGAAGAGGTCAGAGCTGCCCCTTTGTGAGGATGTTGAAGACCCCAGTGAGGTCTGACCTCAGTCTCCTCCAGGCTGAACACACCAAGTGTCCTCAGCTGCTCCTCATTGAGGGCTTCCCTTCCAGACCCTTCCCCATCCTCGTGGCCTCCTCTGGGCACTGTGCAATGGTTTCATGTCTTTTTAATGCTGTGGTGCCCAAAACTGCCCCCAGCCCAGAGCAGAGCGGAACAATCGCTCCCTGGCCCGGCTGGCAGTGCTGGGCCTGATGCCCCAGGACAGGGATGTCCCTCCTGACTGCCAGGGTCCTGCTGGCTCAGATCCAGCTCCACTGAGCAGGACCCCCAGGCCCCTTCCTGCAGCTGCTCTCCAGCCTCTCATTGCCCAGTGCCAGGTGCAGAATCCAGCACTGCCCTGCTCAGCTTCACACGCTGGGGATTGCCCATCTCTCTCCTTTGTCTGGGTCTCTCTGCAGGGCCTCTCTGCCCTCAGAGGAGCCACCAGCTCCTCCTAATTCAGTGTCAGCAGCAAACTTCCTCCGTGCTCCCCGGAGCCCCGGGTCCCAGTCATTAATGAAGGTGTTGAAAGCACAGGGCTGAGGATGGAGCCCTTCAGAGCCCAGTGCTGCCAGGCCCCAGGCTGGTGTCACCCCAGGCACTGTCACCCCCTGTGCCTGACCCGTGAGGCAGCTGCTCACCCAGCCCACCATGTGTTTATCCAGCTGAATGCTGGGCATTTTGTCCAGAAGGATCCTGGGAGAGATGGTATCAAATCTTTGCTGAAGCCCACAAAGATTCCATCAGCTGGCTCCCCTTGGTCAGCCAGGGTTACCCTGCTGCAGGAGATGAGGTTTGACAAGCAGCACTTTCCCCTCCTGAAGCCGTGCTGGCTGTGACCGATGGCTGTGTGGTCCTGGCAGATCCTCAACACCTCCCAGAATAAAGATTTCCATGATTTTACCAGGCACTGAAGTGACACTGACAAGCCTATGTCAGTCCAGGGTCCTTCTTGCCCCTCTTGAAAACTGGGACAACCTTCACCACCTTCCAGTCAGCTGGGACCTTGCCAGATTCCCAGGACTGCTCAAAAATCTTTCTCCTTTAAAGGAATAATTATGTAGGCCAAACCCCTGTAACACAGGCAGGCTAAGAACATAAATTCTACAACTGTGGGGAAAAAAATCCAGTTCTGTATACTAGAGGTATTTCCTATCAGTTTCTCTTTATTACTGATAACTTTTCATCTCTGGGAAAGGGAACCAGAGTAGAAGTGAGCTTTAAACCACCATGTTTTAATTACTTGCCATTCTAAAAAAGGCAATGGTTACTAAAGTTTAAAACACAGGTAGGAAATGGGCTAACATTCAAAGAGAGATAAAATTACATAAACTAGAGCTTTTTTATATTGGAATGATACTAGCAATTGTACTGAATAAAATAATAGTTCTCTGTGATTTAGTATATTTATCACTGATTTGGAAAAAAGCAAAATATGACAAGGAAGCAGCAAAATCTGTAGATGACAGGTTATTTATGTGAGGGTTAGAGAGGCCTAGAAAGAATTTCAAAAGACCCAGCTGGGTAGCATCACCTGGGCAGGCTGATGGCACACAAAACTCAAATTTGTTAAGTCCAAAATGTTGAGCTATGGAAGGGAAGGAGTTACTTTTATGATTCATTTTTAGAAAGGGTCCCAGCTTAGAGAGCAGACTGAGGTCATGTTTAGTTGTGGTCAAAACAAATTAACAAAATGTTGGTGTGCATAAAATTACAATTAAGAAGTTGAAGAATGTTAGATAAATCAGTATTTTCATATGGGAGGAAGTGTAATGATATGAGCAGCAAAGATCTCAATAAAGGATTCCTCAGAGTTAGGTGAAATTAGTAAAAGGATGAGAAGAATGACCTGGGCAATGGAAAAGGTAAACTGAAAGATGTTTGGGTTTTACCCTAAAAATGAATCAGGCATGAAAGACCTTGATAAAAAAAAACCAAACAAACCAAAACATAAACATTGCAGTGTAATATAGAAAAGGTAGATCTTGAACCTCAGTTCTTGCTGTCTTGTAACAGGAAACAAGGGAAAATTTGTTTGTTTGCATTATGAGAAATGCAAAATAACAATAATAATATAAACATGTTATATTACAAAACCTAACTCTTAAGAAAAAAATGAGACCAACAGTTTCATAAGATTTGAAAGAGTTTCAGTGGCTAAATTGTTACCAGTGGGACTGAAAAGCAGTGATTTCTTTGACTAGAAACCTGTAGTAAGTATATGAAAATGTCATGCTTCATGTTTTTACCATACAAACAGATTTAAGACAGAGCTCTAATGCATACAGCAGATTATTCTTTACCTGTGGGTCTTCTACATCTTCTCCCAAATCACCTGCTGGTGATTTTATTGGAAACAAAGCATGAAGCTGTGTGTGCACTTGGTGAATAAATTCTGTACCCACTGCACAATGTTTCTGTGGTGAGTTGTGTTTTTCAGTGATCATATTCTTTCATTATATTGAAACCACAAACATATTGCAACAAGCCTGAGATGCAATTCAAAGGACAAAACAGTGGCTTCTTAATTTGCACAGCATTTACCCTAAATTATAAGACCAGGCAGCTTCCTGGGGGAAAAAAATTGCTTAAAGTCATGCATACCTTTACATTTCTGCTGAATGGCCAAAAGTGTTCTTTCCTGGAGCATGCAACTTCTTCAAACCCTCAAGAACACTGCCTAGCTGCTTAGCTATCAAATTTGGGCTCCCAAATACCCAACACAAAGCTTCAGGCTGCAGAAACATCTTGCTTTAGGTACTGCTGAAGTTGTTCAATCTCTCCAAAAATCGTTGCTGTTCCTTTTGGGCTAACTTGATTGAAGATCCATGGAATCCACTACTACATGAACAGTTAACATCTCTGTAAATACCTGATAGGGAACACACATGGAAGAGAACCCCAATCTCATTCTTTCTGAAAAAACATAATAATTCCATGCTTTGGTTATCAGCCCACAAAATGAATGTCATGGTAACACTTTATGTGAATGGTAATGAGTTAATTAACATTTCTCAAAGTCCTAGAACCTCAGATTAATAGTGGTCTGGAGTATAAAGACATAATATTATTTCATTGAGCATTTGTCATTTAAAAAGCTCTATGCCTAAAGCTTTAATCAAGCTCTGTAAGATGAGAGCAATTTCCTTTTTGCCACATTTAGGTCTTGTCTCTGCTAAGATGCATGTGCAGTTAAACCCTGCATTTCCTTGGAGAGGAGCTCGGGTACCACTGTTTGTATGGTCATGGAAGGCAAACCCAGCACTAGAATCCTGCACTTGAGAAAGTTAGAAGAGTTCTTTTAGGAGATGCCTTTCCTGACTTTACAAATTGTGACAATGGCTTCTATTAGCACAGAAAAAAAATCTCTGCAGTTAACTATTGTTTTGCTAAAGCTACCAAGTAATAGAGTTTCTAAAATGTCTTTTTTCTAACAAAGACTGCTGTTCTTTGTTAGATGAAACAATTACTGGCTACCAGATATAAATCTGTGTCGGTAGCCCAGGAATATTTTCATTTTGGGTACAATTCCTCTTTACACAATGGATTTTAACCATTGTGTAGAAAATTAATTTATAATTTACCATTATATCAGAAAGTGTCACCCTGAAAACTCAGCTTTTTGAGCCTGCTGACATAGTTTCTAAAGACTTTCCCAAGACAGTAACTGTAAATATAGATATGTGTACATTCTTTCTGATACACATCTTGTGATGGACATCCCTCACGTCCAGTGTGGTTGGGAAGGTGTTATCCTGACCATCCAATCCCTGGCCGTGGTCAGAAACTTAAAAATACTGAGAAAATAAAAGAAAAGTCTCTTTCTTTCACCACATCATGAGCTGCATCTATGTAACTCATTTCGTGTCCAGCTGCAACAAGTAAGGATATTCTTTTGAATAATAAGCACACAACCGCAAATTTTGAGTAACACTGCTCCAGAGCTTTTAACAGTGGTCAAGAACACTTGAGTAGTGCAAAATCCCTTTCAGATATATGTGTATGTACAGAGGCTGAAGTTTCTTGGGCACTTAGCAGCTGTGGCACAGACACGAGTGGAGGAGCCTGGCTGCAGGAGCTGCTGCAGGTGACCCTGGGACGCTTTCCCTTTTCCACAAAAACCCTGCCAAAAAGGACACCTCAGAGCACCAATTGTCACCCGAGTGCCATCACGGGGCTGAGCCACAGTGCCAGCACGGGCAGGACTCTGGGGATGCACCTTCCAAAGCCCCTGCCCTGGGTGGCTCCACAAGCCGTGCTGACAGGTAAACCCCTGCACAGTATTTTTATACACAACCAGAAAATTCATCTCCTGCAAGCCAGTGTTACCTCCCCTTCGTGAGCAGTGAAGCAGAAATAGGATTTTTACTTTTATTTCAAGTGTTTGGAAGAAAAGCAATGGTGACTCCTTTGATTTTTCTATCACATTTTGTTTACAGTTTCAATTTACTAGTTGTCAGCCTGGCTCATTTAATATTAAGAGTTACTATTGCTGACATCAATATGAAAATTAAGATAAATTCAGGAAGTGCAAGCAATAATTCTGCTCCTGATGCCACAGCCAAGGAGCTTATTCAGTCCTAAGTGCATTAGTGGTGACACAAGAATGAGACAAAGTGGCAGGAGAAGGATTCACCTAAAAAGAAAGCAAGCAGATCTTTTATTTTTCATGTAGAAGGGTAGCAAAGTTGTTAAAATATGTGTACTTTTAGCCTACATTCAGAGTAAAAGCAAGAAATCCATCTTGCCCAAGCCTGGTTTGCAGGTCTGTGATCCAGCTGTCCCAGCCTTGTTTCCATAAGGTGACTCCATCAGCTGAGGAAATGGGGTTCTGCTGAAAACAATGGGCAGTCCTTTTTGAAGTAATAGTTATATTTATAATTTGTTGTATTAGCATTAATATTAATCATTATAATTATGCATGATTATATACATATTACACATTGTACTGATTTTGCAGATGCACTATACAATAGAGTACAGGTCTTATGCTCTTGAGATTAAATGCTACATCTTCCCAGATTAGAGGTATTTTTCACAATGGAAATGCTTTAATACAGACATTTTGGTTACTTTGGTTTCTAGAAAAATAAATTTTTTGCAGTCATAGGGCCTGATCTCCTCAGCTGAATTTAACACAAAGATCTCTGCACATTTAAAAAAGCAGCACAACTAAACTCTTGGAATATATTCCTTATTCTACACTCACTTCTTTAAATGTCCCTCACTGCTGCAATGAATAGAACACACATCTGAGGATGAGGAATTCACAGCACCAAACAGGAGGTCACTTTAACTGTTTTGGTCATGTGCATATTAATTCAAAGTTCTGGCAAATTCCCCATGTGTGATATTTCAATTGCAAGTCGAGTCCCTGCAGGGAAGCAAAGACAGCTTTAAAGCACCACTCACACGCAGTTCTTGGCAGATGACCCACTAAAGCAGAGCTCTGAGGCTTGGGCTTTACACCACTCCCATTTCTGCAAGTGTTTCCTTCCTCCTCTCGTGGTGGGGCTGCTGCTGGGAATGTGACCCACATCGCTGGAGTAGGCAGGGATGTGCCAGCCTGCATCTGCTGGACAGCAGACTAAAAATACCCCCAACTGGACAGTGGCATTTGGTGCACAGCAGCACAAAGCCTGGGAATGAAAACCGGGCTGTCAGCAAAGATAAACGATGCTTCAGCTGCATGCCAAACAAATCTCGGGGTCTTAGAAAACCCAGAAACAACCACCTGATATTCTGTTGTAAACTTAATCTCTCAAGATTTATTATCATTGCAATTTAATGAATTTGCATCAGTGAAAGCATAAAAAGAATGTCTCACCCAAGTGAGACATTTACTATTAATATTTTAAGAAATTAGCCCATCTTGCAGCTTGTTTCAGTTCAAGGAAGTTCTCTGGAAATGTTGATTTTGTTGTAGAAGATGCTAGCCTCAGGTTGACATTTTTTTCCTCTGCATATCAGATGAACCTGATTCTTTTGCCAGTCTCTTTAAAATCCCGGTTCTATAGACAGAATCTTTTCAAAAAGATCTACATGTTACTGCTGTCCTTTCTACAGATTCTGTTTGAACTACCTGCCTGTTTGATTTTGCTTGTCTGTATTATCAGACACTTGAATTTAAAAGGTTTGGTCATACAGGGGGCAAAAATTACTACACTGCAAATAACTGCAGGTTCTTAAATTACAGATACAATTTAATACCCCATCATTCATGATACCATCCAATTTTTCAGGGGATAAACTCTCCAGATCTTTGCATTTTTGAGGTTTTCAAATTCCTATTGAATTGGATTTTGATGCTATTTACAAATATTACTATTAATAAATAAATTGCTGACCTTGAAACAACCTCCCACCTTCCTTTTATGTAAAATGGGAGTGTGATTAGATACAGAATGGAATCATATTAACTGCAGGTCCTGGGCCTTCAATGAGATCTATGTGCAAATGGACCTCACTGTAAGACCAGCACAATGATTTTTAAAATCATTAAATAAAAACATAACTGAAGCTAACAAACTTTTCCAAGTGCTACTATAGTTATGGCTGAAAAAATCTTCAAATTACATGTATACCATTGTACAGCTGGAGAAAAGAGCTTTACAAGGATTTCTGTTCATATGTTTTCAGAAAAATGATTGCAGACTCTTAAAAACATAGGGTGTAAAACCACTACAGATTGAACTTCATTCTTACTATGTTCTGTGCTGTTTTTCCAATTCTGTATGCACAGAACACAGGAGAGAGAGCTCCAAAGTCTGATGAGCTTGTTTTTCTCAGGAAACCACCATTCCTAGAATTATAAGATGAAGCAAAACATGAAGTTGCTTGGAACTTGCAATCAGAAAGCCCTAAATTAGCAACTCTGAAGACTGCCAGTGTGGTTTTAATCCACATGAGGAGAAAACCACAACTCCTGCTAAGGAGATGTGTGTCTAATATCCAAATCTGACTTTTCTGTAACCATCCATCCCTGGGATCACCCTCCATACACAGGGCAAGAGTTTGTTAATTTAACACAGGGGTCAAGCTCATGTTTGTGGGCAATTATTCCAGAAAATGGCAAATCATGTTACCCCAACAAATCTACAGATGATTTATTCTCTAGAAACAATATTGAGCAGATTGGGGGATACATGTGCATGTTCTACATTTTAACTTAAGAACACTATAGGAGAAGTTTTTCACTGCTTTTCTCACTACTTATTGATTAGGTTTTTTATTTCCTATATGACTATGCATTTCAATCTCTTTTCTTCTCCTTTTTCTTTAATGTTAAAACAAATGTGTGTCAAGTACACCACCATGGCTATTTTCCCATTAAAAAGGAAGAAGAGCTTACCCTGTATCCTGTTATTTATTGCCTTCTCATCTTCCAGCTCCTGGAATTACAATGATCCTCGAGATGTGAATGCAGTGTGTTGACACTCAATACCGCTATCAAAGCTTAACTTCACAAGAATTATATCAGATAATTTCCTTACTCTTGGAATTCCAAAAGAAAAACTAACATGTGCAAAACTCAACAACAGAAAACAGCTGATGTATAGGGCTTGTATGGCCTATGATCACTTTGTCTTACCTTCCTTATCTTTTAGTAACTGGTGGCTTGATGGGTGCCTAAAAGGATCTGAAATACACATATTTGACTTACAGTATCTTGACTCATTACTGTGAAATTAAAAAAAAGATGCATCCGTAGGTACTGTTTATCTTGTCTTTGAATATTTAGCAGTTCACACACAAAGGAAGATTTTCCTTCCCTCAGTTGTCAGTTGCTACCACAGGGCTGCTGTCTCACGGTCCCCCGCGCTCACAGACGTGACAACTCACACAAGAGTTGCATAATTCATATGTGCAGTTCTGGTGGGACTGATGGTTTGCTTCCTGCCTCTCACACCAGGCACAACTGCCATCTGAGAGTCTGATACACACTTGGTAGCTTATTCTACCTTCTTTTACAATACTGCAATTGATTAGGTGTCATGGGAACCACAATTATCAATTTCAACAAAGCTACACACAATTTATATTGACAGATGAATCGTGACCTTTGGAGCCCAACAACAACAGAGAGGTTTGTATGTGTCTCATGAAACAAGGAGGGCACAGAAATTGAGACAGGGGATGCAGAGAGCACCATTAAGCAGTCACTCAGACATCAAGGGCATCTCTCTGCCTGGTGCAGCTGAAGAATCTCAGTTTTGTGGGATGCCAGAGAAATAACTTCTGTTAGCCCTTAATTTTCAACTGTGGAATTTCTGGGCTGTAAAAAAGACAGCAGCAGAGTGAACCATAACCCCTGTGATATCTGCTTCTGCATCCCTGGCCTGTGTCCAGCAGTGCAGGATATCTGCACCTAATAACACAGCCAGCTGGGTACCATTGTTGCTGAGAAAGCTTAAAGAGCAAGTTTAAAATTAAAAAAAAAAATTACTGGGCACTGTATGATCAACTTTAGTGATGAGAGGAGCAAACTGCTCAAACCTGGTATCAGATGTGTTGAGGAGAGCCCGGCCCTACAGGAGGCCGATGATACAAACAAACCACACACGTACTCTTGGCAGCAGTTACTGGGAAAGTGTGAAGGCATTGGAAGCTGACTAAACAAATCAGGAACCTGAAACCAGCCAGTGAGGTCACCTATACTGCTTTTCCTGTTGGAGCCAGAGGAAAATGGTCCTCAGCCAATCAAGCACTGGGGGCTGCATCTCCCATGGAAAACAGATGAGCCTGGGTTGCCAAGTTTTAGCAGATAAGCCCCACTCTTCTCTGGCAACATCCCGAATATCTTCTCAAGCATAGGACAGACAGGTGGCCAAAGCTCTGTCGTGGCCAAAGACGAGCTCATGAGCATCTCCCATTTCATGATGTCACCAGGAGACCTGGCCTGGTTTTGATAGGACACCCAAAAGAGGCTCTGCATGGTGGGTAAAGCAGGAGTCGTTTGGGAAAGAAGCACTGTCAGTCTCACAGGTTGTTCCTGTAAGTGGATTCCTGCCGCTCTGTAAGGAGGTCACTTCCATCCCAATCTCAGGCATAGCTGGATCTATGATACACTGTGTGACACACTGAGCATTTCTGTAATTAATGAAGAATCTACTACACTTTTCTCTATGTTATAAAGTAACTCAGCAAAGTTTCATCCACGAAATATTAACTTACATGTTTCCCTGTTATCCTTCTGTTCAAACTGCTTTCATAATTCCATGTTCTCGATTACAAAATTATTCCTTATTTGGCAGTCTTCCACAATAAAAATCTGTATAGGCAAAAGGTAATAATACCACGAAGGCAGCTGAAATTTAGTTGCCTTTATTACAGTGCCCAGACAAAAATGAAGTCAATGCAATAGCAATTGGGCCCCTATCCAATCCCCCTGCAACAATCCCATGTTGCAGGAATTACCACATGGAAATTATTTTAAACTACCATTTAGGCTTCTTTCTAGATCACTTTAAATATTTATGTATATTTATAAACATGTATTATTTTTGTGTATTTATATGAATGTGTTAGATAAAACTTACAGTTCTTATGGTAAAATGTTTAGTATAGACAGTTAAAACAACAATTTAATATCCAATATATTGGATATATTGGATATATCACTAAAAAAGTCAAATTTTGTTATCTGAAACATGCACAACACTTTAATGGAATCAGTTGAACAAGGTCAAACAAACACA
This sequence comes from Pseudopodoces humilis, assembly GCF_049639895.1. Classification (NCBI taxonomy): domain Eukaryota; kingdom Metazoa; phylum Chordata; class Aves; order Passeriformes; family Paridae; genus Pseudopodoces; species Pseudopodoces humilis. The sequence continues at coordinate 18,567,318 of NC_142213.1, read as the reverse complement.
ACATCATTTGGCAGGTAGCCTTTCATGTCTAACCTTTAGTAGAATGGACCTATATATTTTTCTATGCCTGTTTATAAATGCTCTAGAATTAATTCTAGATTTTGTTTCACTTCTTCCTAAATAGTATTTAGACTCTATAATATTACAAGTCCTTAACACCCTATTAATCAGTGGAGTCAGTTACACAGATTTACATTTTTGTCAAACCTTATTGTGCCATATACTTAAATGCCAAATTAAGTAGAGAAAAAAAAAATCAGTTTAGTTCTCATTCCCACATTTGCAGCATATCTGTTTTAAAACAATATTCTAAGTTCCAGTATGATTGAATGTCAACAGTTCTTTTGTCTCACAAATATTCTCTCAGCAGCTCTATGTATGCAGCATACCTTGAACAGTTCTAAGGTAACTGCTAATGACTTACTAATAATGAATTAATACTCATTTGTTACTCATCAGAATGATTTTTTTAAATATAAAGATTTCTCCAGTATCGAGATGGCCGTGCAAACTATTTTACCACAGCTGGCTGAGAAGTACATTTTTGTGGTTTTGCAAGCCGATTCCTTTTTGTGAAAGTTTTCAAAAAACCCAGCAAAATGAGATCCCAGACATCTGAATCACCAGACAGTCAAAAAGAATTATGTGTATGTTTTAAGTATTTGACTTCCTAAAGCAAAAATATGGCATGCCAGTGACCCCTTTGTGTGTGCAGTTGGGAGCAGCCCATTCCAGGCTGCAACAGGCAAAGGATTTACATCACAGCCTAGTCCTTCATTCAAGTCCAATTCTTTAAGTCAATTTTTTAAGCAGAACAACAATTTAAAACCAAACACATCTTCTCCTTCTTCTCTGGACTAGGGACGCTGACCTTATAAATATCTGAAATTCTTCCACTGCCTGTAAACAAAAATGGACTGCAGGCAGTCATGATCATATGTCACTCTGACAAAACATTCTGACTCCTTGGCTACTTTTTGGAGAAGTTGTTTGCTGTCAATCAAGTGACAAGTTCTGCTTATAATAATGGTGATGACATCAGACCTGTAGAAGTGAAGATTAGTATGGGGAGTCTAAATATATAAACCAGAAGGTCATGGGACACATCCAGTGTCAGTTGAAGTCAGTGGCCTCCGTTCAGTTTGATCAAACCTGGACTGATCCAGGCAGGATCAAGAAGTTTGTATACTTTACATATTTATTTCTTTTTCCTATAACCACTATGGCTTGCAGCCTAGCATTTTTTAAGGTGACCTGGATCTTTGATCTGTCAGACAAGAAAAGGTGATTGTCCCTATTTTTATTTTTAGGTAGCCATTTATAGCCAGCCACGTTCAGTCCTTGCAGAGTGGGACTGGCCCTGTGGAGGTACCGGGCAGGAACTGCTCCAGAGAGCCCTGGGGGCTCTGTCCACGCTGCTTTTGCCAGTTTGTGCTGTTTACAGAGGATCTGGGCAGGAGGCCAGCTCCTGCCGTGTGCTGAGCCTCAGGTTGGACACAATAGTGGGCAGAGCATTGAGGGTGTAAAGCACAGGTCAGCAGCTTTCCTGGTGGGCAGCAAAGGACTACATTTCATTTGTCTGAAATGGGATTTTCGTTGTCCAGGGCTGCAGGACAAAAGGACTGCTCTCACCCTGACAGCTGGAATGGATGATTTGTGAAATGTATTTTTAGAAGCCCGATTTGCCTACATGTATGCCTGCATTGTCAAACATGCAGGCAGCAGGAGTGGGTCAGGCTGTGGCCACGGGGGCTGTGACACACTGTACAGACTGTACAACACAGCTCCAGCCAGAGCTGCGCTCACTGCACCTGCACACATAGCCCAAACACCAGGACAACAGTGCTGCTGCTCATCCTGCACTCCAACATGCTCTCACTAATTCACAGTAATCACTAACCTCAAAGGGAAAATCACTGCTGATACAATAGGACATTAGTGGTCAAGTCTGTTTTCCAAAATCACCGTGGTTTTCCCCACATTTCCTTTTCCTAAACATATCTCCATCTGGCTAACATAAACAACCTCTTGTGAATGAGGTTTTCCCTTTAACACACTCTTTAGGGATTATATTGCTAACGTTCATCCTCCTAATCTTATCCCACACCTTGCTGATAGGCATATCCTTACTAACATCTGCACATGGCTATTGTGCCAGTGCTGCTTTTTTCCCAAGGTAATTTCTTCCTCCTGCAGCCCATGACATCGAGTTGCACTCATGATACATTTCAAAGCTGCTTTCCTTTTTTTAAACAACATTGTTACATTTTTTTGTTTAAACTGCACTGGTTTCCTTCCTATTCAAGGGAGGTCTTGGAAAGCACTTTTCACATATATGTAACATCAGTGGGGAAAACTAAATATAACTGAATACTTCTATGCTGATCTACCTAGGACTTCACTAAATAATTAAGCATACTACCATCTTTCAAAACAGAATTCACAAAATAAAAAAATAGACTACTCAGTATAAATATTGCATTGTAAGACCTGAGAAAAATAATTTTAATGTACAATGTCACAATAGATACCTACACCACATATTTTCTAGCCCTTGAGAGTTTCCTCTTTATTCTGCATTGGTTATTATACACTCTGTTGAATTGCATGTTTTCATGCCCTGTTTATACCAGGAAGTGTGAACTTATTTATTTCACAGTCTGTCTAAAATTCCTGCCATCTGGTAAGACATATTAACTTTAAGGCTACGATTCTTACAAGTCCTTTGTGCCTTTGTGCTCTCAAGCTATAAATTTAATCTGCAGAAAATTTCAAATGAAATGTCTGATCATTAGAGATAGTTATGTGCTAAAAGTTGTTATACAGCACTGTAAAATAAACCCCTATAAGAATATGTAAATAATTTCAGGGAGTCAAAATAAAAAAATATGACTATTGTGTGTAACTCCACTGTTAGTGTTGACAGAACCAAATTCTGCACACTCCACTGAACACAATTAAATCAGTAGGATAACAAAATAGGAGCATATTTGCATACCTCCAGATAGTGTGAAAGAACACGTTGGTGTACTGAACTGTAAGACTGTCTGCAGAACAGATTTCTGCCTGTGAATACAGTGCACTTCAGTCAGCACCGCTCGTGTAGTTCTGGGATCTCTTGGTAAAACCTCATGTTGGTAAAACAGGTTACAAGAGCTGTGGTGGTGGCCCTCAGCTCCTGCAGCAACACTTGCCACTGTGTCCAGTTCTGGGCCCTCAGTTTGGAAAGGACATTGAGATGCTTGAACACATCCAGAGGAGGCAATGAGGCTGGTGAGGGGCTGGGAACACAAACCCTGTGAGGAACAGCTGAGGGAGCTGGGGTTGTTTATCCTGGAGAAAAGGAGACTCAGAGGTGGCCTCATTGCTCTCTATGAAGAAAGGTGGCTGTAGCCAAGTGAGGTTGGTCTCTTTCTCCAGGCAGCACTGACAGAACGAGAGGACACAGCCTCAAGCTGCACCAAGGGAAATTTAGGTTGGACGTTAGGGAAAAAAATGGGAAAAGGAAAAAGTTCTTAATGGAAAGAGTGATAAAATACTGGAATGGTCTGCCTGGGGAGGTGGTGGAGTCACCATCCCTGGATGTGTTTAAAAAAAGACTGGATGTGGCACTCGGTGCCATGGTTTAGTTGAGTATTAGGGCATGGGTTGGACTTGATGATCATGAAGGTCTCTTGCAACCTTGTGATTCTGTGATTCCCCAGGGCAGGAGGGGCCGTGTCCTGAAGCAGCACATGACACTCTCCGATGGCCAGGAACTGCAGGGGACGTGGCTGGGAGAGGAGAGGGCCCTGGGGAGCAGAACAGGCAACAAGAGCTCAGCAGAGCCAGGCCTGGAGGGGACATGCAGCAAGCCCAAGGAAATGTTTCCTTCAGGAGCTCCTGGCTTTGTCCTCCTGCAGCTCACACTGCCACACCTCAGCACAGCAGCACAGCTGCTCCAGACGGGCACCCTGCTCCCCATGGCCACGAAAGAGAAGCATCCCTAAAAATACATCTCTGTTTGTATGTATTAGTATCTCTCTCTCTTCATTCCTAAAAAAAAAAAACAGAAAGCAAAACAACACTAAACCAAAAAAAAACCCAAAAACCAAGAGGCATTTTGTAGGGATTTTTTTAGATTACTTTATGGTCCTCAGTATCTGTCCTGGAAGGAAGGAAAATTCATCCCAGTATTTTATTTTCTCTTTCCCTTCCCCTTCCTCTTCAGCTTCTTTTGACTTTACACTCAGTTTTTCCACTTCATAGCTATACCTTCTTCCAAACAAAACCTTGTTGAAACCTCACCAGTCTTTTTATCTTTTTTTAAAATCAGTGTTTCACCAACCATTTAGTTAAAAGCTGAAAAAAAAAAAAAAATAGAGTAAAAAAAATTACCATCTCCAGCCCTTTATTGTACTCCTCCAGTACAAAGAATACTCAACACCTCTCTCTCTCTCAAAGGAGCCAACAATATGACAGCCTTCTGTTCCCCTGTGTCTTTCCAAGTATTTCCCAGGTATCTCTTAATTTGAGGACTAAATTTACTAGGAAGAGACATGCTTAGTAGACATGCAAGAATCAGAAGAGTTCAGAGGGAAGGCACTGATGAGAAGCCCGGTCTGCCAGCAACCATCTGTTCTGGAGAAGGAAACAAAGCCACAGATTGCTCCTAGGCAGCTCCCCGCAGATGCTACTTGAGGACTATTTCTAGCTTGTGGCTAGAAGGTGTCCAATAAATTGACAATTTCACTTCTTCCCACAGAGTTTTCTGATTAGCAGCACTGAAATTATGGTTATTTTCACTTTATGAGTATCATATCCAAGTGTGTGGGTTTGGAGTTTTTTGGGGGGGGAATTAGAGCCAGATGATTGGATGCTGAGCCCTGTTGGCAAAATTTTTGCTTACATGTATTTCAACAACTTTTAACTACTCTCCTACTACTACACATTACCTTATTTTCTAACTTTACTAGACATTTCTCTACATTAGTAAATGCTTGATCCATTTAGAAGTAAGATTCTAAATAAGTCATGGAAATAAAAAACAATCACTTTTTACTGAGGAAGACAGGACTAACAGAGACTCTGTGGAAATAAGATTTGAAAAGACATCATTTTGTACAGCAAACTTTTCTGTATAAAACCTGCATTAAGCCTGAGAAATAATACAGAACCAGTTTACACTCACACCCTAGACCAGGCCTATTTCTGAACAATTCCTAAAGCTGGCAGCACCGTGACAACTATGTCAAAGGGATCAGTTTGAGATGATGTTTGTGCATTTTACTTAATTCCCAAATAAATGCACTGAACACCAGTGCTGAATCCTGCATTTTGTTCACCAAGTGACTTTGGACAGAAGAGGAATACACAGCTTTGCAGGTGCTGCTGGCAATCTCCATCTCGAACGGCTCTCCCGAATCGGGACCCTGCATCTGACCCCAAAACACCCGAGCGAGAACCCTCACAATTTTAAGCTCGTATAAAATATTCACTGATTAATTCATCCCATTCTCCCTTTTTGTGCCGCCAGGCCGCCCCTCAAGCTCTTCGCCCCACACTTAGGGCCGGTCCCGGGCGCTCCGTGCCCCCCGCCCGGACCCCGCCGCTGCCGTTCCCTGCCGTCCCCTTTGCTCTCCTGCCGTTCCCTGCCGTCTCCTGCCATTCCCCGCCCGTCCCCTGCTGTCCCCTGGTCGCCGCAGCCGCTGTCGGCGCCGCCCGCCGCTCCCGCCGCCCCTTCCCCCTGTCACTCGCGGCTCCGCCCGCCCCTCTCCGGCCCCCCCCCGGCCCCGGGGGACCCCCCGCCGTTTCCGGAGCGCTCGGCGCGGGGCCCGGGGCTGTCGCGGGCAGGTGAGTGAGCTCCGCGCCGTCCCCGCCGAGCCCCGCGGCCCGGCCCGGCTCGGCCCCCGCCCCTCAGCGCGGCCCGCGGGCCCGGCCGTGCGGGCACGGGGCTGGCAGCGCCCGCGGCACCGGGGGGACGCGGCGCAGAGGCGGCAGCGCCCGGGGCAGCCCCTGGGCCGCTCGGGAGGCGCCGGCGGGGGCTGGGGCCGGGGAGAGGGGGGAGCCCCGGCCGGGGGGAGGCGAGGCGGCGGTGCCCGGGACCGTGGCCGCGGTGCCCCGGCGGGGCCGGGCCGTGCCGGCCGTGCGGCGGGGGCAGCCCGGGGCGGTGTCGGGGGCAGCCCGGGGCGGTGTCGGGGCTGCGGCCGCCCTCCCCCCACCGTGACCCGTGTGCGGGCAGCCCGGGCAGCGCGGCGGGGCCGGGACTGCGCCTGCGGGAATTCCTGCGCACCTTCCTGCTCCGCGGTGGCCCGGGGCGCCCGCACGGCCCGGCCCCGCCGGCCCCCGGCGCCGGGGCGGGCCCCCCCCGCGGCCTCTCCCGGGCGGCGCCGGCCGGAGCTCCCCGGGCAGGGCGGCAGCGGCGCCGCCCAAAGCCCGGCCGGGCTCGGGGCTCCCGGGCCCCTCCGCGCCCCCGGCCCGGGGCCTGCGGGCAGCGGCGTCCCCGGCCGCTGCAGGGGCTGCGTACAGATTGCTCACCTGATGCGAGCTGCAAGTGCCGCTTGTTGTTGCCGAGCCTTATGTTGTGTGCATATGGTAGCTGCCAGCAGAAGAGGATAACGCATTTTGGGCTGTAGCTTAAAACTTTACTAATGTTCCCTTGCTTGTCCCTGCTTGAGGGGTTTTATCCGTTTGAGCGGAGAGGAAATGGTAGAGGTATGTATTTGTCGGGTGAATGTCGGCTTAGGACCTTGAAAGCAGTCAGAAGGTCTTATTTGTTTGTTTGATGTGAGATTATAAACCCTGTTACAGGTATAAACTGGCCGTTATTATTATCATTGCTGTTTTTATAGAGGCACAGGTGTCTGGCCATACCTCAGTGGTGCGTGGCTGCAATAAACTCGGTGCTACAAAGTGGCTCATGCGGTGTCTTCGGAGGCACACGCAGCTGGCACAAGGCTGAGGCTTGGTTCCCAAAATGGCACTGCATCTCTAACTGCCGGGGTGGCTGTTGGACAATCTCAAATCTACAGCTTGTGCATTTTAAGGCGGTTGTTGCTGGATGTTTCTGTTTTCCTCAGCCCAGTGCTGTCTGCAAAGAGGTAGTGGTGCTCTTGAGGAACTGATTTTGTATTCTGTGGGCACAGGCGGCTGAAGCTCCCCTTCCCTCACCTCTCTGAGGTGTGTGGTATGTGTTGTGTGGCTCCTGGCCACATGAAGGTTTTGGTGTGCAGCTCATGGGATCAGCAGTGTTGGCCCATTTTGCTGTGTGCACAGGTGCTGTTTGTGTATCGTGGGCACCAACATCATTTTGCACTTGGCTCGAGTCTTCTACCAGGCAATGTTTCTACAGAAGATAAAGCTGGACCCTTCTGTAAAGAATGGCGAGTTTTCCGAGTTTCAAGACTTGCAGGAGGTTTTTCTTTCTTCCTGTTTTTTCTGTTCTTTCCTTCCCAGCAGAACTTTCTAAGTATTTAATCTGTGGTGAAGGTGTGTTTCAGGTCAAATGTACGTGTTCCTTGGTCGGTGTAAGGCAGGAATGCTTCTGCTGGCCTTCCTCATTCTGCATCAGGAGTTACTCAGGGTGGTTAGGAAACTAGAAATAATGTGTACAGGGAATATTTTTCTAGTTGAAAGTCTGTTCTGAGACTCTGAAATTTGGCTAACAGGTAAATAATCCCTCATAAAATATAATAAGGCAGATATAGGCTACTGACATTTAAAAGTGAAATCTAGGTTTCTTCTGCTTCTTGGGCATCAGCTTGGATTTGGTCACTGGCATCTTGTTTTTTTGAGGGTGTGCAGTCTCCAGCTTGAGATCTCTATTCCCCACTTCTTCCCACTATTTATTATTTTTCAACACCACTTCTCCCCCAGCATACAAATGATGGCTGGATTTTCTTTGCAGCAAAACAATTGTATTTTTCTGTCCTAAGCAAGCTTTTTCTTTAAACCTGACACTGACAGTCATTTTACTGCCACTTGCTTTACTCAAAACAGGGTTATGTCAAGAGAAATTGTGCTGCTGCTTTTGTTTATGTGGTAGTACTGTAATAGGAAAAGACTTGTTCTTGGTACAATGAATGCTGGTACACCAGAAATCCTGCTAATGATAGTGATTAATGGGTGCTGCTCAAAATAGCTTTCACTGCTGATATGACTAATTGTGCTGTATGAAAAGAGCTCCTTTATTCCCAGTAATCTCAAGGTGTTTCTAGAGTTTTGGAGAAGTGTCTGATCATTGCAGACAGATAACTGCACGAGGAGATGCAGAAGGTGCTGGAGTGTGGCAGCTCTCAGGAGCTTGCTGTTGTGCTGCAGGACCAGTTGGGGCTGAGAATGAGTATTTTCTTGTGGTTGTAGGTAGACAGAATATTATTACTGGAATTGGGTGTTAGCCAGTGGAACACCTTACGTGTTGCAGACAATGCCAGGGTATTGTTAGTAGCTACAGAAGGCATTTATGTCATACATGAAAGATGACATTTCCAGCAGCACGGGTAACCTCATCACAGGGCATTGTGCTGGGGCTGGTGCTGCTGCCCTTGACAAAAATCTGTGTTGCAATTGCTCTGCTCCTCCTAGAGCTTGGTGATGGCTCTGGATACCCTTCCCAAGCCTTTGGACAACAAGTGATGCTGCAGGCAATCCCATGCTCCTGGGCCGTGGCACATTCCAGGTTCTGTTTGGATTTTGTACGTGCTGGAAACTTAATGGGGACTGTGGATTTAAACCATAGCAGGTCCTGTGTCTTGATATGTGTAAAATCTGAAATTCTGGCTTGTAGGATAAAGAAATATTTTGAAAATTAAGGAGAATATGCTAGAGATGGGTTCCAAACTCCCTGAGAAGAAGCCTGAAGTTGTGCTTGTTGAACTTCTGGCTTTGTGTTTCTTCTCTTCTGCTCTTTATGTACCTCATGACAATTTTACATCAGGAGCTGTTTAGACATTTGTTCTTTCAGCCATCAAAGAGACCCTTAAGGAGTGTGTGGGAGAATAGGACACATTCCATTCACAAATTCTGCTTTGCCAGGTTAGTTGCCAATTTGGTCTGATAGGATTCCAGTCTTGTAGTGTTCTGTGGATAAACTGGTTTAGTCCAGTCCTTGAATTTTGTCAAAATGGTGATTAAAACAAGGAGAGAAAAAAAGGTTTTTTTAAATGAAACTTCAAAATTATAATTTTGGTGGTAATGAGGTGTGTTTCACTTTGAAGAGCTCTAATGTGACAAGACAAATTGTTTTGAGAACTGTGGTCTTGGAATATCAATCATGTCTTACCCTGCTGTAATTAATGAATTAGTGTGTTGGTTACTTAAGAGAAATTTTGGGGACTTGATCTGTGTGGTTCTGTTAAGGTCACAAGCTTTGCATGAGGCAAACCAACTTCCAGGGATTGAGGCTGGAGCGCTTTGGAGTAAAAGAAAAAAGGAGTGATTGTGATAAAAAACAGAATAGAAGGTTTAGAAATGCTGGTCAGACTTTGAAGAATGACAGAAAAAGGGGAGTGCAAAGGACTCCAGGTACAGCTGAGGGAGTCCTGGGATGTCTGAGTGCATGGGTGGGTCTGAGGTGGGAGTAGCTGAGGCTCTGTGAGGCTTTCAGGCATCTTTGAGAGGCTGTGCAGCACGTCAGGCATTTTCCCAGCTGTGATCCTGCATTCCATCGATGGCAAATTGGCTTCAGTCTGGTGATAACATACGGCAGCTTATCCAACTGAAGTTGGAAGTGTGATATTCTAGGACTTGGCTTTGAAGAACCATTTTCACTAAGGAAATAAATATTCTTCCTTCTAAGGAAAGCCCTTGTAGGAGAACACGATAGCACTGGTAGATAGATTTTTTTGCTGCATTAGTTAAAAAGCAAACCAAAAATTTTAAAAATAATTTATGCTGTAGAGTAACTGCCCATGTTTTACTGTCAGGGTCACATCAGACAAAGTAATGCCTTGGGAATTATTTTTATTATTATCTTTACAATACCTCCCTAAATTGTGACCAATTCCTGCTTATATTTTTAGTAACGTTTTCTCTCTGAAATATCTGATGAGTATTTTCTGGTTTAGGCTAGCTAGATTTTCACTGTTCTTTCTTTGTGGGCTTTTGTTGCTGCTTTCCTAACAGTTTTCTGCTTTTTCAAGTGGTTGGGGTGGTTTGGGGTTGATGTGACTCTGTTTTGCTTTATTGAGTCATATTACAGTGGGGTACTTGTTAGGCATTAACATTTTCTGATAAGCATTTCTGTACAACAGCATTGCACAAGACAGTTGTGCTAATTGCACAAGATTCTTTGGAAAATTTCAGCAGGGAAAGTCTTCCACCACCCTGTCGGTCACTCCTCGTGTTGAGATATTCTATTTTTGTTCTTTCCTGGTACTACCTATGTGCTGGTTAGAATGCTGTAAGGGAACATGTCAACTGGCTGTTTAATAACAGTATTTTAGGTGTGACTCTTGTTTAGTTGTGCACTCAAAGTTGACATTTAAATGGTACTGTCCAATTATAGAAAATTCCTTGGACTCTGTGTCGCGTACTCTGCAATCTGGGAACAGAATAAATCTCCTCTACCTAAACAGCTTCTGAACGTAAGAGAAAGTTTGTTTCCCTTGATAGAAATAATAATATTTAACTTTGTTTCTTTAATGCTTTATTTTAAGACATTTTGGGAACTCTAAAGCAGTGTATAGAATGAGTTGTAGAGGAGAGGGCAGGAGAAGAGCAGGAAGAAGGGATGGTGCTGGACCATGTTTCCATTTCTCCACAGGCATCTCTAGTGTGATTCATTCATGTGAGGGTTGTCTACCAATGAAATTTATCTCTAATCCTGTCAGTAACTGAGTGTTTTTAGTTTCCCAAGTAGATTACCTGACTGTCATACCTGGTATGTTTGTGAGTTTCTGGATGGTGTTGGGAATTCCTCTGGATTTGCCGGGGTAAAACTAGATCCTTTGAAGTGTGTCCACGTGATTTGTCTCATACCAGGAGCGATGTTCCTAGGTATTTTTTAATGAAAGTTGAACTTCCTGCTCAGAAGTTGGCTGTGTACATGGGAACACTTTGAGTCCAAGCACAAGAACTTCCCTGGAGAAAGATAAAGCACCTGAATGTCTGTAGCTCACATTCCAGGAAAATCTGGAGATCTTTTTCTAAGAGTCTAAGTACAAGGTGTTATTTTTAAAAGTTCTTTGAAAATATTTGAAGCTGGCAATCTTATCCTGAAGAATCCAGATACTCTTTTTATATGATCTTGTAACAAAATTGCTGAAAAGCAGAGAGAGCTGTAGTGCCTGGGAAGGATGCACACAGAGACACTCCTCTTCTTGAAAGACTCTTCTCATGTCTGCATCCTCACAGGTGCAGTAAGAGACTGGGGAATCACATGGGAAGGATCACAATGGGTAAATGTAATTCTGTGCCAGACCAAAAGATTTGAGGAAACCTCTTTCTGGTGGGTATTTAAAAATATTTCTCGAATGCTATTTGCAAGCCTTGCGCCAGATGGTATTGTATTATGTGGAAGGAGGAAGAGGGTGGGAAGAGGGTACCTAAAAATGCTATTCTTCCAGTTCTGTGTGTTCTTCTTCAGGGGAACTTCAGTGTAGGATGAGTTTGTCATCTGCAAATGCTCAGAATAAACCATATCTGTCGAATGCAGGTAAAAATGAATGCAGGTGTTCATCACTTGTTAGAGGCCTCTGTGTTTTGTAAGAGATGGAAAGATCATGAGAAGATCCTTGGTGGGAGGGGGGAGTAGCAATTCTGCTTGTGTTTAGTGGTCTGCAGTTCTTGGCCCCAGCAGGAGTTAAGGCCAGGTGGTGCAGAGTAATGTTAACTAAAACTGTGCAAAGATGTTGTTACAGAATCCTGCTTCATCAGTGCATGTTTGTGAGCTGCAGAATAAACTTTATTTAGCCTCTTACCAAATACATGGTTAAGTGTTTGTGGTTTCTTGGCTGAGCAACACAGCTTGCAAATATTTAAATATTAAGGTAATAAGATCAACCCTTTTTGCTATAAGAGATGAGCATTTGCAAGCAAGTGATGCAATCAAAAACTTTAATATTGTGATGAAAAATTGATCTTCTGCTGAATATGCATGTATTCTTTAGGAAAAACTGAAACTTTTAATTTACTAAATAAAAAAAGAGAATGCAGAAACTTGGTAATGATCAGAATTTTGTTATACTGAGTTCAGTTGTGCATGATGCAGATGAAACCAAGAGTGCTGTTGTTGGCAGGAGAGCAGAGGTGTGAGTGGGTACTTGGACATTCTTTATGTACAGAGAGCAAACTTGGCATGCTTTAGTAACTCACAGTGCCGTACAAATAAATTGTCCTTCCAGCAGTGTAAATAGATGCACATCTTCTGATAGCAATGAGGTTAAGGCTTTGGTAGTGTTACACTTGTTTTTGGCTGTTTTTGAAGAGAAGCTGCTGAAGTTTATGGATAAAGGAGCAGGTTAAACTAAAAATTAACTAAACTAAAAATTAAATTTTCTAAAATAATGGAAGTGTACGTGAACTTCTAATTCTGTGGCTTATTTTTGTTTTATGCTGATGAAAATTTTATTGAGTTCTGGAAGGAAATGCCAATTGTTAGAACGAAACCCTGAAAAACAGAGTGTTATAGCAACATTCTGCTTCTGGGAGTATGCTTGGTTCTGTATTGAAATGTTGGAGAAGTCCCTACTCAAGAGTCTTTCTGTCTGTCTTGTATTGCTTTCAGAAGAAGAATGAAAACATTTTTTTTTTGAGCAATCCTGTTAGATCTAATCATAAACTTCTTTGTGTAAACATTGCAATAATTTCCAGGGCAGCAGATTGTGATGTTGAATTCAACACTTTGACCTCATTCCAGGCCCAAAGAGGAGTAAACATTTTAAAGTTTCAGGCAGGTATTATAAAATAACTTCAATAAGTAGCAAATTTTATATAAAATTTGCCTATGAATTTACCACACACTTATTCACACCTTCTTCTTAGCAAACAAACAGCACAGACCCAGGTTGTCAACCCTAATTTAAGTGTTGTCTTTCACATAAATGACTATTTCAGTTTTAAGACCAGTGCTGGATTGTGGGACAGTACATGGTCTGGTTTGGCAGTCTCTGGTCAAGTGCACTGGGAGTTTTTTCCTTGTGGAAAAGTGGTACGTCTGATCCGTGCTATTTTGAAGTAAATCTGTTGCTTGGTTTAGTGGTTAGAAAAGTTCTTTGACTGGGTAAGCGAATCCATTGCTCTGCAAATGTTTCTGGATATGAAATCTGTTGAAAACCACTAATGATACATTTTTTGTTTTTGTATAGGAATGTTACATTTTTGTGGTGGTGAATTGGTATGATAGATTAAATCTGTAGTTGACACACAAGATTTAGGGCAATGTTTTTTGGGTAAAGTGCATTTTCTTCCTTTGAAGATACAGCAGGAAAAGAGTTTGTTTGGGTTTTTTTTTCCAATCTTAGCTTCTGGAATGGTTGGGTTGTAGGAGGTTTGATTGGGATTGTCTGATGCAGTCAGACAAATGAGTAACAGACCATATTTTGCTCTGTACTTGTGCTTCTGCTGAACAAGGGTTAGAAGATGAGAGCTCTTCTGTGTGTGCCCTCCTTTTCCATGTTACAGTGACCATCAGGTCCCTGTCAGATCACAGGAACAGACTCAGGAGGAGCCAGGTGGTTCTGTGTGTTTGGGCATGTTTCTGAAGGGTGTTCTTTGCTTAGATGTGTTGGGTGAACAAACACGGTGTGGGATTTGCTGTGGCTCAGGGCAGCAGAGGGCAAGGCTGAGGAGCTCCCCTGGCTTTAAAGTACAATCTGTAAGTTTAATTTGTTGTTAAACAGCTGCAGTTTGCTGCTTGTGCAGTGCATTGATGGGGGAGGTTGTGACAATTTGCAGTGATTTTTAAATGAAGCTTCTCAAGGCAGGTTCTGAGGATGTGTCTGTAGGTTGGCATGTTGCTGTTCTTCAAGCTCCTCCACCCTTACCCCCTTATTCATTATTCCCTTGCACTTAGGGGGATTATTGATGGAAATGTCTGTCTAGACTGCCTTCTCTTGTGTTTCAGCATCTTTTGCTGTGTTTCACTTGCAAGGCCTTCATGGCCCTTAACTTTGTGCAGTATGAGAGCTGAAGAAGACTACTGCTGGTTTTATATGACTGACAATGTTTGGCTTGATGTTGTAGTTTTTTCCTTTTCCTGAGACATTCACATTTTTATGGGTTTGTTTTCAGCTTCACATTGCAGCTGGTGGGTGCTTTTCTCTGTCTGATGTAATATGTTGTTACTGGTATTTTAAGTTGTGTTCTGAAACAGGAGAAAATAAGGTATTTCAGTCAGTTGCTTTCTGCTAAAAAGTTGTGTCTGTATTTTGTTCTGAAATTGTTGTAGGACAGATGAGGCAGCTTCTTTCCAAAAATTCTTGTGGTTTCAGGGAGGTAATATATTGTATCTTCTTTGCATATGTGCTATTTGATATATTCTGATCTGGAGCATGAGTTTTCCTCTCTGCTGTGTGATTGTATTTTGCTGCACATGAAATGAAAGACCAAGAAAAACAAGGGGAAGTATAGTTTACAAAATTTTCAGCACTACATAATAATGCTCCTTTTCCTTTAACTTAAAGCTTTGTAAGTGATCCAGTCTTCATAATCACGAGTGTTCCTAGGAAGGTGTGCTGTGTTTTGATTCAGATGTTCAGTGTGTTGAAGAATAAATTATAATATGAAGGCAGGGCATCTTGTGTGCTGTGTCTATGCTAAATATTTTTCTGTAAAATGAATTCTAATGTGGGCAAAGTTAAACTGGTATAATTTGGAACAGTAGACTTGAGGCAAAAATGCAAGTAGTTCTGTGTGAATATTGATTATTGTGCTCGGCAGCATGTGAAAAACCTCATCGTGCCTCAGAGCACTGTTGCCTTAGTGGACTTAAAATCCCTTATTTAGCTGTTGCTAAGGATTTGTGTTGAGGGGTTTTTTAAAATTTCTTTTTACTTCACACCATTGACCTAAGTGCTGTAGTTCACTGGCTTTCCCTGCCCTTACACTGTCACAGGCAGGGAGTGTTTTCACCAAAGGATGGTGGGTTTCTGTCTGAAACAGTCCAAACCTGGAGATCTCAGGAACCCACTTAACAAAGTCTGAAAAAAAAAAGCAGGGAATGGTAATTGCAGCTGTAGAATAACCCTCAGAGGAGGGAAACACTTGCCAATATCACTTAAATATATCAGTGTGTGTCCTCAGGTGTAAGATGCCTTTGTCTTAACTGTGGGGTATTCCAGCACAGCAGGTCAGATGTTGTGTACCTCTTTGGTAAGAGCCAGCATTTAAAGGACTAATACTTCAAAAGTGATGCTTTGTAGTTGATGTGAAGGGAAGAACTGGCTTTTGTTTTCACTGGTGAAATGACTTTTTACCTAAAACTGCTGCTTCATGTTCGTCTGGAAGATACTGCCCCATCCTGGAGCTCTGGTAAGCTGAAGGTTGAGGCAGGTACTTGTGGCTTACTTCACTTACATTGCAGTGCCTCTCCTTTTTTTGTTTTCTTTGATCAAAAAGTTGGGTTTTGTTAAATACGAGAACACTGTCGTAAGAAACACAGCAAAGCAGCTGCTCACAGTCATGAACTCAGTAAGTAATTGAGACTATTCAATGTAATCTCCTGAATTACAAACATTAGGTAAAAAACCCTTTCCTGTATGAAAAACAAGCTTAAATCTGTCACTTTTCACAAGAGCATGTAGTGATATGACAAGGGAGAATGGCCTTTGCTGAGGGAGAGTAGATTTATATTAAATATTGGTAGGAAATTATCCCCTGTGGGGTGGAGAGGCCCTG
Organism: Pseudopodoces humilis; assembly: GCF_049639895.1. Classification (NCBI taxonomy): domain Eukaryota; kingdom Metazoa; phylum Chordata; class Aves; order Passeriformes; family Paridae; genus Pseudopodoces; species Pseudopodoces humilis. The sequence goes on along the minus strand of NC_142213.1, from coordinate 18,551,505 downwards.
GCACAGAGTGCCCAGAGAAGCTGTGGCTGCCCCATCCCTGGAAATATCCAAGGCTGGGTTGGATGAGCCTTTTGAATAACCAAGGATAACTGGGATAGTGGAAGGTGTCCCTACACATGGCAGGGGTGGGATGAGATGGGCTTTAAGGTTTTTCCAACCCAAACCGTTCTATGAATTCAGGATAAGTCAGGTATTTACAACATTGGTATGTGGTAAAAACATCAGTGCCACAAGATTTTTTAATTGATGCTTTTTCTCGAGTAGTTATCTTCTAGCTACTTACTAGTAGTGATTGCTTAATATAATACTGAAATAATTTTTATTAGTAGCAAGTAAGTGTCAGTTCTGACTAATAAAAATCCATTGTTTTGACCAAAGTGTGGACAAAGAAATGACTCCTATACAGAGTGTATGTTTCAACTTCAGAGGCAAAGAAATAACAGCATAATCACCTGAAAAATATGAAAAGCAGTCCATGGAATAATTTTCTGTTTCAGACAGAGAATAAAACATTAGCTGTAAGAGGAACTAAGGTTCCATTTTACAAGTGACTCTGCTATTTACAGTGATTTGCTGATAGGTATGCAGCAACTCAGAAAGCAGCAGGGTGCTTCACTGTTATCATTTGAGAGCCCTAAAATATAGTTTCATCTTAATTTTGAATATTTTTATATTGGTATGCTGTAAAAAGCCCATCAGTTTCATTGCCAGACACAGAATCATCTCGTTTTTTATGCTGCTGAATCCAGTCACTCTCCTTTTCTCCTGTGATTTTTTTTTTGTTTTTACTTTTAGTTTAACTTCTTTTTCCCCCTGCTTTATACTTCAATTCCCATATAAAACTCTCCTGATTGTATGTGTTGCACAGTGAGGATTGGAATGTTAGCAGAAAGACAGGGAGAGGAATCTGCTGTGCTGAAAATGCAAAAGATTTCCTGTTGTTGTTACTCATTTTGGTGTGAGTTAGCATCCCTGAGGCAGCTAAAGCACTGCTTCAACTCTCCTTGCTTCATGGAAATGCACAAGTGGTAGCAGAGGATAAAACCCCTTGGTGTATCCAATAATACTGTGATTGTGGTTAGTCCCAGTTCTGTCTTTAGAACACATTGTTCCTAATAAAATAAATGCACAAAGTGGTATGGCCTGCTCCAGCTGCAGAGTGTTACTGGATGCATTGAAGGAAGGTAATTATTTTATTTATTTCTAGACTTGGAATTTTGTGAAAATGTCTCATTGAAATTCGACTCCCTCAGTAGGGAGAACGTGCATTGTGTAGTGTGAATGTTACAGGCATTGCTAGGTACATGCAGGAAATCCCTTTTTTGTATTGCTGTGGATAAAACCAAATCTATAAATACCTCAGTGTGTAGTAAGGATGCTTGTCTAATACTGGGGGGTTTAAGCTGGCTGGAGTTAACCTAAAAGTAGGGAAAAGAAATTGAAGATAGACCAGTGTTGTTGAATTGGAAGCAAGACAGCAGGATATGTTTTTACTGTTCAAAATTTGCAGAAAAAGACAGACTTGATGTTATAATAGAAATGCAGAAAATAAATGTGGCATCCCTGTGTTTATGCATTCTAGTGTTCCCTGAGAGGTTTCCACAGATACAGTTGTGGACTTACATAGAATGTAGATATTGTAATTGCCTAACAGAATAATTCTAAAAGCAGAGCAAAATCCTTACAGAGCTATAGAGGGAAGGAGTTTTGGTAGGGTAGGAAGACATTTCCCTGTGCTTTCCCATCTAGCAGTGTGGGGAACAGGAGTGGATGGAAATCCTCCTGCAGAAGCGTTTGCTGTTTTGTTTGGTGGTGCTGTAGCCATTGGCACTTTCTGCTGCCACCAGTAATTCAGGGGCACAGGACACACAAGTTCAGGTTTTTGTCAGAGCCTGCCTAATGGGGAAAAAATGTGGAAGAAGGGGCATTATCTTTAAATAGAGAGCATAATAAAGAACTGCAGTGGAAGTTCAAACCTGAGATGTCAAGGTCTAGCAGCAGGGTTCTTCCCAACCACTTCATTGTTCCCTGGGCTCTGTTACTGTGCTCCTTATCTTAAAGCAGATGCAAGGAGATTTTTTTTCTTAAACAGTAATTTCACTTACCTTCTCCAGAGCCATTGTGGAAGTTGTTTCCATGATAATGATTATGGAAGAGCGTGGGCATTGAGTTCTGTCCAAAATCAGCCTGGCTGAGCCATAAGTGCTGTGTGATGGTTCCACTGGGGCTGGAGGAAGCTGGAAGCAGTGAGTATGTGGGGATGTCTTCCCTGAGATCTGTGTTCAGACAAGATTGCTGCTGTGTTTCTGGAGGCTGGTGGATCTGCAGTGTCCTCCCAGCAGGTTCCAGGCTGCCCTGGCAGGGGAGCTCAGCCAGGTGTGCTGGGGAAGCTGGTGGCAGGTAGCAGAGTCACAGGGCACAGTGATAATACAGTGTTTACCAGATCACACTGGTATCCTTGTAGATCATATTAATGTACTTACTCATTTCAATTGCATTGTTAAATTAATTTTTAAACATTAGTTTAATGAGTGTGTTGCTAAATATCAAAGAAGCCATCAGGTACTCTGGTGCTCAGTTTCCATTTCAGCTTGCTCCAGCAGGGACAGTGGTGATAACAGCACTGCTGCCAGCCCTTCCTGACTTACCTGGTGATGCTGGAGTGCTCCAAGGGAAAAGCTGATTTTTCAAAAAATAATTCTCAGCTTTTCTTGTAGAAATTTGTTAAAAATTGCTAAATTTTCAGTGAGCTTCAATGCTTTTCATGCGCTCATTAATAATTTGAATGTTTCCTATAAATGATTGCATGTTGAAAGGGTTGTTTTGACTTAGTTGAATGTGCATTGCATGCTTTATTGGAAATGAAGGCACAGATCAGCATGCAGCTCCAGCCTGCATCAGTGACTGTGCTCCAGGAGCCCTTTCCCTATGAAGTAATGATTTTTAAATGGTGTCACGTATGGATTCACTCTGGTACAACTTGGGCTTCATTTTTATGACTAATGAAGAATATTCTTAGCACAAATGAAGCCACCTATGCCTTGTTCCCGCAAGTTTATGGAAGATGGGAGTGGAAACAGTGCTGAAAAATTAAAGACTTTAATGCTGTCCTTTATGAGGACTTAAAATTGCTTCAGTACCTTTCGTAGTAAAGGCAGAGACTGTGGGAGAATTAACTTATATTTATATTGACAAACAATATTCTATTATTTCTTTAAATTATGCATTTTATTACTCTGGTGTTCATAAAATGCTTAATTAAGTCAATATTTTGAAGTAGCTGGGTTATTGGACAGTGCTGTTGTGATACTCTTTTTCCGTTTGACTAACAGTAACCTTTTGAAAACATATTTTCACATATTTTCCTAGTGGCATGTTAAATTTTTGTGGCTGTCATTCATTGACATGAGAATCTCAGTGAGGTTTTTTAAGATGCTTCAAGTCCTCATTTTGAAGTGGGGCAGAGAAGTTTTCAAATGTTGACCCTTAAGACTCAATGAAGTTACCATTGAAAATATGGGTGTACAACATCATGTTTTTGCTGAGGGATGAGACAGTCCTGACTTGTATTTCTTTATGTTCATAGTGTAATTTTATCTATTTTGTTTTTTTAAAAGGAAAGAAAGTATTGTTATCCCCCAGGAGTCATCTGGGAATGAATCTCATGGGCTGCTCCTGGGGGTGCTGTTCCTGTTGTTGATAACTTTTGTTTCATGATACCCAGTGTTGGATAAATATGTTAATGAGGTGACTCTTGACTTCCCAATTTCTCTGTTGTTTTTCAGTCCATTCCAAAATCCAGCTCTGCTTCCTTAAAAAGTTCTCACTCTTGGTTTTCTCTAGTCTGGTATGTGTTCACTTATCTCCTTTTATTCTTAATTTCTGGAGGCTGTCCTCCCACTTACACTGTTCAGTTTGTGGGGAGCTGGTGAGAAATTCAAATTATGCCCTGCTGAGAATATGTTGGAAGCTGAAGGAGTGGGAGAGAGAGGTAGAACAAACTGATGATATTTACTAGAACTGCCTATGCAAACTGGTGTGAAACAATCCATATTAATTGTCAAGTGCATTGATAAGGTACATATGTAAATAAATCAACATATTGTGTCATAGCACCTTATGTCATGGTTCAAGGATTATTCCTTTCTTAATTTTGCTTCTGTGGTCAAGTTGTTCTGTAACTGATTATGTCCGAAATATAATTTAGAAGTTAATTTTGGGAAGTACTTGAGGCAATTTCTTTGCTCTTAGCATCTAGGCTGACTAACTCTCTGTTTAATCAAGTTGTATCAGTATTGTTGGCCTTGTTTTGAAAGACTTGCTTCAGTCTTGGTGTTTTATGAATATTTTGGGGTCGATGGGAATTCCCTTTCTCCCCTCAGTGTCAGTGAGTTCCCTAAGGGGCAGGACCAGCTCGGCCCCTCCGTGCAGGGTGAGCACAGACCCCGCTCAGTGGTGCCCTGCACTCCCTCCTGCTCCTGGGATGCTTTTTGGGACCAAAATTCCTCATTTTGGGGTTAGGCTCAGAGTGCTTGGTGAAAACCCAGACGTGCTTGTAGCTCTTGGCAGCTCCAAGAGCGCCTGGCCATGTCAGGCTGCAGCCTCCAGGCTTGGGATGCATCCTGGAAACTTCTTGTTTTTCAACACTTGGGAGACAGAAGAACCTTTTTTCATTCCTCTGGGAGCTGTTCTGTATCAAAGTGCTTTTGTGGGAGAATTTGTTCATGGAGAAACATTTGCCCTAGCAACTACACAGATCGGGTATAATTGGTAAAAATAGAAAAAATGGTTATGGATAGTGGGCATTAGTTAAAAGTGGAGATTTGACTGCTGCCATTGTGGCCTAGGTGGGTGTCTGGTCCAGTGTGCCACTTTTAATTTGCTTTGTTTAACGAATGTTACAGAATCAATGACAAACAAATGACATTTTTTTGTCATTGCAAAAACCCAAACAAATTTAAGCAAAGGTCTCATAAATAGATGGTGTCAGATGATATTTGCTTTGTAACAAACCCCTGTAATTCGTAAGACTTTAAGTCCATAGATAGTTTCTCAAGTATGAATAATTGCTGGAAGTTAATGCTCTGCATTGCAAACTGCCCTGAAGTGCAGATCTGTTGTATTTTAAGGTCTTTAGATAAACCTTCCAACAAATTAAGCTGTTTCATTGCAGTGGAGTACTGACAGTGGCATTTAATATCTTTTTCAGAGAAAGCTTTAAACCTATATTGTATAAATACATTGTTTCTAATGATCTTAAAAGCAATGTTAAGTTGTCCTCAACAAGAAACATATGGCTATAAATTCTGACATACTCCATGCACAGTCCTGACTGTCGGAAGCAGAGTGTGCAGTGTGGAGGATATTTAATTTAAAAAATTGGGATAAGGGTCGTGAATTGTATGCTAGAAATAGAAAATAAGATTAGAGGTTATGTTTCAGGCATGGAGCTGTCTCTGGGGGGGGAACAGAGCAAGGTTACTTCAAGGTTTGGAGCCTGGCTGGGGGATGGGAGAAGGGAGGAAATCCAGCAGTGGCTAAAAATGGTGCCTGGGGGAGTTTGTAGTAATAAACACAATAGGAATTGCCAGGGTGAGGAACTGCCCTGATGCTGAGCCTTGTGCATTGTAGCCTTCTCCTTGCTGGTGCCAGCTTAGTCATGGGCAGTGCTTGGTACCACAGGGGGGGTCCTGGCGCCAGCACAACCAGTCCTGGTGCTGAAAAGGTCGCTTTCTCTAAACCTGATCCTGGGGAAGTGTGTTTGGAGTGGCCAAATCCATGGGAGATGCATCAGGTGGTATTGAGACATTGCTTAAATGTATTTGGCATCTTTGCAATGTCTCCTGGCTGGCAGAACTTTACTGTGTCACTGTTAATGCAGCAGAAAAGCCCTTTGTCAATATAAGTTGCTGGGAAGGAGTGTCAGCATGGCTCGAGTTACCTAAATATCATTTAATTGAAGCTTAGTCTTTCATGTTGCTAATAAATTTTAAGTATAATTGACACATCAGAAGATGCCGCTTAAAATTTTAAATGTTTCTCTCCTGTCTTAGTTTGTGAAGAAAATCCAGCCCTCTAAAGGAGTATGGAGAGATGCCATAGCATGTACTTGGTTAGGTGTGGGCTTGGGATCTTCCACTTGTGTGTGTGCAACGCTGGGACTTGGTACTTCAGGGGAGCACACCTGAGCTTTCAGAAAGATCTAACAAATAACGAAAGTTTAAATCTCCAGGTTTGCCTCTGGATGTTGTATTTCTACTGAATAGATCAATCCCATTGTGTTAATTTGTTTTATGGATTAAAGCATTACATTTGTTTCTCTTTCAAAATGCATTATACCAGCATAAATATCCCATTGTATCCTCTGCTGCACAAAAGAGTTCTTGCACAACTCAGTGCAGAAATATTTGGCACATAACCTGGTGACAAGTCATGCCCATGATTGAGGGCTTAGTTGTTTATATAAAACTATCAGTACTTTTAATTTCAGGACATGGTAAAGTGGTGTGACTGTATTTTTTACGTTGTAGATTAGGATTGATAATTATTTAACTGCTGATGATTTTATTGGGAAATATTTGAGAGTTCTTTGGTGAATAATTTTTAACCTAAGAACAAGGCAATTTTTTTGAAGGGAAGAAATCACATTCCATCAGCTGTAGCCATCAGTATTTCTGTGCACATCGTTCTGACTGCTGTGTGCCTTTCCCTGCTGTATAGTTAATGCAGCAGCTTAGAGCCAGGAGGAAGGAGAGCACCAACAGAATTCCGTGTATGCATTTGTTAGCAAAGAGTTATTTATACTCCGTGGTAGCATCTACACCAGCTTGATTTACCCAATGTGTAAATTTATTTCTATTGAAAGAAGTTAAACTTCATTTTTAAGAATGTTAACTCTGTTTTGAAAAGAGCAGCAAAACAATTGGTAAAATATTAAAATACTTGTTTTTCTTAATAAAAAGAAAATAGATTTAATCAAGCTAGTCTTCATAGGAAAAACATATCAAATGTAAAGCCCAGGTAACTAATTGCTTTTGAAGAGAGAAATTTCTTACAACTTTCTGTGTAGGGAGTGGGTGGAGAAGACCCAAGGTTGCTGCAGAGTTCCTCAGCCTGCAGCTTTTTGATGTTGACCTGTGGCTTATTTTGGCATTTACATTGTGTGGATGAAAGGCAGCAAATTATTGTGTGGACTGAAATAGCAGGTGGGATTACTGGGGCAGCTAGTGGAGGGCACTGGAATCTGGAGTCTGGGTGATGGGCAGGAGGAGGATCCCTTTGCCCCCCTTTGCCCCCCTTTGCCCCCCATGTTTGTGTCTGAGCATTTGCAGAAGACTGAGCAGCTCAGGGAGGGATTTTTTTCAGTTGTCTGCTGTGTAAAGCAGAACAAGTAGATGGGCACTAAGCTTTGGGTGGTCTCGGGGAGATGTTACAGGTGGCAGGTTTGGGCTCTGTCTTTTCCTTGGAATTTGTATTGGAGATTTATAAACTGGGAGGGTGCTATATTTGATCTTATAACTAAGCCTATTTTGGCCCCAGCTATGCAAGATGAGTTAGGGCTATTTTAAAAATCCCATCTATATTTAATTAAGCTTGAAAAATTCTGGCCTTAGTGAGGAGGTGAATTCTGTGCCCAGGACACACAAGCAGCTTTTTTTGATCAGAAAAAATGAGGGAAGGTTATGAAGTATGCATGCTACTGCTTCTACTTTGCTAATCTTTATGATCTCAAATTACTTGTCACCACTGTTCCTTCATCAGCTGCAGAGATTAGTTCTACATAAGATAATATATTACAAACCATGGGTTTGTTAGAAATAAAGCATTTTGACTGTTCTCAAAGTCTCCTGTTACAGAGGTCTAGTTCAAGAAGAGTTTTTAGAATTAAAGTGAAAACTACTCATCTACTACTATTTATGGAATTGCTATTTACAGTAGTATTATGCTTTTGTAGTATTATGTACACACTAATGTTTGGTTTTGTTATGGGAGAGAGACTGTAATTCACGCTGGATTGCTCTGGTTTATTCATATCCTGTGACAGTGAATCAGATACTGCTGCCTGTATACAGACTGAATTGCCAGCCAGCTTTGGGCCCAAATATGGTAAACATAATTATGTTCATTTGCTGTAAAAATACATTCTCCTTAGTTTAACATTTTCATGATTACAGTTTTCTGGTAATTCCATAATTTTCAACATGAGAGGGATATGAAAGGCGTAATCATCGTGTCCCTCTCTTCAGTGTAGAATATAGTTTGTTTTCCTGGGCAAAACTCCAGCTGTTCAGTTGATGAATTTACTGCTGCTCAAATACAGTGAGCCCATAAAGCATTTGGAAAGGCTGTTCCTGGGACAGGAGCTGTGCTGTGGAGACAGGATCTCTGTGTGCACAGACAGCAAAAGCCCCGTGGCACTGAGGGGATGTGCTGATGTCAGTTTTTCTGATATGGACTAGTTTCCTATTTTTGGAAAAGAAATTAATATCATTTCAGAATACTTAATACTTGTCAAGTAGGAGACTTTCAATGAATGAGTTGGGAGAGCATTAAGCTAAACTCCTGCTCTGTACCGAAGAGAATAAATATTAGTAAATACTGGATTAGGTTTTAATTTAGTCACAAAGGAGTGTTTATGGTAATAGTTATTAAATGAAAAAGAGGATAGCTTCCATGTGGAAATGCATGCCAGTAGTTGCCACTTCATTTATATGTTAGGATTAGTACATTTAGTGCAGCTAAGAAAGTGCATTTACAGGGCTTTTTCATTGTTCTGATGTAGTCTGGTATCGAGAATGTTGTAGATGAATTCTGTGGCAAGTGTTGAGAATTCAGGAGCAGCATAGTAATTTGGGTGAGGAAAGATTGTTGGTGTTGAGTTACTCCAAATGTTTTGAAAGCTTTCATCATCCTCGCTGCAAACAGGCAAAAAAAAAATCACATACAGGCTTTACAGGATTTGCTGTAAATAATCTGTCTCATGTTTCTCGTACTCAGAGCTTCCTTCTTCACTGAAGAGCTTTAAATGTGTAGAAATACTACTTTTGTCTAACAGTACTAAAATAATTAAAAACCCCAAACTCAGAGTAACTTCAGTAGGCGTTTTAAAGTTGTATAGCATCACAAACTCTTAAAGCAGTTTGGCTTAGGGGTATTTATTTCAGTGGGAAAATTCAAATGTGTGTGTGCTGGGAAGTGCAAGTCCTGGGGCATTTGTGCAATGTGGTATCTGTGTTTGCAGGAGCGGCAGAATGGCTGCAAGTCTGAAAGGGAACAGCTGAGCTGGGATGAGGAAATGTTTCTGTTTGCAGAGGAGTTGTAAACAGTGTGTCCTTGTGGCACTTTTGTGACTGTTCCACTGCTTTCAGTGGTTGCTGGGGTGGAGAGAGTGACAAAGTAAAAGTGGCTGATTCAGGATTCCAAACTGATCCACCTCAACCTCCTTTGGAGGTTACAAATGGATATCTAGGGAAAGGCAAGAGCAGGGTGAATTTGTGGGCAATACTAATTTAAAACTGCCCTCAACAGCTTGCTGCATCTGGGATTTCCTGAGTATGTGGTCAGACTGTTCAGGAACCCAAGTGAGCCCCTCTTTAAGGGAGGGTGATAAGAGACCAGAACTGCACACTAAATTTGAAGTGTGGGTGAACCATGGATTTATGCAGTGGCATAAGTATGTGTCTGGCTTTTCTAACACTGCTGTTCCCTTTCACGTCTATTCTTCTGACTCTGCCATTCAGCATCAGGCTGATGTTTAGCAAAACCAGTCAGTTGTGGCACTGAAATCACCTTCCTCAATGATAGTGATCAGACCAGAGCCCATCATCTTGTGTGTGATTAGGATTCTTTTTCCATGTATGAGTTGATAAATTTTTCCCTAATAAATAATAAATTTATTTATTATTTAATCTAATTAATAATTTAATCCCTAATTAATCTAGTGTCTTCAGTTCCTTAGTCCTGTATATATTTATATATCTATATATAATGTGTTAGAGTGTGCAGTATGTCATGCCTCAATAGTGTAGTGTTGACCTGGGTTCTTACTCCCACTTGTCTTTCCAAGTCTTGTTTAAGGTGTGATTTGTTCAGGACAATGAAAGCTTCCTAAGAAAACCCAAACTGTTGAAAGATGTTGAAGAATATCTTTCATTTATTTCTCCATGCACTTTGTCAAAGAGTGGGAATTACTCCTGTTTTTCTGGGTGTGGAAGCATTTTCTGCAGTGTTAGAGTCCATGGAGAAATCATTTTAAGCTGGTGAGAATAAAGCTCTACGGAGAGCTTTCTGCCTGGTTTCTTGATGTGCACTGACTCAGCAGTAACTGAGCTCTTCAGAGTGATTTCCTAAACCCCTTTAACGAGTTCTAGTAGAAATTTTTAGCATGGATTTTAAGATATGTATTGAAAACATCTCTTCCCAGTTAATGTTACAGAAAATGAAGTATTTGCCTGTGCTGGAAAGCTGCAAATGATGGTGTAACAAGGAGTTTAACTTTTACCTGACTCTGTGGGAGACACCACTGACTGGACCTGGAACTAAACATGTGCTGAAGTTCATTACTGAAGTGAGCCCAGAGGTTTAAAATGCCTGCTGTAATCTCATGGGATTGTAGGATGGTTTTGTGTTGGGTTTTTTGTTGTTGTTTTTTATTGTATTACATTCACTGTGGTTTTCTGCATAAACTTGGGAAATGGTGATTTTTGGAGTTTTCACTACACAACTGAGAATATTTTCTTAATGCTTGTTTTTTCAGCTAAGTTTTAAAAAGAAAACACCATCCTAGATTTTGTGTTTACATTTTTACTTTTGAGTACAGTAATCAGGAGTGACAGGGTGAAGAAGAATTCCCATGTGGGTGGCTTCTGCTCAGAAGGACTTCAGGTGAGGATGTGATGTGCTGGGTTGGGGTGCAAAGACAGACTTGGGGATTATCTCAGGTGGCTGTAGCTGGTGCATAAGCCTGACCAGGTAATATTCCTGTTCCACATATGCTTAATTGAATATTTATCTAGCTCAGCCTTTCCTTCCTGACTTCCCTTCAGCAGGAAGTGAAATCTGTGGCCTAAAAAGATAATTTACAGGAATATGTTAACTTAATCTCTGGATTTTCTAGAAATTGCCATCTCACTGTCCCTGGGTTGAAACCCTGGCCTGCAGTTTTTCCCTGTTTGGAAGTGTATTTTTCCCATGGATGGCTGTCCCTGTGCACAGGTGTCTGTCTCTTCCTGAGCACTCCTGTGGGATCAGAGATTTCTGGAGGTGAGCTGTTCTGGGAGGCAGAGCTGTGCCTTTTCTACAGAAATTTGTACTGCTTATGCTTGCTCTCAGTGTGGTGCCATGAGCTTTTTCCTGATCCTAGCACGTTTGCCAGCTCTGGTGGGGGAGTGTGCCCGTGGCTGGTGGTGGGTGCTCCCTTCTGGGAGAGGAGAGATGAAGCCCTGGGTCTCCCCTGGCTGACTGTCAGGTGTGGGAATTGCTCTTGCTGTGTGCAGGGCCTTTGTTAGGCTGCTCTCTCAAAAGAATGGGAATTATTTTCTTTCCCTTTTCAAAGGGGAACCGGTCCTGCTTTCAAAATAGATAATGTAAGCACCTATTGCCAAGGGAGGATTGAAACAGTGATCCTGATCTGACACAGGCATCTATTTTTGACATTGGTGGAGGCACACAAGGCTGAAAGAAGCTCTGGTTTAACACATTCCTTTCACCAGCTTTTCCTTTTGCTGTCATACCTTGTTGCTGAGACTTGAGTTAGTGCTGTTTGGGGTGTTACGTGTTTTACTTCAAACAAAATGCAAAAAGTCTCCTGATGGACTGTAGGCTGTGCCTTGGAAAAATCCAGTTTGCTGTGCTGACAAGTCTGATTCTGACTGAGGGACACATACATTCCATTTGTATATTTTAGGGAGTGTAATTACACTGGTTTATAGGGTTTATAGAATTGGAAGTGAGGTCGTGCACTGCTGAGCAGGCAGGACCCTCAGTACTTACCTAACTCCCCAAATCTGATGTTCTTCAGTCTTTCCCAGTTCTGTTTCTGAATAGTTTTCATGACAGAGTCTTTGGTTATTTGGGATTTTTGGGCAGGGCATGGACATATTTTTTGTCTTTGCTTGTCATTTCGGGCACCTACCAGACATGTGCCTCTACAGGATTTTTCAGTACAAATGCAAAAGACACAAATCAGCACAAATTATTTACTGTCATTGCTTTAAGGAGTGTCATTTTTAAGGAAAGAAAACTCCAGACAAAAGCATAATAAATCAGTTCAGAGACTGTCTATAAATAGGTCTATATATAGGTAGATAAATCATCAGTGAAATTGGTCTTTTGAGTTAATAAAACCAGGTTGCTGGTTTAACAGATGTTGGTGCTTTGGTTGGTAATTGCTTCGCTGGTAACAGGTTCCAGATTAATAAACAGCTCTGTTGAGATCTGAAGTGCTCAGTTTGATTGTGGTTGAGGTGTGCTAACCCCACAGGTGCTGTGGAGCGTGTTGTGGGAGCTCTGGTCCCCAGCTGGGGCAGTTCCAGTGGGGCTGCTGGCTCCCATCTGCCCAGGGAGCCCGAGGGTGTTGGGAGAGGAATGTACCCAACAGGAGCTTCATGGATTCACTAAGGATTCACTTGACTACTTTTTTGTTTTGGTATGGGTTTTTTTTTTCCTCCAACTGTTCCGGGCAAGCAGCCAAAAAAGGAATCCCAATGAGCAATTCATGAGCTAACAAGAATTAAAATGATTTTGGTATAATGGTCTATTTCTGACTTTCCTCCATCCTCCTCTGGTAGGAGATTTTTACAACTTGGGTGACAAAAAAGCCCCAAACTAAAAAACCCATCCAGGAGGTTCCTGGGTCTCCTGGAGGCTGCAGCCCACTGCATTAGAAAGCCTTGGCAAGCAGTGCTGGTTTTCCTTCCTGGGTCTGTAGCTCCAGACCAGAAGCAGTCAGGTTTGGTGAGGAGAGTCCTCTCCCTGCTGGCATTCCCAGGCTCTGGGGCTGTTGTCCTGTGCCTGCATCCTGCCAACTGTGGGAGTGAGTCTGGAAAACTCCTGAGCCTCATTTGCCCTGGCAGTGAAGATAATCAGTACTTGTCAACCCCTATAAAAGCATTTGCATGCTGTAAGTATTTATGATGTGTTGGTAAGAAATTCCAGGTGCAGAATGACTTGGTTGATGTCAGAGGTGGAGGCATATTTTCTGCCGGTCAGCATTACTTGAAGGTGGCTCTTGTTGACTGAGAAGTTTAATTTTTGAAACATAGTTTCAGCTCTTGTATTAATCTGAAAAGTTTTATGTTCAAAACAGTGTTTGAAAATGAAAACAAATTGTAAAAGCCCACACACATTTCATTTGATGTGTATTCTCTTCATGGGTGGATTGAATTTATTAGATAGGTGCCATTCCTGTGGCAATTTTTATATTAATAGATGTGGTGTATTGATGAGAGTAGTGGAGAAGTTGTAGTCAAAGTCAAAGGTTGAGATTTGTTGCTGAAATGAGAACTGTTCTTCGTATTTAATCCCTGGCCTGTGGATTCCAGTTTCTAGTATTTTTGAATGGATATGTTTTGTAGGTGTAATCCATCTTCAGTTTGGAAGAATGTATAAAGAATCAAAACAGTTAAAAATGTGATGGCTGTCTTAAAAACCCTCCTCAAAAGTAGCTGAGGATACCAGACTGGTTTTTTTAACCTATTTATTTATGCAGCTCCTGAAAAGTTTACTTGGAGGAGTTCCGACCATGTGTCTTAGCCCACTTGTGTTGTTACCTCCACTTAGTGAGCTGTGTGCCAGGAGGGGCAGAAGGGCCTGGCTGTTCCCTGGGGGTGCAGGCTGGCTGTGCCTGGCACTCCTTCCCTTTGCTGCTGCTGCAGCAGTGCCTGTGCTCTCAAAGCTCTGCTCTCAAGTGTCCATTCAGGCTCTCTGCTCCTCCTGAAGCCCCGGCTCTTCTCCTGCCAGCGTGGTGTCCTGGGCTGCTCCAGCTCCGCACATCCTCCCCAGGGGTTTGTAGCTGGGTCCCACACTCAAATTGTTGTTGCCTGGTCACTCTTGCAGCCCTGAGCCAGCTGTGGAGGGGACAGAGGGACAGAGGGACACTGAGCAGTCCTCAGGAGGTGCCTCCCTTGCCCTCCTGTGCCGGTTTGCTGTGCAGGTGTTGAGGACCGTGCAGAATCGCTTTGGTTTAAGGTGTTCACATCTGGACTCTGGGCAGCCTGGCCCAGAGTAGTGGATGGGATGAACATGTTAGTGGCAGGAAAATGTGAAGGTGGAACACCTTTCCTTGTGGAGTGACTTTTAGATTTGCACCACATTTGTATCACTGAATGCTAGAGGGCCTTCTGTGTGTGTGACAGGAGGCCCTTGGCTCTGGCAGCTTCCTGGCCTTTTGGCCTCGCAGTGGGTTTGTTTGTTCAGGCTTTTCCCGGGTAAGCAATCTGGCTGCTCTGGCTTGTGTCTTTTGGAAATAGCTTTTTTTTTTTTTTAACATTAATTGAATTTAGTTTGTTTTACATAAATGGTGAGTGCAGTGTAAAGTTCATCCTGAGATTTGGAATCTGTATCTCATAAAATTAAAACAGGCATGAAAATAGCATGAAGTGTTGCATTCAAAAAAATCAGCTCAGGCGTTTTGGACTATCTTACTCTTCTGTGTTTTATTGCATATTCACTGGAACAGAATCCATAAAGAACACCATTTGAAGGGAAACTTTTGCCAGTTTTTAAAGTTGAGGTCAGAACCTTATTTAAAGCACTGCTTCCTCTGCTCAGTTTCCTGTGTTAATTCAGGGAAAAAAGCTGCCTTCTCTTCTAGCAGGGTAATCCCAAACAGGACAGATGGGGGATTAGACCCCTCATGCTGCTCCAAAACAAACTGGAGGGTACCAAATTCCACTTGTCTGAAAGTCTTGCCTGTTTATTTGTATCTCCTGCAACTGGTGAAGTTGGAAAAAAGCATTTTTTGGGGAAGTATCTAAACAAAAAAATTTGGATGCTGCATTTTTAAAAAGTAGTGAACTCAATTTGCATTTGCACTCATTTTCCTGCAATTTCTCTATCCTCTATGCAAATGTGGCCATTTTTAGAGCAGCTTGTGCAGCTGATTTTCTGGAAGTTCAAACAGCCCAAACTAGTAGCAGTTCCTTAACTTCAGCATTAACTCCTTGAAGTGAGAATGTAAAGTGTGCTGAGCTTTTTCAGTAGTGTTTTGCCATTTTGAGCAGAGCAGTGTTCAGTGTGGAGCTAGGTTTATACTATATATTAATTCTATTACAGTCTTTAATAGTACCTGAAAAGCGCTGTTTTGGTTTTGATTACATAAAGGAAGGATAAAACACCTTTTCTTGTGGTATGGTAACTTTTTAAATAATTTCTTCACTTGGTTTCTGTGAGTATTTCTGTTTTCCACAAAATGAAGTATAAGTTTAATGTTTATATTTTGGGTGATAACATGCTGTTCTTGTATCACTAGAAGGAAACAAGTTATTACTTTTTCCCCCTAAGGTGGCAAGAGGTAGATTGGCCTGGAGTCCCTCGAGTTCAGTGTGGAGCCCTCACATTTAACCCACGCACCAAAAGCAGTGGGAAGGGGAAGGGAGAGCGTGGGAACCTTCTGTGCTTCACTTTTTCAGAAAAAGATGCAAAAGGAGGAATGTTTATTTTGTATGTAGCATGTCAGAGAGCTCATTATATGGAGTTTCAGACATGGTATTCAGACACATGTCTGGTATTGAGGCGTGCAGCTTTCCTCTCTTTGAATAAATATCAGCTGAAGATACAAGCTGTCCTCTTTAAGCTTCTGCGTAGGTTTTATTACAAGGGAATTTTGAAGCTGAAGAATTGAGTAAGTACCTGCAAATTTGACTACAAAATTGCCCAGAAGTAAAACATAATGATTTGTTGTTTTTGTTTATAACTATAGAAAATATGAAGCCACTTTCTCCCCCCTCATTCATTGCATTTATGTTCTTTTAGGATGCAGCAGTTTATGTCTTGGCTAAATATCTGACAGTTCCAGATGATGAGTTCAGTGTGTTTGATCCTGAAAGGTTCTGTGTGTAATCACAAGCTGAGGTGCATCTTTGATAATCTCATCTAATTCAGTGCCCTGGACCTTGGAAACCCCTCCTTCTTAGTTTTTCTTTCATGATCATTTCTTAAGTTCCTGTGCAATGATAAATTTCATGTCTGCTTAGGAAAAACAATCACTAATTTACTTACATGTTGCATTAAAATTAACCAACTCTGTTGTTCCATCTACATTTATATGAAATCAAGGAAACCATTTAATCATGCTCTCTACTGTAAGGCACCCTAGCTTGTAAAACAAGGAGAAAATTACTTTCAGCTATGCATGTGACATCAGGACTTCCTAGAAAATTATGGTTTTAATGAGTTCCTTGCATTTTGACACATTCAGAGTGAATACTGAGGGAAGTATAAAGTAGTTAGGGCGGTAAGTATCAGCTTGGAGTGATTTAAGGATGCTGAAATGCATATGGGAGTTTCTTTGAGTTTTAGGTTTTAAAAAGGGTGAGTGCAAAAGAATATTTGCGCTAGATCTCTGAAGCAGAACCATTTTCAGACTTCCTGAAAAACTTGTGTCCAGTTGTTTTAATGGAAGTGAGACTCCCCAGCTCTGGATGTTTTGTCCTGCTGTGTCTTGCCTTCTTTATCCGCTGGATGCTTGTATCCTACATGTGTGCTAAAATGGGAATGAGTGAATATTGTGTGTCTTCAGACAGATGGAAATAAGAAATTTTGACTGAAAATAAAGTCTTTGTTCCCCGGCCATTTTGACAATATTACTACAGATTTCATTGCTCAAATATAATAGCTAAAGGAACATTTTTTTTAAAATGAAAGAGTTCCTGGATTATTCTTCTAAGTGTCCGGGACATTGCAATTGCTGCAGTAAGGAAAAGGATGGCCTTGTTTGACAGAATCAAGGCTGTGTAGGAGAGAGAGAGAGTGGCCTGAAGGGAATGGAGCTGGGACTGGCAAACTGATGGAAGGAATTGTATCCTGATATTGTCCTGACACTGTTTGATCAGTATTGAATCCCTCGTGCTCCTTCTTGGCCCTTTCGCACTGCTCAGGCTCTGTTCACCTTCCTTCAGACACCTTCAGGGAGCTCTTGGCTCCCCAGCTGCACCAGGGTTTGCCACTAGGAGCAGGGCAGTACAGAAGTTGTATTTCCTCCCTACTTTGATGTGTGCTGAGAGTGTTATTTACACCAATCAGATTCTTAGGCAGTTGTGCATGAGAGATGCTGCCTGCCCATCACACTGGAATGGGACATGGATGTTGTATTTCTCAGCTAATATCAGGTAGGATTAGGCAGATTTGTCTGTTGTTGTTCTAAAAAAAATATTAAGGACCTGTATCTGTTGATTTAGTAAACTATTAAAATGAATGGAGAGTTCTGCAATAAATTATAGTGCATGGAAAAAAGTTTTAATTGATTTCAGTCTTTAATTATTTTTAAAGGATGAGATTAGAAAATGTGATTAACTCCCCTTGAGCTCTGCAGTAATCACCTTTGACTGTTCTTAACTGTGCAAGACTTGCACTGGGGATTAACCAGACTCTTAAGTTTGACAGCCTAGAATGAAAGAATTAGCAAGAAAATATTTGTGTTGAGTTTAGCAACAGGATGACGCTGGCTTCTAACAGAGTTTTAGACTGTCAGTGCAGCTGTCTCCCTTTGGATCTTGGGTGTTGTTGACAGTTTGTGCCCAGAAACGTGAACCAGGACACTGCGGGAGTTAAATTTTTAAACCTTCTCATTGTTCTCTAACATTTAAACTTTTTTTTTTCCCTCCATTCACAGGAAATGACCTAGAGGCCTTACAAATACATTTGTGCATTTTTGTTCTGAGTCTGCAATTGAGGGCAAACGCAGTCTGGAAGCACCACTTCTTAATGTTACAACAGAAACAACTACCTCAACAAACAGGGAAAGGGGAAGAAGGCTTGCAATAACAAACACTCTAGTTTTTAATAGCTTATACTTGCAAAGTCTTCTGTAAACAGCCCAGATTTTTTTTTCCCCCCTCTAATATTAAGAAGAGACACTACAAGTAAACTGAGTTGGCAGACTGGATCTGTCAAGACATTTGAAGATATTTGATCTGCTGACATAAGGATTTGCTTTTTCAAGGAAAGAGCCTCTGCACTGCTTTTATAATCGCTGTTGATCGGTGGTTTGCTCCACTTTTCCTGATACTACTAATGGGAGAATTGTATTAAGGTATTGCTTCTGTAACTATTACTTGCATTGACAAAATCAACTTTTGTAGATGGAAGAGCAAGCGACAGCGTTACGCTCGTGAGGAACTTGTAGGCGATCCCTTCTCTGCTCCAGTTGGCTTTTCTGTGTGCAGGGGGGATACCACACAAGAGCATTGTTAAGATACTTGGGCTTGTTTTTGAGTACAGTTTATAACTGCAGCAGGGCTGCACCGAACACTGAAAACACAGAGTCAGCAGATCTGCTGCCGTTCCCACTGCTGATACAGATTATACAGACGCTTGCCTTTCTGAAATGCCTTTTGTGAAACCTATGTACACAGTCCCGCTCTGTTACTGTACATAGATACTCGAGGAAGGAATTTGACAAGTGATTGTTGATTCAAGAACTCTCTGGACAAGCACTCACTTATGTATTGCTGCAGTGCACAAGAAAGCAAAATGGACTATAAGCGGCGCTTTTTGCTTGGCGGGTCCAAGCAGAAAGTGCAGCAACACCAGCAGTATCAAATGCCCGAGCTGGGCAGGACCCTGAGCGCCCCGCTGGCATCGGCCACCCCCAGCACCCCCCTGGTGTCCCCGGCTGCTGCGGGCAGCTGCTCCCACCCCGCCTCCCACACGACTCCCATCGCAGACATCCAGCAGGGAATCTCCAAATACCTGGATGCACTCAACGTGTTTTGCCGTACGAGCACTTTCCTCACAGACCTTTTCAGCAGCGTGTTTAGGAACTCGCACTACTCTAAGGCAGCTATGCAACTGAAAGACGTGCAGGAACATGTCATGGAAGCGGCGAGCCGACTCACAGCAGCAATAAAACCAGAAATAGCAAAAATGTTGATGGAACTGAGTGCAGGAGCTGCAAACTTCAAAGATCAAAAGGAGTTCAGCCTACAAGACATTGAGGTAAGTTACCTTGGAGGATACTGTTTTGCCCTTGAATTTGTATCATTCCTTCTTAACTGAATTTCTCTTCAAAATCCCTTCTACACCAGAAGTTTTCTCCATCTTGCTATGTATTTGTGGGTGATGCTGGGGGGAAAAGAAACTCTTCATTTGTTATGTCCTAAAAGTACCAAGTCATGTGAGATCTGACCTCCATCTGTGTTAAATTAGGTATTTAATAGGTATTTCTTACACCTATTATATTTAGTTGGTAGAAGAACCAACCAGACAAATATTTTAAACCATTTTTTGTTCTATGTTAGCTAATGTTCCTAACAATGTTATGCCATATTCTAAATCAGCCTACACTTTCCTTGGTGTTTTCCATTCCGAGGGGAAACCTGAGCACGTGGGAGTAGCATATTGTCATCAGTGTTTCAGTAAAACTACATATTAGTTGACTAATAATATTTTATCACTCTTCACAACATTTTCGTCCTTTTGGGCTGTTGTAAGAGGAAAATAACACGCTGTGTGAGAGATTAATGCTGTAAAATGTGTCATGATGTTGCTATAATGTTCATATTCTAGATCCTATATATATATATACACATACATATATATATAGGATTCAGAGAGGACCCCCAGCTTCCCACCAAGGCTGCCTGGGAAGGTGTGGGTATTTCTCCTCCAGTAAATGTGTTATGTAGCAGGCAGTGTTAAGAGATAGTCACAGATTAAATCCCTGGAGTTTTAAGCAGTTCCTTGTGTTTTGACATATTTCTTCACTTTGCTGCAATCTTTGCAGAGTTATTCCTTCAGAACTATATCCCAAATGGAAAAGTTACTTTTAAATTCTCTTGGTTTTGATTTAGATTTCAGGTAACTTTGTAAGACTGAATGTTTGTGCCTGTCAGGCATTATCTGCTTTCTCTAGCTCCACTTCCAGATGGAATCTTAAGGGGGATGCAATTTGTCAGTCACAGCTCTCCCTGCAGTTGTGTACTACAGTTCTCAGTGTTGTATGCTTGGTATAGAATGAAGATGGGCTGTATATTTGCTATAAATGTCTTCTGTAGGCTGATGTTTTTAAAGACAATCCAATAACACCACTCTTTAGCTAAAGCTGTAGCAATGTATATAAAAAAGAGTGAGTTTATGTAATTAATTGATCTTTATAAGAGATGAGCTGAAATACTTTCTGAATTAAAAAAATCAAAAGCACATGAAGCACTAGATGTCTTCTAGGAGTTTTTGTGGACTTGGAAATGCTGTCTTCCCAAGTGTAGGAGCCCTGTGTGGAGCTGCTTTTGTCAGGTGGGCAGGCAGAGGTGGGTGCTGGCTGTGCGCTGCCCCTCGCTCTGCAGGGAACTGAGGAGCAGAAAGAAAGCAGCGTTTGCATCAGGTGGGTGCAAGTCCTGCCAGCTTGAAGGCAGAGAAACTTGCTCTGGTCCCAGCTTTTCCTGGCCAGGCCTGAGCCTTGTTCTGTGCACCTGCAGCGCTCCCTCCCCTGCCCCGGCAGCGCTGTGGTGGGAACGAGTGTGAGCAGCTGCTCCTGTGCTTTCCTGCCTCTCCTCTTGGGCTGTCCCACCACTTCCCATCCTACTCTTCTGGTATCTTTTTCTTCATTAAAACTGCACCTTGCACACGGCTCTGAAAACAGTCAATATGCAGGATTTATGGGAACTTCTGCATAGGGAGACCAGTGTTGTGTTCTGCTTTGGCTTAAGCAGCAGCAGAATGTGGGATTTGACAGAGACTTGTGGTTGTTCTGTGGATCAGTCTGGACTGTGGAGTAGAGGGGTGAATTCTGCTGGGTGGTTGTGCCCAGGGAGCAGCAGCTGCTCATAGCTGAACTGGACCTTGGCAGAGGCCAGTACAGCAATATATTTGTTTGTAGGTGACTTGGAAGCACAGGATATAAGCATGCTGGGAGACCTGCTGAACTAAAAATAATCTTGAACAACCAAGTTTTCCAGTTGGGATGGAATTCAGAGGGGAAAGCTGAATGTTGTAATATTTAAATAGACTTTTTCAGCTTCAGGAGTGAAGCCCACTGGGCAGCAGCTCTGGAGAGCAGTCCTAGGGCTTGTGGGAGTTGTGTGTTGGGTAAGAGTCAGTATTGTGCAGTTGGAAATAATAAATCAGCGCTGTTGCTGTTGTGCAAAGAGACAGTTACCATGAATTTAACACAACCCTAGCCTGCGAGAACCATGAACTGAGCACTTCACTGGTTGTTATGGCCTTAAACACAGTGGTGCACATGCACAGCACTGCTGGTGCACTCAGAGAAACAGGGAGCAACTAGAGAGGCAGCAGAGGAGAGCAGCAAGAGCAGTCAGACATCCAGGAAATAGGACATCAGAGGACAAATTGAAAAGATGGACTCTACAGAAGAAGAGGCTGAGAAGGAAAATCAAAATTGCTCAGGTATGTGAGAAGCTGCCAGAACATGTCAGTGTCTGTTCTTCATGTCCATGTAAGGTGGAGCAAGGAACTTAAATTTCAGAAGGAAAGGTTTACATTAGATGCTATGGAAATCCTTTGTAATGTTAGTGGAGCACTGATGTGGATTGCTACAAAGGGTAGGGAGCAGTGCTTACAGAACAGGTTAAACCTGCCTCAGGTAGAACTGACCTAGGTGAAATTGCTCCTTGCTAGAGACAGAAGGGTGACCTGGTGAGATCCTCTCCCTTTGTGCTTTTGTGGGGTTTGAAGACTGAGCTGTTGATGCTAAAATTTCAGTTTAAAAAGTGGTTTGCTTTTTTCCCCCCTGGTGGATAGAGAAGTTAACATTTCATAAAACTGCCAGCAGGATTAAAAAACTCACAGTGTAAGCAGAAAAACATAAAGGGCTTGCCTGACTTCATCAGAGTTTGCTGAACAGGGAAGTGATGGGGGAAGAGTGTGAGGCAGCATAATTGTTCCCCTGGAAAATACCAGGAGGGGAACACAGGTGTATCTGAAGCTGCTTTGTCAGCTTCTCTGGTGGGTGACTGAGAGAGCTCACAGCTCTGAGAGATGGGGGAACACCCCAGTGGCAGCTCAGCAGTTCTGAGAATGGCTCTGCAGGGCTCCTGTGGGAGGGATGGAGGCTGCTGTTACAGGAGGTGACTTGAACTCAGGGTGCAGTGGGGCAGAACCCCAAATTCATGAGAAGGACACAAGAATGGGACTTTCTATGTGTGAGCCCAGCTAAAGGAAATGCAATTTTCCTAAACCTTGCTTAACACAGGCTGTAGTTTTTGGGAGGAATGAGAAGTCCAAGCTCAGCAGGTTTGTCTTTAGGAATTGAGCAGAGAGCTGTGGCTTTTCTGGGGTTCCACACATCTTTAGCTCTGCCCCCCAGGGAAGGCAATGTCAAGAAAACTTCAGTTTTGGTGAACATACCTGACTTGAATTTGGGCAGAAAACTGTTGTGCAGCCTGGATGATAGCACCACAGGATGAGGTTTTTAATTTATTTATTGTTACTTAGAACAAAGCTTGCTGGTTCAGAACTGTCTGCCAGGCTGTGTAAGAAGGTGACTTCACTTGATCAAAGTGTGGTGACAGATGGAGTTTCCCAAGGTTTCTTAATTTCAGAAATGCAAATGCTGATTTTTATATTCTTCTTTCTCTTTTCCTCTTTCAAACACCTTTCAATTATTGGGTATTCTGTGCCTGTATGGGTGAGGAGGAACAGCTTGGAAATCAGGGTAAATGAGAGGGTGTTTTCCATATCTGTCTGCTGGGGGAATGCAGTAACTCTGTACTTCTGTTAATAAAAGCATTAAAGCAAATCCATAGGGAGAAGTAAAAGTGGTAGAAGTAAGTATATTTCCCTATCTCTTGTGAAGCTTTGGAGAAGCCTCAGTACTGCAAAATACATAAAGAATGACTGCTAGCTACACAGGGCTTGTGAATTGTCTTAGAAGTGGTAGTAATGAGGGGAATGTTGCCTTCCTGTACAAAAAGGAAGCACAGATAGGCACCAGATATATTCTTGGATGCTCTGTTTTGTATTAAATGGAGATAATTTTTTGGCTTTCATATGTATAAAAATAGCCTAAGAATTTTTGAACAAAATGTGAGACAAAATGTCTAAGTAAATATTAAATGTAGGCTTTCCTTAGCAAACATTGTAAAGCCCAATTTCACTATTTTTTAAATTAGTCTTTCCTGGGATTTTCAGTGATTGCTTCCAGACTTCTGAACTGAGGAACTGTTAGAAGCAAAAAAATTTTTGTCTTACATTTTAATTGCTGCTTTTTATTTTTAAAATGCTTCACACTTTAATGGTTTTTTTTGCTAAATGATAGTGACCACTTCACTAGCTGTCAAGATCAGATTATCATGAGTGGCTTTTAGGGTCACTGTTGGGAGAAATGAGTCTGTTGAACTAGATTCTGCTGGAATTCAGCCTGCAGATGATTCCAGCCGTGGGCAGGACCAAGTCTTCCCTTGGTGTTCTGGGTGTTCTGTTCATGAGATTGCTCTTTGGAACTGCAGGGGTCTGCTACAGAGTGAAAATGAATAATGTTCTGCCCACTTCTGGTGATGTACAGGAAGGTTCTTGGCTCATAATGGGGCACAGCAGTTCAGTGGCAGCCAGGCTGTGCCACTAAGGACACTGTTAAGGGAAACCGCTGAGTAATTTGAGTAATTCTGTTGTGGTGTTTGACTTTTTGAGCATTCTGCTTCTTTAAGGAAATAGCCAAAAAAAAAGGGGGAAAAAAAGAAAGTTCTACTGCATAAAATGGTATTTGGAGAACTGCAAGTCAGCATTTGTATCAAATGTAGAAGACTGACACTTGTTATTTGCTGACTTTGTTACTGGTAGTGCTCTGTTTTAAGGAAACTTGTACAAGATTTTCTTGCCAGGCAATATGTATGGCATCCCTGTTTAGCAATGAAAACTGGCAATTTTGTGTACACTTTGTCCAGTGGAATATTCCAAAGCTGATTGTGTGCCCTTATGAGGAGGATAAAGTGGGACAGAATAACCTAACACTGCATCTCACCTGGTGCTCCTGCTGGTAGGAACCAAAAATCCCATTTCTTGTAACTGCCTCAGCAGGAAAAGAGAGATTCCTTCAGGTAAGGCTCTGCTGAGACAGACAGACATCTGTCCTGTCTGATGGAGGTCAGGAAGGTCAAGGTGGTGGAGCTGTGTTCTGTGGGACAAAAAATTTGGATGCTGAAGACCTCATTGTTTATGCAATGTAAATGAATCTATGAAATTAAGAAAACATCACCACTCCCAAGGAAATCTCACTGTTTGACACCTGAGATGATTCCATTTCAGCTTCGATTCCTGCACAGTTTGTAGGGTTTGTGTTTATTCTGGTCTGAAGGAGGAGAGTCAAACACTTCTGCATGGGAGAGTAGGGAAAATAAACTTGAAAAAGACGTGGTGGTGTCTCTAACTGAGGAAAACTGCATCCATGTGCTGGTGCTGTTGCAGGGATGTGCAGCAGAGGTTCCCTGTGCTGCTCTGCACAGGGGTCAGTGCCCAGCCCTGCCTGGGGGAGCTCACTGCCTTCCCCATGGATAAGGCAAACTTTGGGCTCTTTGGCAGAAAATCTGACCAAGTGAGCTCTTTAAAGCTCTTTAAAGTGAGTTTGGTATCTGCCATCCATCCAAAGGGGGTGTTCAACAGTACAGAAATCCTCCACCACTTTGATAGTGAAGTTTAAACCTTTCTTATTCATTTTGGAGGAAGGCTGAAATGGATTTTTTTCAAACAAAATAAAAGTTCAGTAAAGCAGATGTTACTATTTATCTTCACTGTTTAACATTGTAAGTTATAATAGGAAGGTTGTGTGCTGCCACTTAAAACCTGAATCATTTGTTTATTTTGAACATTATTCCCAGGCTGGGGAAACTTCAACCTTTGTGCCTTAAATATTCTTTGAAATTTAATCAGCTTGAAATTCCTAATGAGTACTAGTTTCATCTTCCCCTGAGAACTGCATTCTTCCTACACAGAAATAATTCAGATCACCAGTTTATAATCTCATACCCAGGAAAGTTGGAGTTTTCTTCATTTTATCATTTGCTGACTGTTTTTTTTTAATAAGGCAAGCTCCACTTTCAGAGGTCAGTCAAAGTACCAAAAATGTTTAATTTTATGCCTTGTACAAAGAAGGGAAGTGATTGAACCAGAATGGAATGTCAAAAGGAGTCTGGATGCAGTGGAAAAAAGCATTGCCACCATTGGTTCTTCGGAAGTAGATAGTAAATGCATGTAGCTGTTCCTGTGACTGGAGAGTCCTGCCAGGAAGATACATTGTGTCTGAATAGTTCTGGTCCAGAAGAATGTAGCTGAAAGTAAGGCAGATGATTTAATGCCTCCAAGGCGTGATAGCTTTGTACACTATCTGTGTGTTTTATGAATTATTCCTAAAATGGAATTGGAGTTGACTCTTTTTTAATAAATCCAAGTCAAATACACATTTTAAAGCACTTCATGTGATAAACTCCATAAAAGAAACACTTTGAATAGTTTTTAAATACTTTCTACGGTGATTTGGAAAATCCCTCTTTCTCTGCAGCTCTCTAGTTGTACACTTGGTTGTCAGCTTTTTTCTGCCTGGGGAGCATGGCCCCGGATGGAGCGTTCCTGCTGGAGCCTTTGGCTCTCCAGGGTGTCCCTGGCTGCTGTCCCTGCACCTCTGGCACAGCAGCTCTGCTGTGCTGCTGCCACCTGAGGGTCCCAGTGTCCTTGGGCACAGCTTGGGGGACCAGCGGGGGATGGCATTGCCTGTCCTCAGCCCAGGGAGCCTTTGCTGGCCTGGCCTGGCCTGGCCTGGCCTGGACTCCCTGAGGGAGCTTGGCAGGAGTGCAGTGTCCCAGTGCAGTGTCCCAGTGCAATATTCCAGTGCAGTATCATTTTATTCATCATTTATCAGTTACTCATGTTTTGTTGTTGCTGCTTTGGATTTTTATCAGAAATTCAGCTGGCTCTTTGTGCAGGTGGGTTTTGGTGTTGACCTGGTCCTTGTGATAATATGCTACTCCCACTTTTGTGCTTGATTTTGCCAAGTAACTGAGCAAGCTTTTCATTTGTCAAGTAGTCAGAACTTGAGTACAGAACTAAAAATGACTCAGAATGTCCCCTTCATTCATAGAAACTAATGCTCATTTGTATTTGAAGTAAATGGTTGAATATCATATCTTATGATCTGAAGCATTATTTTAATAAGAAAAAATCAGACTTTAACCAAGTTCCTTACCCCAAACACCAAACAGAAAGGAAGAAGGGAAACTTCTGTGAGCTCTTCTGTGTGCTTGAAACACGTGTGTGTCTTCTACGTGGTTTGTCTGTCTCCCACAGGTACTTGGGCGATGTTTCTTGACAGTGATGCAGGTCCACTTCCAATTCCTGTCACAAGCTCTGCAGAAAGTCCAGCCTGTGGCACACTCCTGCTTTGCTGAAGCTGTGGCTCAGGAGAGGAAGAACGTTAGTGGGACTGGAGCCTCAAATATAAGCCCCACAAATGAGCTGGAAGATGCAATAAGATCATGGAGAGGAGCAGCAGAGGTGAGGAGGTCTTGCTGTAAGCACAGCAGATTTAGTGAAACCTAAAGTCAGCCTGGGTGTCCTAACAAAGGAGGAAAACAGCTGATTTTAAAGACATGCTGCATTTGAAGGGGAAAATGTGGCACAGTTGGTTTCAGACACTAAAACTCATTTTACTCATGTGATGAGTGCACTATCTTTGCCCTGTGTAAAGTTTTCTTTGCTATAGGGTTGTGCATAAGGAGCACACAAGCAGTGAAAACAGATTTTTGTTGTGGGTAATGAACTGCCACTGTTCAAATAGGGCAGACAGAGGGAATTAAAAATAAAAACCTCAACAAACCTTTGTGAAAACAGAGCAAAATCTTGATGAAAAAATAATCTAGGTAATGTCTATTTCTCTCAAATTTTGAGCACTAATTCTATTCTATACTTCAAAATCTTTGTGGTAATTTTTAACACTTTTGTCTTCATGCTGGTGAGTTTGATGTTGCTTCATCCATCCACTGTTGGAATGTGACCCATGTTACTTAAATGTGCCACTCTCAGGACTTGTACTTTCACAATCACCTGTCATCTGTGGAATCCTTACTTTGCCAGCCAAAACCAGTACTTTATAAAGACATTCAGTTTTATGAGGTTTTCTGCTTTCTCTGGCACTGTTGAAGTCTGGACCTGATAGATCAGAATGGCTTCAGACACAGAGTGTGTGTTTTCCCTAAATTCAGATGACTTGGAGCATGTGCTTTTGCAGTCTCATTTGCCCACATGGCTTGTTAGTCATCCTGACTGGAAATCTTGTCAAGGTCTCCATTTCTCACTGACATCTGCAAGGTACAGGAAAGCTGATGAGTTGCATGAATGCAGAGGGATTATGTGTGATTTTTTTACTGCAGTACAAATTTATTTTGCTGGATAAAACTGGGATTTGGGAGTTCTTTAGGTGTATTACAGATAATTGTAACAGGTCTAATCCTGGTATAGCTGTACTTCTTTGGTATAGAAGGAGTTAATTTTATGTGTATGACACTTAGCTTCTTAAAACTACAACAATTTCTAGAAATGCCCTGCAATTGCTATCAAATTTGTTTAAGCAGTGATTAAAATTAAACTTGGCTTCACAGAGAACATTAACTTGATTTTTTTTTTTAGCTTTTGAGCAACCCACTTCACCTATTTATGTTTTTTAGAAATACAAAACCAGTATTTCAAAAGAATCTTGTACAAGTATTGTACAAATCAAATCCTGTATTAGACATACAAGGGGAGGAGAGAGATAAAATACAGATTCTCCATAGTTCCAAAATAACAACAGAAGACACGTCTCAGTTTTTATGATTGATTGAAATAACTGATTTGGGGTATCTGTGTGAGGTATTAAGATAGCATAAGAAAAATGCTTAGTTTCTAAATAAATAAAATCTCTCTCTCATAATTGCAGATGACTAATACAAATAATTTTAATAGAAGGGGGATTTGAAATACAGAAATATTTGTCAATCTCTACTTTGGAGTGGAAGGCAATCCATTGTTTTCTGATAAAATCAGCCTCTCTGGCAGGAGAGCACTGCTGCTGCAGAGTGATGTTTAAGGTGATTCTTTGTCAGTAGCTCAAAACTGGTTTTGCTCTTTAAGATTTGCTTTGGGAAATGCAGTAATTCTGTTCATGAGGTGAGCCCATGTCTGTCCATTGGCTGTAGTACCAGAACCCCCCAATTTGGACATCCTGCTTTAGAGCAAGACTCCCTCCTAGACTGGAAAATAACCCACATCTAATTGCTTTACCCTGCTCACTGATGTAGGATTTCACAGCTAAAAGTAGATATTTGGCTTATTTCTTGTTTTTCAAAATCATATTACACAAAGCTATTTTCTTGCTGTGCTAAGTTGATCTTAGCATCATGTGGCTCTTCTCAAATTGCACCGCAGTAATCACCCATAAGTTTATGAAATGTATCATCCCATGAACACAGGAGTGCTTGTACACATGATGTACCATATTTTCTGTTTATGTTGGAGTTGCAAGTCTGTCCTCAGGTAACCACAGCCATGGTGTGGTCTGTGTAACAGGACCCCTGGTCCTGAGAGGGAGCTGAAATAGTAACAGCAAACAATGCTGAACCCAAGTGCTGGCCAACACCCATGTGCTGTGCAGGTTACGTCAGAGTTCTGCTTCCAAAGTAGCAGTAGAAGTTGAGTAAGTTATAATAAAGTCTCCAGGTCCTTTCCCCCAGATGCTGCTTCTCATCTCCTGTAGAAGGTTTTAAACTCTGCAGGCTTTTTTGCTCTTTTTTGAAATCTATTTAAGCCTTGACCTGGTTTAATGCTGACCTTCCTCACCCTGGATTTTTATTTTACATTACAGGCCACATCTCGACTGCGAGAAAGAGGCTGTGATGGATGTTTGGCAGGAATTGAAGTTCAGCAACTTTTCTGCTCACAGAGTGTGGCCATCCCTGAACATCAGCTCAAAGAGCTAAACATGAAAATTGACAGTGCTTTGCAGGTGGTTTTTCAAGTCTGCTGCTTTCATGTGCATGTAGTACAGTCAGTGGGTCAAGGAGTGAAATAGGGAAGGAGTGTGTTCCTGCAGAATTGTGTACCACAGACAGCTCAGAGGTATTTGGGAATTACAGCTTTGGAATCTTCCATGATAAATGTGTGTATGCCATAGAACTGAGTGGGGTAAATCCTTGTTCCAATCCCTGTCTGTACCCAGACACAATGACTGTGTGCTTGCTTCCTTGCTGATACGCCTGTGCTATCTCAACTTTTTGTTTGATGTCAGGCTTACAAAGTGGCCCTGGAGAGCTTGGGTCATTGTGAATATGCAATGAAGGCTGGCTTCCACTTGAACCCAAAAGCGATTGAAGCAAGTCTTCAGGTAGGATCTGCTAATCCTGCTCTCTTTCATCCCTCCTCACTTGAAAATGGGTACTTAAAATACACAAACATTTGGACCCATATTAGGAGTTTCTAATGTCTTAGTTCCTTCTGTTTGATCTGTTCTGTACTTCAGGGCTGTTGCAGTGAAGCTGAAGCCCAGCAGACAGGAAGGAGACAGACTCCACCTCAGCCCATTCAGTGTGAGCTGCCCACTGTCCCTGTCCAGATCGGGTCCCATTTTCTGAAAGGAATCTCCTTCAATGAGTCTGCAGCAGAAAACCTGAAGCTGAAAACGGTAATCACTCCTAATTAACCACAGAAGTAAAGATGGGGGAGAAGGAGTAGAATTCATCAAAATGTAGAGAACAACAGTAATAGAGGTTTTGTGCCAAAGCTGTGTTTAAAAGTGCTTTTTTTCAGCCTGGCTTCCTGTGGAAACACGATGTTGATAACATTGTAGGGCTACGCCTGTTCCTGGTAACATTTTGACCACCTGAGAAATTTCAGTCCAATCTGAGAGAGGCACAGGCATAGAGATCTAGGAGGCAATGAAGCATCTGTGAACATATGAAAATAGATGTGTTAGGTGTGAAGAAGTAGAGAAGAAGGTGAGCCCTTACAGATTCCCCAGCCAGGTGATGCATGTCAGAGCCTTCATCTTCTTAGGTGCCCAAATAAGTCAGCCCAGCCTGGTGCTAAGGGGGAGGTACTTGATAAAAGTACTTTGTAAAAGAGCTCATTTTGATGTCATCTTACAAACTAGAATCAATTTTTTAGAAAGAATTTTAAATTATGGATAAGTTAATTGTAGTGTCAGTATAAACACATCGAAAATATGTCCATTCAGAAGTAATTTGGGCAATTTTAATCAACACTTTCACTTTTTTTGTTTATTTTAATCAGCACTTTCACTTTTTTTTTAGATAAACCTAGTTCCTTGCTCCTGAAAGAGTTGAAATAATAAGTTGCTCAAAATGCTGCTCTTCTGTTGTCTTTGCAGTGCTTTTTGTAGTTTCGATTAAACTGGTTTGCCAGAATATAAGCAGAAATAGTGTTTTATGATTTTGGAACAGTATTGTGTTCCAAACAGCAGAGACAGTCTTCCATATTTCTGTTCTGCAGTGGAACTCTCCTAGTTATATAAGACTGTTCAGAGGTTGCAGACATTATAGCTGTCTGAAAAGCGTGTAGAACAATGACAAATCCATCTGGAAGCATTGGTGATACCATTTGCAAATCATGTGTTGGGTAGCACAGAGTGTTTATTATTTTTCCAGCACACAATGCTGCAGTTGATCAAGGAAGCTGGATGCCATAATGGACTCACACCCCGTGATGACTCTCCTGTGACTGAAGTACTGAACCAGGTCTGCCCTTCCACGTGGAGAGGAGCCTGCAAAACTGCTGTGCAGCTCTTGTTTGGCCAGGCTGGACTGGTAGGTGACTACCAATAGTCATAGGAAAACAAAGGTTATGTAAACACCCTGAAGAGAAACGAGGTATTTTGGAGTTTAGGAATTAATTTGCAGTGTCTTGTTCTGTGTTGCTCTATTTTTAGTGCTGCAGTTAACTCAATTTCTGAGCAAAATGTGTCCTTGTAGAATGGGAGTCTGTAGGTGGTGTCCGTAGTTGACAGGAACAGAAGAATGCACCAGGTGCTTCCTGATCTCTGTTTCAAGAGAGAACACAAGAAATGAAACTTCTGCTTCATGGAGAAATAGAAATATTTTCAAATCTATACATGACCATGTTACAAACAGACCCAAACACACATCTACCCCCCTCTCAAATTAGCTTCAAAACCTGCCATTTTTAAAATTTCCTCTCTGCTTTGATTGGAAGCTGAGTTTCCTGCCCAGCATAAACCAGTGAGTCTGCACCAGGTAATGCTACCTGATTATCTCCAACAGAGATTAAATTAAATGCCTTGCTGTAGACATGTGTTCTTGAGGGGAAGAAAACCAGTGGAATTTACAGTATCTAAGCAGCTGATAAAAATAGATGCTTGAAGATACTCTGGTAAGAAAATGCATTTGTGCTCCCCTAATTACTGCAATCTCTGCACTTAGTGCAGTGTTTGTGTGTGACACGTGGGTCTTTGGGTCTCTCGTGAGTTGAGGAAAAGGCTGCACCTTCAGCATAGGGAGGAAATGCAAGGATAAAGCTGCACTGTGGCCTGTGATAGTATTGTCAAGTATTCTTTGAATTGTCTTTAACCTACAGTGGGTTAAATGCTTGCTGGTTCATCACTGATTCCTTGTTCAAGGTGATGGGAGACCACGAGGGCTTTGTAATTAATTTGTGGTTAAAGGACCCAAATAGCTGCATATTTTTTAAATCTGTTTTTCAGACAAATCACGCAGCTGGTTAGGTGACCTTCATCTTCTATCCTAGCAAATTAAACCATGTGCTTTTGGAACTGCTAGAAGATTCTCCAGTAATGTTGAATGGTAGATTTGAAATTATGAATTTGCCAGATATTTCTACTTTATACAGCATCCCTTTGATACTAGATATCAGATCTTAGGTATTCCCTTAATATTAAATACCTGTTAGAGAAGTAGGTTGAAATGACACTGGAATTCAACTGACTATTCTTATAATGGCAGCCTAAAATCAAAGGTGCAGACCATCACTGTCATGACAACAGTGCAGCTGCTTCACTGAGATGCAGGGGTTGAAGGGTAGGAAATAGTGTTGCTTTGGCTGAGAAGTTTTACAGGGAGGCATAAGAAGGTGGTGTCTTTGCAGGGACAGAGAAACTGCAACAGTAGGATTTATCAAATTTCTACTTAGGTGTTTTGAAGGAAAGCATGTATTAAATATTAATAAATATGAAGAGGACTGGAAAAAGCGTATGGTTAAATGGGATTGTGTCTTGAGCTGCCACAGTCTGTGGTAGGATGCTGGGAGTCAGCAGTGAGGTGCAGGAAATGAGGCCAGGGAG
Source organism: Pseudopodoces humilis (assembly GCF_049639895.1). NCBI lineage: Eukaryota > Metazoa > Chordata > Aves > Passeriformes > Paridae > Pseudopodoces > Pseudopodoces humilis. The sequence continues at coordinate 18,519,035 of NC_142213.1, read as the reverse complement.
GAAGGAGTTTCTCAGCAGCCCTATGGGAGTGTGCTGAAATGCAGGAGCAGTTTGTGGCTCCGGAGTGTCTGGATGAGGAGTGCCTGGGAGGATGCTGCACCTTCCACCGTTTCCTTTCCAGGGGGTTTCAGTGCTGTGCACACCCAAGTCCTGCCCCGAGGAGGTTTGAGGAGTGGCATGAGGCACATTTGGACTCGGGAATCTGGAAATCTGGTGTCCCCCAGTCTAGACATAACAAGTTAGACCCGCTGGTAATTGAAGCACTGACATTCTTCAGGTTTGTCATCACTTTTGGAGAGTGTCAGCATAAAACCTACACGTTCTCCCAAATGAAAGAGCTGAGCTATGGAGTTTTACTTGTGTTGAATCCTCAATGTCTGCAAAGATTCTTGCATGAACCTCAGGTTCTGAAAGCAGCAGGCTTCACTCTTCAAAGGCACATAATGAGCCATGCACATGACAGAAGACCTGCAAGCCTGCTCTCCTTCATTCTCACTTTGATTTGTTACAGTTTAGAGGGGTATGAGGGTTGAGGTTTCTCTTTATAAACTTTGTGCCATCTTTTTTTACAACATCCAGTTATGCTTGTATCCACTTCGTGCAGTGACAAGAAATTGGAATTTGGGTTGTGAAAGAGTTCTTTGGGTGGAAGGGAGAGAGGAAGCACCTGTAAAACAAGAACAATGGGTGTCTGAGGTACAGGAAGCTGTTCTCTAAGCACCACCAGGCAGGGAGGGAGGATGTGTTTATTTTAAGTTTATTTAGTGAGGAAGGCAGATAAATGAATTGTGGCATAGCACATAGCATTATTCTGTTTTTAGATACTGGGCTGTCTGCATTCATTCAGAATTGTGTGTGGATCTGTACCTTAAATGCCCAATTGAAAAAACCATGACTTGACAGTCTCATTGTTTTTAAACCATCTTGCCATGTGCCTTTTGAGAAGTGTTTACTTTCATTAAGTTTGCTTTCATTAAGTTTACTTTCATTAAGTGTGGAAAGCACAGTGAGTTGTGATTAAGTTTGCTTGGTTATTTTGGGCTGTAGTTTTTTTCACGTAAGAAATAATTTGAAGTGCAGATTTTCAGTTCTTACCTTAGCATGTATATAATAAGAATTGCATTTTGAGATTTGGGACAGCTGATGAAATCTGTGTGTTTGAATGAAAGTAATTTACATTCAAATAGCTGAATTCAGAGGATGAGTGGAAATAAAACCTCTAATTGGCCTCATGCAAAGAGGTTAACAGATAAAATTATTTTTTTTGTGCTAGTCGATCTTTCCAACATGCATTGCAGGAGCACTAAATCCCCTAGTAAAGTTTAAATCCCAGACATCCTGACTCCGACAGATGTTGAGAAATGTAAAACTTTTTGTAAAGGGAAGAAAGGTTTGTCCTGGGGGAGGAACACCCCAGCAAAGCCCAGACCATGGGCACCAACCATGCACCACAACCAGAACCTGACACAGGTCTGCACAAATCAGAGTTTTACCTCTGACTTCAGGTCTGGGGTGCAGACTGTACTTTTCTTGGGAGTTGAGAAAATCCTAAGTTCATTTCTCCTTTTCACAGTTAAAACTGCAGTAGGGCTGAATTGCAGATTACCAAATTAAGTAAAATGAAAACATCCAAACACCAAGAAAAGAATACTGGAATTGCCCTGTTCCAAAATGAGAGGTATTTTCATGGGTGGGTGATAGTGTGGCCTTGTATCACCATGCTTAGACATGTTTAAAATTGAATAAACCTGGGCAAATGCCTAGATTCAGCTGAAGGAGAAAGAAGGCCTTATGCTAAAATATTTGAAAGGTGGGAAATAATTATGTTCAAGTATTATTTGATGGTTTTGTTAAAGAGAGAGAGGAGAAACTCAGCATTATATTTCACATTTTTTCATACCCAGTAACAGACAACCAGTTAGAAACAGGACCAGTGTAGGTTAGGTGATGGCAGCAAAGTCAATAATGTCCCTTGAGGCTTATTTATACCAGAGGACTTTTGCCATTTCAAGGATAAATGGTACAGCTAATCTGCTAGTCACTGAAGCAAGAAGTGCTGACTGCTGCCAAAAAGCTGCTGTTTCAGCATGACCAAAATAGGAAATTATGGAAATGATCAAAAAGGCCAACCCACACAGACCGGACAACAACAGAATGCATGAACCAAATATGGAATTCAATATCACTAAATTAAAAGTTAAATAAAGCTGAAGTGAATCCATTCCTTTTCCATTGTCTAAAAAGAAAGGTTCATGACACAGGGTTGATTTTCAAGACTTTCCTCTTCTATTTGTCTTCATGACATCTTACAGATGGCTTAGAGTCCAACAAACTGAACAGTCACTTTTCTTCTCTTTATTTATTCAGGAATTAATAATAGTACAGTTTCATTAGGTGGAATATAGAAATATTGGTGTGGAATTTTATAATCTTAAAAGGGAGGGGTGTATGTTAGGAACTGTGATGGTTTTTATGGCTGAATATTACTTTTCTATATCATACCATGCACTACAGTTAAATTATTTAAAACATGTTGCCGAGTAGGTGTTTGGGAGCTCTTAAAGTAGTAACTGGGCTAAACTTGTCAAAAATAAGGGCTGTTGTGTGGAGTCACTGAGAACTACTAGCAGGGAGGTGGAGCAGCTGGTAATGACATAGTGATGCATTACTACAGGATTTAACTGAGAAAAACTAAAATACACGTTTCTCTACTAAACTAATTTTATATTAAAATATAAGTAAATTTAGAATGATTTTGTGAGTTGGTTTGGTTTTATTTGGGTTTTTTTTTGTACTTGTAGCATGACTGGGAGGTGAAATTATTAGGCTTTAACTACAGGGGTGATAAACTAATGCATAAAATTTTTCCCTTTTTTTTTTATTTGCTAGGTGGTTGTGGACACGGCACAGATTGAAAATAAAGAAGCCTATGCTCCTCAGATAAGTTTAGAAGGATCAAGAATTGTGGTGCAAGTTCCATCAACTTGGTAAATAAAAATACTGTATTGTAGATTGTGACTGAAATGGGGAAATGGGGAAAATTGTTTCAGTACAAATGGAAGAGAACGTCCACAATTATGGCACGGCTTCCTTAAGTTTCAGTCCTCTATGTGGACTGGTTGAACACCTCCATTCCTGATGGGCTGTACTTCAGCTGCCTCTGGAGGAGGCAAGGCAAGAGAGGCAGTGCTGGGGCTTTGAGACTTGAAGAAAATGTAAAAGCTTGATGATAAAAGAGAAGATTTAAAAAATAATAATCTACCAGTACTCCTGTCATGCTCTGGCCTGGCAGGTCCCAGCTGTATCTCAGGAAGGCCAAGAATGGGCTGAGTTTAAGGTAAGAGAAGAGTCTTTGCTCCTTCTTCACTGGGCTGTTCTTCACTCTGCTGTTGTGAGCCATGAACCTCTGGGCTCCAAGAGATGCTGTTCCTACATTTATGGTATAGGGATTTATTTACAGTTTAGGTGACTGACTAGTGAAAAATGGTTGATCTGCAGTTTGTAAGGATTTCTTCCCGTCCAGAGCAGCGGGAACAGGAAGCAATGGCAGCACTTGTCTCTAACTCGGAAGGAGTCAGTGTTAGGAACTGCAGTACAGCACGTGTGATTCCTTACGGGGGCAGCCTGTTCCTAGTGGTGCTGATGGCACGGCCAGAAGGAGGAGTGACCTGAGGCTGTTTCCTGGGGGAAAGAAGGAAGGAGAGGAGTGTTGCAGTGCTGTTTCCCAGAAGAAGGCAGGCAGGAAGGAAGGAGTGTCGCGGTGCTGTTTCCCAGAGGAAGGCAGGAAGGAAGGAGTGTCGCGGTGCTGTTTCCCGGAGGAAGGCAGGAAGGAAGGAGTGTCGCGGTGCTGTTTCCCGGAGGAAGGCAGGAAGGAAGGAGTGTCGCGGTGCTGTTTCCCGGAGGAAGGCAGGAAGGAAGGAGTGTCGCGGTGCTGTTTCCCAGAGGAAGGCAGGAAGGAAGGAGTGTCGCGGTGCTCCGGGATCGTCCCCGCTGCCCGTGCTCGCCGCCGGGGGCAGCGCCGCCTGCTGTCGCCCGGCGGTACCGCGGGACCACGGGGGAAAGTGTCCCAAGCCCAGAGGGTCCCGGCTCAGGGACATTTCCCCAGCTCTGGAACGTGCGGAATCATCTCCTCACGGATCCTGGCAGGCTCAGGCTCTCGCTGTGTTCCAGAAATGGCTGTTGTTTGTTGTTTGTTGCGGCTGTGCCTGCTCTAAGCTCTTGCCAGTGATGATTTCAATACCCTGTGCTGCTGAACCTCACAGGTAAATTAGCTGTGTCCCACAGCAGGCACACTGCTCAGGCTGCAGCCCACAAACCCCTCTACGCTTCCCATGTTGTTCTGCAGGAGTGCAACAACTGGCCTTCTGTATTCTGACTGAAAGTACAATTGTTTAATGTAAAAAACAAGCATTTTGATTCCTAATTTAAACTTATTGATGACAGGTGTCTGAAAGAAGATCCAGCAACGATGTCTTTGCTACAGAGGAGTCTGGATCCGGAGAAGACTTTGGGGCTGGTAGATGTGCTCTATACTGCTGTGTTTGATATACACAGGTGGAAGGAAGGAAGGTACATGCCTTTTCTAGTTCAAACTAAGCTGTTGTTGAATAATTTGTGCTGAGAGATTTGATAGTGCCAGCTCATCAGAAGAGGAAAACAGGAGTCAAACTGAGAGTGAGACATTGTTAATCCCCACAGTTACCTTCTGGGTACATCCAGACATACAGGAGACTGCTTAAAACCAAGCCAGCAGCATATCCAAGGGTAAAAAAGTATTTGCTTTTCTCTTACAAAAATATTTGATTTATATTAAATTGGTCTCCATTTAGGCCTTGAAGCACAAGTAAAATTTAAGGAATGGAAAGTGTGCAAATATGAGGAATAATTTGCTTTGTTACCATAAGAAGTAGTTGGTGGACTTGGCAGTCTTTGGTGTTGTTTCTTTCTTGAGCTGTTACTGAAATACATGCTTTTCCCCAAAGTACAAACTCAGTTATGTATTAGGTGGTTTGATATATATGTTTTTTATTGATGCAGGGAGCAAGCTTTGCCTTGTATTCAGATCCAGTTACAGCGTGAAATCTCAGACTTTGGGAGCCAAGTTGACATGCCGTCGGGGAACGGAAGCAAATCTTCAGGGGGTCTGCAAAAGACATTCTCAAAACTGACTTCACGGTTTACAAAAAAAACTTCCTGCACCAGTACAAGTAACACAGGAAGTTACTCAATCCCCAATACACCTTCCAAAAATGTCTTCATAAGTTCCAGCTCAGAGGAGAAAGCTAAAATGCCCACTAACATGGATGCACGGTTGCAGAACATCCTGAACATTGGTAACTTCCCTCGGACCGCAGATGCCCTGCAGCCAGTTCAGAGCACAAATAACCAGCTCGTCAATGGGTTTCTAGTGGAAAGACGGGACAGCTTCTTCAAACCAGATGATGGCAAGGATGACAAAGGTATGAATTTACCAACTGACCAAGAAATGCAGGATGTTATAGATTTCTTGTCTGGTTTTAACATGGGCAAATCCCAGCAGACTTCTCCGATGGTGAAAAGAAGGAACTCTGTTGCATCCTCTACAGCAACAGAACAAAAGTCAGGAGCAGTTCAACAGCAGCCGCAGTCTGTGTCTCACACCCCGCTGCATCCTCCTCAGCAAGGCTTGTCCCAGCAGCAGTCCCAAAAACAGCAGCAGCAAATGCAGTATTATCAACACTTGCTTCAACCTATTGGACCACAGCAACGTGTACCTGCCAAATGGCTCAGTAATTCTTCACAGCAGCAAGCCCCGGCTGTTGGAGCTGGATTGTCTCATATAAATCAGTGGAACAATCCTGGTTTTTCAGATTTAAGCTCTGATTTGTACAGCCTGGGTCTTGTGAGCAGCTATATGGACAATATGATGGCAGAAATGTTAGGACAGAAACCACAAGGACCTAGAAACAACACATGGCCAAATCGTGACCAAACTGATGGAGTGTTTGGGATGTTGGGAGAAATCCTGCCTTTTGACCCTGCAGGTGTGTGTCTTTTCCTTTATTATGCTTTTTGTAAGGGTCCTTTGTAAAAGAACACTGTGAAATTCTGCTGGCAGTAACTGTCATTTCACGTGCTGCCCACCCGGTGTAAGGGTGCTGACAATGCAAGCAGGGATCTGTGTGTGCTTATTTGCTTTTTTAACAGAAGGTGATCTTAAAACTCTAATTAATAAGCAAACATGGGAACTAATTCCTTGTTTCTTGTCCCAGCTGTAGTAGTCTGACCTTTCCTAGAAGGAGCACAGCAGAGTACTGAGAAGATACTTAAAGATGATGTTCCTCCTATTCTTAGTTTGTAGAACTGTTTAAAATCAAACTCTTGAGCTCAGGTGTGTTCCTTCTCCTCAGAATTATTCTTCCTGCTATTTACCAGTCTTGTAATCTGGAGATACGGCTGTATTGAATCTTTCCCATATCCCCACATTTTCCCTCCAATTCCCTGGGAGTCATACTGGTTCCTGTTCCACAGCTGGTTCTGCAGTGAAAACTCTGGATGTCAAAGGATTAGAGACTAAAGAGCAAGTGCTTTGAGGTTTGCCACATGTGTTTGGACCACCAATAAACTGTAAATATAGATGAATTATTCATTCTCAAAGATGAGGTGAGATAAAGTTTTGAGTCATAAACAAATAACTACAGACCAAGAAACTGACTGTGGAATCTTAGAGGAGATGAACATTTGATCCCCATATGGGCCATTGGTTTGAGAGCTGGACTTGGTGATCCTTGTGGGTCTCTTCCAACTCAGAATATTCTGTGATTGTGTGATTCTGATGGTAATATTAAGAACAACTTACACAGCTGCTACCTTGTAAATGTAACTTCTGTTGGCCTGGAACACAGCTGCAGGAATGTTGTAGTGTGCATTTATGGCAACTGCCTGGAGGGAGGAACACGAGAACAGGGAAACCTTTTATCAAAGTAGAGCTCAGTTTCCCGTGCTCATTTGCACTCGTCTGTGTTTGGAATGTGTAGGCGTCTCAAACCAGCTCCTTTGACTCATGATAGTTATTTTGTCAATGTAGTTGATAAATTAGTTGAGTTTCTATGGCAAAAATAGCCACCATAGTTATGCTGTTGCTTAATAAATGTAAGTCTGAATTAGCATCATCTTACTTAAACATACTTAGTGTATAGACTTAAGGATTATCACAGCCTCCAAGGGAAGACAAAATTATTTTCAGCAAGCACTAAATCCATGTGTGGGTAGCAGGTATGCGAAGGACTGACATTCTCAGCACTTTGAATCCATTTTATTTCTGTAGTATTTTCCTTTTGCTCTACATAAAACTACTTGTTTTGTTCCATTAAATGAATGTCAAGGATGTAGAAAGTGGTACTTGGAAAAGGTGACTTACTCAGGTTCCATAAATGGTGCTCAGTGGATTAAGATACACCCTTCTGCAGTTGTAGTGCTAAGTAAGCAGTATTCTTCACAGATCTGGCATTTAAAAAATTAAAACCAGACAAAAATCCTTCCAACTTAGTATTTTTCTACTAGAAAGAACTTTTCTTCATAGAACTTGCCTAGTTGAGCTGTGGTGTAGAAATTTTCATTTTAAGCTTTAGTGTAGTACAAAAAAGCTGTAAAACAGAAGAGTTTTTCATTTCCAAGCTTTCCTAGAACTGCACATTTGTCATTTGAAGCAAAATGCATTTCTCTTGTGATAAATACTTTGAGTCCAAAAATGATGTCTCCAGATGCAAAACTGCTGATTAAAAATTTATAAAATTTGAATATATGCCCTTTCATGCTGAAGGCCTAACTAGTCCCAACAATGTATTTTGTAGTACTTTAATCCTCACTAAGAACTTGATGAAAGAATATTACAGTAAGAACTAGCAGAAGGAATGTTGGTAACTCCAATCTTTTGGAGTAAAAAACTGTTCACCTGATGTTTTGAGTGAGGTAAAAATGAACGCAAGCTTCTATTTTTAATATACCAGCACATTAGAATTTAATGCTGTCCACAGGTAAAAAAAGCCTGGATGTCCTTCAGAATCCATCTAGACTCTATTCTTAGATCTGAGGAACTGTCTGGCTTCCAGCCTCATCTTAAATAGACACAATGATATTTCAGAGAACAAGCACTAGTAGGGATGTTTTGTTCCTAGATGGCTCTCAGATAGCCTTTCCTTAATAAAAGAGGCAGAGAAACAAAGTTTTCTTCACTGTCTTCTTAATTTGCATCCAGTAAATCATCATTGAGGTCTTTTCTGGATGTGTCAAATGAGAACAAGGAAACCTATCTTCTAAATGCAGAACTGAATGTTGGGAGCAGTCAGATGAAAGGGATTTCTGCTTTGTGAACTGTGCATGATTGCTGGATGTTCTTCAGTCTTCACTCAATCTTCAACCAAGACTGGCAAGCCAGCAGCTCAGTACTTCCCACTGCAATTACTGTGCATGTAGTCTAGACATTTTCCATAAATCCAGTCAGATTGCCAAGTTTTTTCTCAGAGAAGAAAAAAAAGGCAAAAGAAAGAGAAGCTGTGGAAAGTCAGTTACAGTGACTCACTATCAGCAGTCTTCTGAATACAGCAATTGCTTACTCTAATCAGTGGAGCATCTGAAACCCTTTTGGATTGAGGCTTTTGCTGTGTCTGCTCAAGACTGTGCTTATTTCTTAATGGATGCTTGGAACACAAAAAGCATGTTGAGAATGGAAGAAATTTTTATGTAAATATAATTCTTATTCTAAAATGTTTTGTAGGTCAGGATCAGAACGTTTTCAGAATTGTCTCATCCTTGTAGGAAGGAGGCAGTTTTGGCGCTCTGTGTTCTAGTATGATCCATCTGGGATTGTGATTTCCCGATTAAGCAGGATCACAGCATAGCTGGAAATCATGTTGCACTCTGGTATCAAGTACAGTAATTGTTCTGCTCTTTTTCACGTGTGTGGATAAATGTGTACAGTGTCCATTTCATCAGTGTCTCCTGATGGATATTGGACCTTTCAGCATAGACACAGTCACAGTACAAACACAATTTCCCTGATGCAATGCAAAGGGCAGATGTACTTCATGTGATAATCATGATCCACCATGGATGCTGTGTATCTCATCTCTGTAAAACATTTCCTGTTCAGTGTTCTTCACTGCTCCATGAAGACCTATCTTCACTGCTGGCTGCCATTTATCAGGGAGGGAATGACTTTGTTGTGGGGTTTGGTCAAACCTAAAGGATTGAAAGTGCAGCAGAAATAGCTGAGTGTCAGCAATGGCCTTGTTGGTTTCTTTCATTCAGTTGGCTCTGATCCAGAGTTTGCCCGCTATGTTGCTGGGGTGAACCAGGCTATGCAACAGAAGAGGCAAGCACAGCATGTCCGTCGTCCAAGCACCACGCGTGGCAACTGGCCTCTTCCTGATGATCCTCATAAAACCTGGCCCTTTCCTGAGTATTTCACAGAGGGGTAAGAGACTGGACAGGCTGCATGTTTTGATTGTATAGGTTTATTTTGCACCCAGACTTGGCAGAATGTGGGAATACTGGGTGTTTTTTCAGTTGTTGATGCATCTTTGACAGCTGCACTTGACTGTTGGGACTGAGCACTGTGAGCCCTGCCTGCTTTGCTGATCCCAAGGCATGATGACATCCTTGATGTCATCTTCAGTGCCATGGATACTGACTGTGATTCCAGCAGAGGAAATAAGGAATCTATAGCACAGATGTATTCAGCACAGTTTTCTGAGTATTTTGAAAACAGCTTTAAGACCTAGTTTTGATGAAAAGTGATGCTGTCAAAGTTGTGGTGCCTGACTGAATTGTTTTCCAGATTTTAGCCACTTAATCTTGCTACTAAAAGGCAGGTACCTCACAGCAAGTGTATTTGTAGTTTTTTCCATATTATAACTATTTACTACACAAGTGTTTCAAGATTCTCTGTCCATTTGTCCGTAATGTAAGAGCTGTGACTCTCTAGTGTAAAATCAGTAGGATGGATATGTGTTCTAGCTCAGTTCTGCAGTGAAAAAGTTGAGTACTTCTTGATTCTAAACCTGGAACAGGAGAAGTGCTTCTAGTTGATACAATTATTTTAGTAAAATATATATAAAGAGGCTGTAACAGACAGAGCAGTTAGTGTGACCACTCAGAACTAGTGAAAGTAATTGTATTACTGGCACATTTAACCAAGTACTGACATGTTGTGCTCTGAGGTATCACCTGTGACAAAGATTTAACACAACTGTGACACACAGTCTGGACCAGACACTGTAAATCCAAGGACTAATACAAGTTTTTGTCTTGCAGTGATGTGACAAACAGCTGGTCTGGTACTCAAGGAGACTCTGCCAGCTCAAGTGATGAGACCTCCTCAGCTAACGGAGACAGTTTGTTCTCCATGTTCTCAGGGCCAGACCTTGTTGCTGCTGTAAAGCAGAGGAGGTGAGCAAAATGAACAGAAATAGACCACTTGTTAAGATTCCTTTTGCTTATATAATTTAATTTGAGTAGCCAGACAGAGAAAATTCCTGAGAATGAGACAAGTCTTCACAAACATTTTGTGTACTACACTGGTGATGTGGACTGAGGGATTCCTGAAGTGAGTTGTATTAGCAGCTTCCTCCTTGAACAAAACAGCACCTGTGCAAACAGCCGGCTGTTCACTGAGGGCCAGAATGTCTAGAAAAGATCTGATGCTTTCCCTCTTCCATGAGAGTATCCTTTGGATGCCACTTCCTGGGGCTTTCCAAGATCCTCACTGGTTTTGCAGAGTGCCTGGCTGCAGCTGGGCCGTGCCTGATGTGGCATCTGGGTGCCAGCGTGTGCCTGGCCTCAGCTGCAGCCCCTGTGGCACTGGGGAGAAGCTGCTGCTAACTTGGTGTGGACTTGTCTCACCTCAGCTGCTGCTGCCATTCTGGGAGTGGGAAATACACGCCTGCTTAGTCCTCTGTTTCTCACAGGAGGAAGAGGAGGCCAAATTGCCTTCCTAAAAAATTTCAGTAATGGAAAAACTAAGCCAGGATTTTCAGCTATGAACAGTCCACTTCTATCAGTAAAGTGAATTACGGCAATTCTGCTTTTCTAAAGGGCTGGAGGATCCGTGTCTTTGGAACCTCAGTGACTTCACAACAGAGGGCAGTTAGAACAATAGTAACAAAAGGCACAAGATCAAGCATGAATACCAACCCAATTCTACTCTGGGATTGTTCTTTCCAACTATTTTTCAGTCTTTTCTAAAAATTAAATAAGTGGCCAAATATTCTGGCTTTGTTCACAGTCACAGAGTAATTTGGAGTCAACACAAAAAAAGAAAGAAAGAAACAAACAAAAGAAACCCAGCCACAAGAGCAGGTAACAGAAGAAAACCAGTTTCTGGCAGATTTCTTTAAAGTGGGCAAAAGTCTATCCCAGCTTCTTTACCTTTACAAAAATGTTGAAGCTGTAGCTCCAAGAACTACTGCATTGTGAAGACCCTAGCAGTTTCTGTATTGTTGCTTTTACCTGTACTGAACAAAAAGTACATGAAACCAGATGTTTCTGAAAACACTTGCACTGAAAACAGTACTGTAGGCTGCCAGATCTGTGCCAGTGGCAGATTAATGAGGGTGACTCATTTAAAACCAGGAAGTAAATGTGTCTGTTTCTGGGCAGAAAACACAGCAGTGGCGAACAGGAACCCAGCACACTGCCATCGCCTCCTCTTCTCTCTGCAGCAGATGACCGCAGTCAGGTGAGCTCAGTGCTTTGTCCTTTCTCCTGCTGCCATTTGGGGATGGGTCTACATGAGGCAGTCAACTGGAAAAGCATCTGTATCTCCAGATTGCTTACTTCAGTGAAAACCTAAACCATCTGCACTCAAGTACCGTGAGGTGCTTTTGGCAAAGTCACCAAGCTTAATATATTAATATTAAAATTGGGAGTCACTTACTTTTTCCCTTTTAGCGAGACCTCTGTGTCAAGCTAAAATAAATGTTTTTTAATAGGCAGATATTTTAAGAATTGAGAGTGCTGTATGTATGCATCAGTTTGGCTTTCAAATATAAACTAATCTTGTGAAAATATCTTCAGGAGGTGATAAAGTGACAAGTTAAGTATTGTCTCAAAAAAGCAGCATTCTGTTATTAAACCAGACCATCTCCAACTGATTTTGTTTTCTCAGGATAACAAGACCAAAACCTGGCCTCCCAAGGCCCCGTGGCAGCACACATCCTCTGTGCCCAGCACGCTGCCCAGCCAGAGCACGTCCCTGTACCCCATGAGCAGCCCCATGAGCCAGTGGAGCGACACCATGCAGATGCTCCAGTCGCCCATGTGGGCCAGCGACTGCGCCCCGGCAGCCGGCATCTCCTCCAGCTTCGCCTACGCGCAGCAGCAGCAGCAATCCCAACAGGCTTCCCAGCACAAACAGATCAACAAGGGCTTCAAATCTTTCCCAGTAAAGCACGAACGCAGACCATCTTACCTGCACCAGTACTAACTGCTCTTCGTACTGGAAATGCAGCAGAGGGCCAAATGAAAATTACATTACTTTGATTCAAAGTGCTGTGTTGGCTATATCCTGTTTCTCTCTTGATGTGGGATTGAGGGGGTTTGGGTGAGATAGACAAACTCGGACTTTGAGTTACAGTGCTGAGCAAATACGGCCAATATGTTTGGTGTACATGAAACAGCCCAAAACTGTGATGTAGAAATGCTTTTAAAAATGCATAATTGCCTTTACTTTCAAGACATTTTTTTTTTCTAAAAAGAACTGCTGAAGGACTACCATACAAGAAACACTGTATTTTATAGCTATTTTTCATATAGATTTATAGTTAAAACATCTTACTGAAACACATTGAATATGTTGAAGCAAATATATAGTGGTCACTTTGCTCAACACTGTTTGTGTTTAAATTTATAAAGGACAAGCTGTAGAGCCTTTGTATTCTCCATTACAGCCTGTGGGCAGCTTTTTTAAAATGAAGTGCAAAAGCAGCTTTTCCTGTGCCACACAAGTGAGTTTATTTGGGAACTGCTGCAGAAACAGCTGCAAAACTGAGTTTTTTGTGGCAGTTTCTAGGTGAAGATCAGCAGAACCACTCAGCCTTGTGTCACCAATGTTACCTGAGCTGCTAGACGTAGATGGCACCTGTGTGGAGAGGGGCACCCTGGTTCTCACACACTTGTGTGGGCAGGGGCACCCTGGTTCTCACACACCTGTGTGGGCAGGGGCACCCTGGTTCTCACACAAACCGTGTCCTGTGGCTGTGTTTGGCCAAAGGCATTATCCACACGGTGCTCCCACAGTGTGTGAAAGCAAAGCCTAAGAGACTACTTGCATTTATTTAAAGTCTTATTTCAGATGCTACAGTTGATTAAAAATTGTGAGCTGGCTCAGAAGATACTAAAACTGAAATGTGGGGTAGCAGTTAGTTAAAAGAACATTATTTTTTTTAAAAGGATAAAGTAATTATTTGCAGTCAATATGTGCCATTAAGTGAACCTGTGGAATTAGGAATAATCTTCCAACCAAAGTGGATTGGGGTGAGTGACTGGTGCTTACAAATTGAAGAACAATGGTAAATATATGTATACCTATCCCACTGTATATGAACTGAGATTACAGAAGATTCTTTATATAGTTAGAGCTTATTTAAATTTTCATATTTCATCTTTGAAAGAGTCTAAAAACCACAATATTTTCTGGTATAAGAGTTTTGACAGTATTAATCTTATTTTTGTATTTTTCTTAAGTCATATCATTCTAATATGTTAACTACTAGTAAAATGGGTTATTAGTTCTAACTACATAATTTTTCAATGAAGATAAAGCACATTTTTTGGTTTTGGTTTTACAAACTAAGTACATCTATATCTAAAGATACCAAAAAAATAAATACATTATATATATATATATAAATATAAATAAAAAGTATACACAACACTAAAACTATTAAACATTTGGGTATTTAAAACCCATCCACCTTTTTTGTTTGTATGGTGACGGGCTCTATTTGCAGGCCCAGATTGTTACCTTTTGTGCTGTTTGAGGATGCCAATGTTGCCTGTATTTATGATATTGTCACCATGTTTTCTGAAACTTCATACTTACCATGTTTACAAAGATTTGTTTGCTGTACATAGACTTTTTACAGTAATGTGCTTTGCACAATCAGTGTGGCTTCTGTCTGTAAATTGTTAATGGTCTGTACTACTATAATTTTGAAAACCCTCCACTGAAAATGTTAGTGGTTATTTAACTTCATGAATGGTTTCAAGTTTCCTAAATCTTGTTGTTTAGATCTAATATTAAATCCCAAATTTGGTTGTACTTACTTGGTTATTCATACTAAGACCAAAATGGAAGTTAATGAAAACAACTTAATTTTGAACTTTTTTTCTAACAAGTGCCAAAATGATTGCAGTTTTTGCAGTTTATTCATAATTACAAATGCTGGCAAGTTTCTGGACCTACGTAAGTGAATTGTGAAAACAAAGAAAGTTTGTCTGCATTTTGACCACGTGGGTGCTACTCTGTCCTTTGCTTCCGATTGTTCTGAACACTGGTAATTTTAAGAATTGTTGCACTTGGCAAATGAGTCTTGCCCTTAAACTTCACTTACACTGCCAAGTGCAAGGGTTTGGTGCTTAGTTAACTTACCCTTATTGCAGTGCTTCTTGTGAATAGCGAACGCTTCTGAACTGGAACTGTACAGTTTGTATTTTAAAGCTTCTGTAAAAGTAAACTATTTGCTTTATTAAAGATATACAGTTAATAGGTCATACCTGTTTAAAATATGCACCTTGCTGAAAATGAGCAGCACCTTAAACTGTAACTTCGGTTTGTAAACAAAGATCTTATTTCATTAACATGGGATTATTTAACAGTTTGAAAATTGTCAACTGCCTACTTACTGACTCTATCATATAAAAATGAACTTTATGTACAGTCCAATCTTTAAAGCTGCTTTCTCAAGTGATGGCACAGAAGAATATGGTACAGACAATGCTTCAGCAGGGTCTTCAAACCAGTAGTACAGGTGAATGTTGCCAAAGTCACATTACTTGAAGTTTTAGGAATCACAGAGTAAATAACGTTGATGGTAGTATGCAAAAAGTAAACTCTGTCCCTGTTGTGAGATCAAGGCTATTAGGTTAGTGTGTGTTAATTGTGGCACTGGAATGCCATATGCAGGGTGTGTAAAGCTGCTTTTTTCCTTCCTGGGTAGGAGCACACAAGCAAGCACCTGCCCAACATGCTGCCAGTACCCAGGAAGCACATGAACCCATTTTGATTATGCAAGAATTGACTTGTTTACAGAGCATTTCAAGCACGGAGAAAAAGCCTTAATAAACTTGGGCAAAAACTTGCTAAAGTAATGGCTTGGTTTCTCCCTTGCACATAATTGCTCAGTGGTGCAGCAGTCCTACTTAAAGGAAAGTTAACACTTCTGTTTGACTAAATCACAGAGCAGCTCCTTTGTTAATGCATTACATTAATTTAGCATATACTACAATTGACAAAGAACATCTTTAGTTTATTTAGCACAGTTGTTCTGATACAGGATACAAAAGAGTCTACTGCTTTTATATATGGAACACATGCCTGACTTTGTCATGTTGGAGGTATGAGTCACCTAGCATAACATTCGTTATTATAGAGCCTTACTCATGAAATGGGCTCTGCTTCCCATAGTGCTGTCCTGACAACCAGGCTATTCCCAGAAGTACACCGAATTGAGTTTTTCAGAGGGAAAAGGGAATGTGATCATTCTTAAGCTCTGTTAGTTACAGTAACGGGGGAAAAGCTGGCCTAATACTGCACTGAAAACTACTTCACATTTTAAACACAGAAGTACAGATCACTTTTTACCTGTTTTTTTTTCAAACACACACTTTCTTGGCTCTCTAAGAGGGACTCTTATTTCTACAGCCTCTGAAAGCAGCACTGCTCATGTCCAGGTATTGCAGTCAGTCTACAGGCTTCTGTGTGCTGGGCGGAGTGGCATCAGCAATTGTAGCTAAATAAATGAGGTTTCTGTGCAGGATATGCTGGTACCTATGAGAGGAGGAAACACAGGATCTGGTACACGTTCTTTTCTAGACAACTACCCATACTTGCACTCGTGTACTCTGATTAATATTTGCAGTTAGGGAAAAAACCCTGCGAACTAGAATAGTAAGTCAGGGGAAACTTATCGTGTTCTTACTCTGAATCCCGGTACAAGCACACTGAACTGGACTCTAGCCGAGCATGTGCTAATACCCCACATCGATGGGAAGGAGGACATTCAGCTCACAACCCTGAAAGCCGCCGAACGGCAGCGGAGCAGGAGAGGACAGAGCAGCTGCAGCAGCTTCCCCGCAGGTACTGGAGCGGCAGAGCCGCCGTCTGGCTGCCCTGTTGGGACACGGCTCGGTGTGCCACACACGGGCAGGGAGGGCAGAGCCCACGTCACAGCAACACTGAGCAAACACCCCCTGACCAACACGGCGGGGTCACTCCATGCTTTATACGTCTCCGAAGATGTTTTTGGGGAAATCCCTTTGTAAGCCCAGACGCATTTTCCTCTTGGCAGTAGGAAAGCTCAGCTCGAACCGCGTTTCACTCCTGTTACCGACACCAGGGATCCCAGCGCTCCGCCCTGCCCGCCCACGTCGGTCACTTACTGCACGCAGTCGGCGGCCCGGCCCTTGCTCTGGTACTCCACGATGCACCGGATCAGCTGGTCGTTCTCCTCCAGCAGCTGCGGCACAGAGCACGGTCACCGCCCGCCCCGGCCTCCGCCCCGCCCGCCTGTACCCCAAGCGGGCCGGAAGGGTCCGCATCATCGCCCGGCTCCGTCCCGGCCCAGTTTCGCTCACCCTCTGCAGCGTGTCCTGGTTCACCTCCGCCTTGCCGCGCAGCCGCTCGGGGACGAACGCCACGGACATGGCGGCTCCGGCTGAGGGGGCCCGCGCACGCGCGCTGGGCCCGCGCGGGCGGCGCTCCCGCCGGAGCTGCCCCGAGCCCAGCCCGCCCCGAACGCAACAAACAAGCGCCGCCGTGCCGCTTTTACCCAACAGTTTATTCTGGTTTCAAATTAAAAAAAACAGAAAGCCTGGGCGGGCGGGACGGGGCGACGCAGGGTTTGCCCCCGCCCGCGGCTCCCGGCCCGGGTATTTACAGCTGGAACACCTCAGACAGTAAAGAGTTATTGCAACAGGACAGCACTTGCCTCTACGGTCAAAAATCTCAACAGGTGTTCAGAATCATGACTTGTGGATCCCAAAAGGCAGTTGTTAAACATGCAAAAACATTACTAAACAATATTATCTAACTTCTACAGCTGTCAAATACTTGACCTTAATAAGGAAACCAATTACAAAATACTTCCTTGTAGTGCTATACAAAAGTTATAAAATTAAGATTCTATCAACCACTTTTAAATATTCCAATTTTTCAACAGTGCAGTTTTTTACGTCTTTATCACCACTGAACATTTTGAAGTAAAAAAAAAAAAAATCAGCAAATTAGATCAAAGTGATGTAATCTTTGGATCCCTTTATTCCTGTGGCCTTCATATACATACACAGACACAAATGACCAGGTTTCTATTTCAGCATATCAGAAAGTTGCAACTAGTTATCCAGAAGTGGCAAAAAGTCCATACTGTCATTTGTGACTTCGTGGTCTTAGAACCAGAGTCTCAATGTCTCCAAGCTACGGTCTATCAAAATGCAAACAACTTCAAACACTAAGAATTCTTTAAATTGCTCATTTCTACAGGTATTACAACAAAGTTAACGTTTCAAGAATTGACAAATGGAGACAGACTTTTATCCCAGGCATTCCAGGAGAATCACCAACTCGTGTGCCTGGTCCATTATTAAAAAAAGTTAATATTTCTCACTAAGTAAAATTAATTGCAAATCTTGACATATGAAAATTCCTTTTCACCTTTTCTTTGAAAATATCTCCTTAACTTGGTCAAATCCTGTGATATGCCAGAAACTACAAAATCAAATTCTTGCAAGAGCAGTGAAGCATGTATCCAGTTTTGTGTAATGGAAGAACATTTTCAAAACTTCATTATAGTCCAAATATAAAATCAAACATTTAAGCTTGAAAAGCTGCTAAAGAAAAAAAACCCCAACTAATTCAGTGTTCTTCAGCATATCAACTTTCTGCAATAACAGTATGTTTACCGACTTAAAAATGTTTATTCTTTAAAAAATTAGTTGCTTTTTATACAGCTATACAAAGTTTGTAATGTTTCTTTGGCAATGGGATATAATGGAATTTTACAACTATATAAAAACTTTCCTTTGCCTAAGAAACAGTATTTACTGTGTGTACATATCTGACTGACAAAGCAAGTTTTCTACTGTCCAGCACCCTAGTTGATACAAGAACAACTACCTCAAAAGGGATTTTACAGGATTTCCAAAAAACAACCTTCGGTGGGTCAAAACACTCACAGTATCGACGGCCTTCTGCATACCATTGTCCTTACAACTTGAAGCAATTATCAAATACAGTTTAGTAATAAGAAAAATCCTTTCAGTGATGAAAAAATACTTAAACTCCATCGAAGTACTGCTTATAATTAACTATACATAAGAAATTACTTATCCTTCTGTCTCAAATATATTTAATGCTTACTGTTTTCAAAGATGGCCATTTCTCAAAAGTAACTGCATTACACCCCTTTGAAATTAAATAGTTAAATCCCAGTGCTGGTGACAAGTATACAGCAAATTCATTCTTTGCAGAGATCAAAACTAATTCTCTGATTCAAGAAGATCTAGACGTTCACCTGGTTTCAGCTTTCTTGTAGACTACGCAGCAACTTTGTTGTCTTTCTAGAGGGAACAGAAGTACAGTGTTAAAATTCGTTTTGCAAAACAAACCTTACAAACCAATCTGGGCAACAGCCCTGGGAGCAGTTGTGCTGTGCTGGCTATCCCCCGTGTCCTGCAGCAGAAGGGAGACCTCCGGAGGAGATGAGGCTGGCATCTGGTCAAAGCCCCTCAGTTTGGCACTGAGTAGAGCGGCTCTTCACTCCGAATAGAAGCACAGCACAAATCCTCAGCCCTTACACCATCTCCTACTCAACTGGAAGGCAGCAAGATCTTGTTCAGAAATTCAAATTGCTAATCTTTGATCCCTCATTTCCATTCACATTCAGCTACCCAAAGTTTCTTTTAGTCACAGGACTAACTGTTGCGAAATAATCAAGGAACAGCTGAGAGATGTCTCACAACAGAGAGGAATATGCTGTGATGAAACCCCTCATTTTTTTAATTTAAAAAAAATTAAATTACTATCAAAGATCAGAGATTTTTGTTTGCAAAACTCTAACTGCTCATGCAGTAAACTAACAGAAGTTTCTCTACTGTCCCAGTCAGAACTCTAAAAGCCTTGTTTATCTGAACCAATCTGGATTGTTCTTTGTTACTGATTTTAACCAGTACACCAGTTAATAGGATTTGTGCCAACTCATTTCACAATGATTCAGAAGTTTGTTGCACACTGGAAGCAAGTTAAATTATTCCTTCTCATTCTTTGTATTTTACAATATTGCTTGGAAAATGCTTGCAATTTACATTTCTAACACTCGCATTCCATCTGTAGAACTCTTTTTTCCCCTTTCTTTTTTTTTTTCCTCCCCAATACCAGCTATCAAATAGCTATTCAGGTCATGTGATGAAAGACAACCTTTATTTTTGATTGCTGTTGATAGTAAAATGATGCAATGTAACTAAAATTTCAGCATTAATGGACTTTCAAAAAGTAGCTCAGAGTCCCTGCCGAATGCCGCTCAAGAAATTCTTGTTCAACATCAAATCTAAAGGCAGGAGATTTTGAGCACTCCTTTCCCAGAGCAGTGGATTGGGTCAGAGCCACGTGCAGTGCACCTTACCCTATACTCGAAGTCAGCGAACTCCCTCCCTCCGCGGCCTCCTCGGAAGCCGCCGCGGAAGCCGCGGGGGGCGGGGAAGCCGCCCCTGCCGCCCCCCCGGCCTCTGCCCCCTCGGAAGCCGATGACGCCCCGGCCCCTGTAGCCGCCGCGGCCGCGGTTGGGACGCAGGGGGATGCCGAAGGTCTCGGCGTTCAACCGCCGCTCCTCGGCCCAGGTCGGTCGCCGCTCCCTGCAGCACAGAACGAACACGGATTGCTGTGAAACACTTGGTGAGGAAGGGAGAGGCGCCAGAAAGCGCCTGAGATTAAAAATGATGCATTAATCACATGGGAAATCTCCATGGTATCCCTTCCACAAGAACCCAGGTGTCTGCTACACTTCACTGGACTCAACAAGAAGGAACATATTACAGAGTCATTAATTAGATATTAATAATGCTCTAAGAGTTTGCCATATTGAAGAACACACTCTGCATCCTCTGCACACAGTATCATTTAAAGCAAGAAACAGTTTACAGTTACGGATGTTATTTTATCTGGCTTCGAGTACAATCAACAACTCCCCTCCTGCAAGTCAAAATAGGTCAGCAATCCACATTGTCATGTCTAATAAAAATGCAGCAGCACAAGATAAGCTTTAATTTTCCTGAAATGCTTTCTGCCCACTTGAATAACACTACTAGCCAAGACAGTTATGTAATCTGCTTAGAAACCATTACAAAAGCAGGGTCATAATTGATTTAACTGAAGTGTTAATTTAGGACCAAAGCAAAACAAACAAAACAAACCAAACCCCCCCATCTTAGTAAATCTGGGAAGGAGATTCTAGAGCCTGTGCATTAAGTTCTAAAAGCATGGCTCTAAAACATCTTAAAATACCTTGCTATGACCACATTGCACCTGCCCACAAAGAAATTTTGTGCTTCTCCTGTTTTATTTTTGCCAGCTGCAGAGGAAATAAGCTCTAATCACCTTTGATTCAGAGTTGATTGGAATCAGTAGCACTGACAGTACTGTAAGATATAAACATGCATTAAGCACACTAACAAGCTTCTCCTTGCAGGACATACCTATTGTCATCACAGGAAATGTTATCAAAGAAGGATTTGGTTTTGTCATAGTAGCAATTGGGTCCAAGTGGATCTTCCTCATCGGCATTCCCTTCACTGTTTTGGGTATCAACACCTGAGTCACCTTTGTCTTCTCCATTTACAGGCTTCTCTGGTTTCTCAAGTTTATCTTCTGGAAAACAAAAAGAAAACAGAAGCCTAAAAAACCTAGCAGTATCCACTTCTTCCCAGTCAGAGAGGAACTATACTGAATGCTACAAAAATAATTCAATGTGGAAGTCAAATAATTTCACATGTAAATTAGAATGTATTGCTGCTGCTGTCTGGAGGTTTCTATGCTTCCTGTGGGTTAAGTTAACAAAAAAACCCTGGGCAGAATGGATTTGATAGCCATCTATTTTCTCCCCTCTTTAGCTACCTCCTTCCTGGGCTTAAGAGCCTCATTCAGTGAATCCTCCTGAAAGCTATCCCATGGTTTTGTTCATTCCTGTTGTCCTTCTCCTTTGTCTTCTGGTTTTGCTGTTATCTCCTTTAAGACACAGGGCCAGCATTCTGACTTTATGTTGTATTTATTTCCTAATAATGCTAAAAGTTCAGCTTACTGTTTTGACTGGTACTGAAAACAAAGCTGACAGCTCAACACCTGCAGCTATTACTATCTTCAAATCTCATTCCTAAATGTATACAGCTTAAATCTCACAATGCTGTGCATAAACTTCACGTAACTAGCTCAACCTTTCCACACCACAAGAATTACCACACTCAGAAACATTTCTACAGCTATTTATAGCTATAAATTATACTCTATATAATACATATTATAAATCATATTATAAAATACTATAATACTAATATATTATGCATATAAAACATATATAGTATTTTATATATGATATATAATATGCATAATATTATAGCTTTCCCTTTTCCATTTATTATTCTGAAAAAAATAACAGTACCAACAGCAAACCAACTCACTGAAAAATGATCCAGAAAAACAGGCAAGCACCACAGGACAAATCTTATGGGACTCAATGGATGTTTTTACTGTACAATGAAATCTGACCATTTATTCCCACCTTTTAGCCAATCATTCACTGAAATAGGGAACTCACTATATTAACCTGCAACAATTTTGTCCAAAAATAGTAGCAGCAGTGCAACAAACAGGTGGCTGGTCACAAGAGAATGAGGTAATCAAAACAGAAGCCTGCTAGAAAACAAGTGCTGGCAGCATGGTTTCTAACTACTCCTGGGTTCCTCTGGAAAAGGATAAAAGCAAGGAAATACTAGAAACCTTCAAACAAACTCTCCTGCATAGTACAGTGAAGTTCTGATCCTGAACTCCTTTGCTTTTGGTCTGTAATTGACATTATAATTTTGGTCTAATAATTGAAAACCTAAAATATGGATTTTCTTTTATTGCATCCTTTCCAGAACTTTAAAGTCACAAACATTATTGGGACTTCTGGGTAAGTAATCTGCATTTTTAACAGAGACTTGTTAGAATGTCACAAATAATATCTGCTAGCTAAAATTTTTTAAAAACTCAAACATTGAGCCAAGTATTTAATTAACATATGATCCCAGTTTACTTATTAATTGGTTTTAAAATTTATTTTTTAATGACTGCAAGCAAGACTTAATACTATATGCCTTTTAAGAGTTTTCTCCAAGGTAGGATCAAAACAGCAAGATAGCTTTTCCATGCTCAAATCTAAAGCAAAAATTGGTTTACCTTTTAATTTAAGTTTGTTATGAAATTCTCTATCAATTTCCTCCTTATTGAATTGTGCATTTGCACTTTCAAAGTCAAAGTCCTTCTCAAACTTCATTGGACCATCCCTCCTAATACCAAATCTTCCTCGGCCCCCTCTGTGACCTCCACGGCCTCTCCGTGCTGCAGGTGCACCTGGAACTGAAAAGAGGGAAATTCTGTTTGGTTTTGCTTTGTGGATCAGCTTTTCTCTGAGTGTGGTGGAGGGTATTTTGGTTTTTTGGTTTGCTTTCTAATTCCTGGGGTAACAGGTTGGGACTTCAGAAGTGCATGAAGAGAATGCCTGCTGTTTAATGTCCCATCAGAGCAGCTTGTAATTTGTAAATTCACTTACAGTAATGATGGCACAGACAGCATAATAGTACTAAATCTGTGTGTTAGAAGACTCTCTAAAAGTCATTAAAAACTTTTGGAAGAGGAGTTAAAATATTAGTAGTGCTTCAGTCAAGTATTTTTCTAGAAAGTCTTTTATTTCATACTATTATGTTTATAAATCCCTGAATGGTCCTTGATTTACGTTTTTATTTAAATTGATTGCTTAGTATAAACCAACAAGAAGAGATTTTTCTCTTTAATGTTGACTTTATTTACTTGTATTCTTCTGGCTCAATGCAAAATTGCTACTCTCTCAAGGCAAAATGTGAAAGAATTTATTTTAGCAAATTTAAAATAACTTATTGGTCTGAAAGCAATGATAGCTATTTCTCAAAACATGATTTACCAATTTGTCGTTTGTTTTCATTTCTGAGTTCATTTTCTGATCTTGAAACCTTGTGTGCTTCAGCTAAAGTTGGAAATAAAAACATGATTTGTTTATCCAATTAGGTATTTTTGATCATACTTTTGTATATATAGTTCAGATTTTTAAAAAAATCCAAACCTATAAATGGAAACCACATGTTTAATTCATAAAAGAAAAAAAAATATTTAGAATATATGCTTAAGTTTAAAAAGAAGTATGTATCTAATCCAGATCTCTGCTGGACAACCGACCAGTAATAGACAGCAGGACAATTCCTATGTATTACCCTTTAAGAGAGCACTTTGTATGTGTATGGAAGGAATTAAGCTGTATGAAAACTATCCAAAGCTACCTCGTCTGTGCTCTTGGTTCTCTAGGGATTTTTGGCTTGCAGACACCAAAGGTCTGGTTTGTACAGGACTCCTCCTCCCAACGGGTGCTGGAGTGGGCAGGTGGGCTGAAGCTGTTTGTACAGCTTGTTCCATGGTGGGGCTCCTTCTCAAATGGTCCATCTGAGGGCTTGAACGACCTGGGGAAAAAAAAAACAAAACCAAACCCCACAGGATTATTTCTCATCTACAAAGGTGAGTTACTGGTCTCAACCAATCTAGACTCACAAGTTTATCTGGCTGAGCAGTCAAGAGAGCTGAGTCAAAAAAAAAAAATTCTGCACCATCAGATCCACTAATTCAGAATAAAGGATATTTAGAAATACCCCTTCCTCCAGTCTAAAAGGAAATAACGGGCAGAACACCCAATCCCTACCAACCCATTAACTATGTGCATTTAGCTGAGGAATGAAACTTTGACATTGACTGGAGATAAAAACGCTCCTTCTTCCTCCCTAGGATGCCAAGTCGGAAGGGGCGCTCCCCAAGGCAGCAGTGCTGCTGCTCAGGCTCTGCTGCAGGATCCCTGCCCGTGCAAGGACAGCTGTGGGAGCTGCCCCACACAGCACTGCTCACACAGAGCCACGTGCAGCACAAGGGGCTGGAGGCAGCAGCACCATCAGAATGGAGCCACTGATCCATCCAGACAAGTTTACAACATCAAATAGGTAAATCTACTAAGAAATTAGAATAAGACTCAAGTCCCAGTGAATAAAAGAACAAGGCTCTCATTACAAAACAAAAGGAAAACAAAAAATAAACCAAACCCACATAAACCTATGAACGAAACAGAACACAACAATAAATTCAACCATCCCACGCTTGCAATCTACAAAGACCAAAAATATTTCCCAAAGCAAACACACTGAGAAAAAACCTGTTAATGCCCCATAGGAAATGCTGTGGCAGAATGTATGTTCACCTGGAGCACAAGTCATATATATTCATACATGTCCATGAATCCTACAGGCTTTAAATACAGAAACTCAAACTACTATTTCAACAGAGAAATTCTCAGCATACTTTTGCCCCTTGAATAAATCCAACAAAGTAGAACCTATTTTTGGCAACCCACTCAACTAGTCCTAGAAACACTCCTAATGGGTATACAAATGGAATTTAGGAAAAAACCCTGTTTGTTATAAGTGTTTTGCCCTTTAACATGACTGCATAATTTAAAAATGGCATTAGGAATATATCTTGGCACATACTTTGACAGTAAGGAAAAGTGGAAGAGCAGGAAATAATGGGGTTTGAGTTTTCAAGGAGCAATGTTAACAACATTTGCACAAAGGGTGAGGGTGAAGTTGCCCAATATTTACTTTCTTTTTTCTTTGCCATTCAATTATCATCCAGAATCTCATTTTTTCCAGTATTACATAAACTATCCATACAGTTCCTGTTACTATTTAGCTCACTTAAGTGTCATGTCATTATCTCTACAGGAAATCAAGTCTGCTGTTAATATCATATATGTAACTATACATGAACAGAAGAACTACAGTTAGGAATAAAGATTTTAAAATTTTAACCTGAAGGACTTTCCATTTCAATCAGTATGAAGTATCTGCAGCTCTGTCATGTTATCAGTAAAACTAAATACTGAATTTCCACATGTACCTCTTTGCTAACATTACTTCACATAATTAAGTCCTATTTCTCAGTACAGATGCTTTAAAGGTAACAATAAATGTGTTACTACCTGCAGCAGTCCAAGATGTAGAGAAAACACATTTAAGAGCAAACACAAAGCCCCTCTATGTTTCCTAGTTTTAATACCAAGTGTTTTCATGAGAGAATTCACCTGTTTGGTTGGCATTTCCAGCAACCACCAAAATCACAAGGACACAATTGTTCAAAGAAAGACTGAAGTCACTAAAAAAGATTTTACCTTGAGACATCTGTGATTTTAATGATCTTGCATCTGTTGTAAATGCAGAACCAACTGCAGTGCTCTGGGACATGCTAGCACTGCCTGAAGAGTCTGTTCCAAAAGATGTTAAAGAACCTCCTGCTTTGAAAGAAATAATATAGTTGTAAAATCTGTTTTAGAGTTGTTTTTTTTTTAATTAGCACTAAATGATTAGTGAAGCTTTATTAGGCAGTTATTCTGGAGTACACGTAAGTCTGCCCATCCCATACACTTTTTGTTTAATAAAACAGATGTATGCTCATAAGCTGGTAAGACTAATATCTTGATTTTTTTAATCTAAAATGAAAAATAAAAGAGCACGTCTAACTTCACCATCACAAGTATCAACAAAACACAGTCATTTTACAGAGCCATACGTGTTATTGGTACATATCTCCATTTACGATCCTTTCAGCAAAAATATGACTGCCATATCTTAATTAATTGATATCAAATTACAGCCAATTCTACAGCCTTTCTTTCGCATGGCTAACATTTTCAGTACCAGGTGTAACACTGCTGCCATAACAGTTACAAGACTGTAAGTTCCTATGAGAAAAACTAAGCTATGAAATAAGCACTCAGGGTGGAAGGCAAGCTGGTTGGTCAGTCTCAAAGAGAATGTGCAGGATAAAGGAGCAAGTAGCCCATGCAGCTCACAAACACTTCCAGTGCCTATTTCCCACCTAACCAACACCTCACGAACAGCTGGAGGACTGTGCTGGTACATGGCTGCTGAATAATCCAAATCCTTAGTTAAGGCACACAGCGCCTGGTCAACCCAACAGCACAGCTATGGGGCTTCTCTGGAGGGGCTGTCCCTACCACTTGTGAAATATAATGAATACTTGTCCCTCTGAGATAGGTGTTTAGTTCTCAATCATAATTATTTTGATTTAAGATGCAAAGACTATGAAGAACTCTCTACTTTTGAGCTAAACTGCAGAACTAACAGAGATGAAGGACTTAGACTCTGCCTTAGGATAAGACTGATGAAATTCTAAGCAGTGACTACTGTCTGTGCACACACAGAGCTTCACTCCCAGCAAAACACCTACCAACTCCCACAGCGCCGAACTGCTGCCCCACCAGCGGGCTCGGGCTGAACTGACTGTACGCAGGCATCCTGCCAAAAGGACCATAGGACCCCACAGACTGGAATGAAGATGTAGTCGAAGATCCTAGTGAAGACTGAAGACAAAACACACAAACACTAGCAAAAATGTCTATTTACACAAAAATTAGGAAATAGTTCTGTGAGGCAAGAAATGTAGAAACTCTAAAATAAACATTTTCCAAAGTATGTACAGCTTAGAAAGCACTTTTACCCTTCCACCATGGCAGACCTGTGGAAACAGTACCACAAAATTTTGCAATCTTCCCTATAACCTCAGACACCGGACTCTCTTGTCTGACACACACATATAAGCTTTGTTGGTAAATTTAGAAAGAGTCCTATCTTTCAAACCCCACAGGTACAATAAGACACCCAAGCATACTGGAGGAGGCAGGGGATACCACTGTTATTTGGGTTCCCAGTAACACAACTTCACCACTCTTGACTACAACTGAGAAGGACTTGCACCAAGTTTAATAAAAGTCCGTGGAGAAACGCAAAAGCACCTTGTAAGGAAGTTCAAGAATTTTATCCTACAGAATAGATAAAGCAGTAGAATCGTATTACACGGAATTACCAACCTCCATTTGAAGCAAGAGATTTCCCCTTGCTCTCAGGGATGATTTCAAGATACCCCATAAGCACAATCAGAGGCAACAAATTTCTGAGGAAACTCTTTATCAGTCTGTTTACTACAACATGGCAGACTAATTAGATCTGAAGGCTTCAAGTTTTAAGTTGCTTTCCCCTCAGAAACCAAGTACTCATTATTCAAGTAACTGCCTTATAGTATGAAGCCTGTTTAAAAACACATAACTAGATGAAACACTTTAAAGTTATAGTCAGCAAAAAATGTTGAACATTAAAACAAAAATAACACAAACAAGCAAACAAAAGCAAAATCAATCATCTGGAGATATCTCAGCATCTACTCCATTTGATTTATAGCAAGTCTGATCTTTCCAAGAACTATGTGTCCTCCTAAGCCAAGTCCTTTTCAAAAAAGGCATCAAGACCTACATAACATCCTTAGTTGGTTTTGAAAAGACAGCAGCTTTGGTATGTAGTGGACAGTGCAAGAGTTAGATTTCAACCTTCATTTTCACAGTTAAAACTGTGAAAGGAGAAAATACTTCCAGAGTTCTTTACATTGTGTTGTGAACCTTACAGTGATAAACACTTTAATTTTTAAGCACTCAGCTAGAGAGCTCTTAACCTAGCAAGTTACCTCTTCAGCAACAATTATTTACAACTCTGTTTTGACATACCTGAACAATAGCAGGGTCCTGTGGCAAGGAGCACTGAGGTTTCGGTGGCTCACAGACAGTCAGGTCTTTAATGTCGCTGCCACGGAATATAATGTACTCAAAGACTTCATCGCGAGGTGGGATGGGTCTGTCCGTTGGTCTGTCTTCTGTACCAAAGGAGCGAACTGCAAAGTTGGGAAGGGAGAAAAAGAATGAAACGTCCCACATTCAACAAAAGGGTTTAAAATATACAGAGACCAACAGCTTTAAATTAAAAAAAAAAAATTTCATTGAGAAAAAAACTTTTATTGAATTGGCATCATATTCTTTATCATTATGAACTCTCCTCAGACAAACAAGTAATTTTAGCTAAAAAATCTGAGTTAAAATCCAAGCTGAAAGACTGAGAGATCATTTATGCAACCAATTACATGTTGAGTATTTCAACTGTTTTGTGAAGGTAAGGGGAAGCAGCAGAGCAGGTTTTTTTTGTCTGGTAAGTCAATCCTATGAATCGACGAATAGATGAGTTTACGTACTTCATATTTCTGTATTTGCAAAACAAGAAAAAAATATGCTAATACTACTAGAAGCTGGAATATTAAAAACTATCAAATGTGAATTTCTCAAGAGATTAAAAATTTAATAAAACAACAAGAATTCTGTGGTATGTATATACAATTTTCACTAAGCAAAATGCATTCTTCTTCCTGGTGTAAGGTTCATATGATCTCTGCCAAATTAGGTAAACTCACCAGGGCATAACTATCTTCCTAGTGTGCACCATACCAAGACATTAAATTCCTTGTATGAATTCCAACAGCTTTCAGACTGCACAGCAACGAAGCAATCAAGCTTTTCCTTTTGCACTACGTATAATCACTACATTGTACAAGTGATACCATCACTTTGCCATCACTGCCCTCTCAGAAACTTTTCCTCACCCTTAGACTGCCAACCCTGGGTGAGTATCAAATGAAACAAACAAATAACTGAAGAAGAGATTTGTCTCAAAGGGCTAGTTTTGTAAGCAAAAACTAACCAATGGATTGAAACCAGAGAGGGGAAAAAACCAAGCCCCCAAAATCATGACAATCACATTCAATCACAATCTCATCAACTTGTAGTGGCTTTAACAATCCCTCATGACTGTTTTTCCTCCAGCCTTTCAGAAAGTGATTGTTTGCTTTGCAAGGTACAGGTTATGCTGAGAAAAAAAAAAAATCTGTACTTTGCTTTAATTTACCAGAATCAGATTTCCCTCCATTTTCAGATGCATCAACATTTTGGAGACATCATTAGGCACTTTTTTTCAGCCATAGAATCATTAGTCAAGAAAAGCAGTCTCCCATAGAGATGCATAAAATAATTCTGAGTCATTTCTGAGGCTGCACCAGCCATCTTCCATCACTGTTGCTTCTTGTGATACTGCATAAACAGAGCTTAACAGTCAGGTATTAAATTTTTTTCAAGAAGCATAATTCAGGGGCAAAGAGATCATGTCCATATTAGAAAGAAAAATAGTATTAAGTGGTTACAATTATTTTGTTCATGTATCATCTAGTGAGCTAACTTTCATTATCTTTTGTGCTTCTGTGCATCTGAAAGTCTGCTCTGAATGGTACTACAAAATGTGAGCAATGTAAAAAAGGCACACACTGTTTTAGTTAATGTCAGTCCTTGTTAGAAGAGGAATCTGTCTTCTTTTCCTCTACAGAAAAAAGTGTCTGAAGCTTAAGAATTTGCAGAAATTAGCTCAAAGTAATGCACAGTAGCTTAATAATATTATCAATGGGTCGTGTGCATTCCTGTAGTTCATTCCATTGCTTTTTATTCACCAGGCTTTTCTATTTCACTATCTTAACCATGGATCTACCCTCTTTCTTTTTTTCTTTACTTTCTTTTTCTTTTACACTCTAATTTATCAGATAATTAATAAATTATCTTGGAGTTTCATTCCATCATTTGACCTGGTGCCTTGGTAAGTAAAACCAAAGTTTATTCTGTACTGCTTCTCTCTGTCCCATACTGAAATGGTTTCTCCAGTAGCCATTTTGTCTACAAAGGTGAACAAAAATGGCCAGAGTATGATCAGGAAGTTACCAAACATTTTACCTTCTAGCTAAAGTGAAGAAACTACTCTATAGCAACACCACAGAGAAAGGGTAGAAAGTTAGAGGGTTGCATTCTGCCTTTACATGGAAATAAAAATCTGATGAACTGAGGAAGAAATATGCTTTGAAAGTATTTCTCTTAAGTCAGAGCTACACTGGACACTAACAATACACTGCTCTAAAACCTGGTAATTACCTTTCTCCATTCTAAACCAATTAAAAAATAAAAAAAGAGAACCACCAGACTTTCATCTACTAACGTGCTGAAAGAAGCAAAGGGATTTCAGTGCATGTTAAAAAACAATGTCTTTCTCCACACCATGAAATTATCATAACATCGAAAGGAAGTTTTTCAATGCCAAAATTTAGAACTGATCTTTAAGAGATTCAACTGTCTATGCAGCTAACTCAAGACACTGATATGGTTGCCAATGGTTTAGCAATAAAACACATCAAGACTTGCTACGAAAAGTTTGTTTCTTCCTTTATTTCTCTCCTGCCTCATATCAAACTGGTTTTACCACAGCCTTCTGCAAAATATAAACACAATTTCATCCAACGAAGATTTGCTCTGCTGGAGAGGAGTAAGTAAACTCCCCTGATTTGCAGTTCAGACTCACCCTCTTGCCACAAGCAACCAAAATAACCACCCCAAGTCCAATTTCCTTTTAAAGCAGGAACCAGAACTGCAGGTACAGCAATCTTAGGAAGGGCTACTTAATGAGTCCACCCCAGTCAGAGTAGCGTTCAAGAGCTGAAAGTTAGTTTTTGTATTCTGCAAAGGCATACCTCTCTTTACAGTTTCTGTCTTCCTCACTTAGATTAGGATTTAACACAATCTGAGCTCATTAAAGTAATTAGTCTAATATTAGAAGTGGCCTGTATTAACAGGATTTTAGAAAGAAAGAGCTTTTACCATGTTTTTCTCATACTCAGAAATATTAAGTTGCCAGAGTATCAAGAGCACAAGGTATTGGAGCAGCAGCAGGCTTAGAGCTCTATCCAGCTCTGTCTCTTCAGGAATTTCCTCAGACTACTTCCTTCCTCCAGAACAAGGTGCAGTGGTTCATATATAGCAAAATACTGAACAGTGAGGGGAGATGAAAATAAGCATGTGAAAGACAATCTTACAACTGTGGTAAATCTAATTAATCTTACCTTGTCGATTTCAGGATTGTTTTTTTTCTTTGGTTTTTGAAAGAGCTAAACTGCCCTAAGGACTAGCAAACAAAAGGACAAACAGTACATGTTAAAAACAAACTTATTTTTTGTCAGTGTAAATACACACAATTAAGTAGCTAGCTAAAATAACTAACTCTCTTGAGCCTATTTATTTATATATTTGTACCCAAGTAGTTCCACCAACTTCATATTAAAGTGCTGTGAGCAAATTTTTGTACAGATTTTGACTGTGGTATTACTACTATACAATATTTTAATGCATATTACCATATTTTACTACTGTAGCATTCAATGGAACATTGCAGCTTTCCCTGTCAGTTAACAGATATGATTACTTGTTGATTAACACAGGGAACCTAAGCAAAATGTTAGTCAGAAGTGAAGCCACTGACTCCGCTAGCAAGAGGACTGTTCCCCTACAGCGTGAACTACTGCAAGCAGTAGCTCAGTCTGTGCACAGCACTGACACTCTCTCCTCACTCCCTGAGGAGCAAACACACACAGAAACCAGCTCCTCCTTGTTCCTAAGGCACCCAGGAGGAGCATGATGACTAAAATGAGAACACCACAGGGGAACAAGTCATTTCCAGGCTCATTCCTCCACAACAATTAACAGCCTGCATTCCCTTACTTGCAGGAGATGGATGAGGGCAGTAGCCAGGAGTAGGCTTTGACAAGAGGAATTTTTCTGCTGTGACATACTGTGCACGAGTTTGGTTTGGCACACATGCCCTAACCTTCAAGACCCACAAGGAGCATGTTACTTAACTGACTAAAAACATTCATAAAATATTGATAGAAAATTAACCCTTCCCTTTCCTGCTCCCACACCTGAATGAGCTCAACTCTTCACAAGATTTTAACTTTCCTCTGCCTTTGTCTTTCACCTGCAATTAATGTTTTGTAGAAGTCTAAAAGGGAAGTTTTCCTTTTGATGTGTCATTATGCCATGGACAACACTATCACAGACGGCTGAAAATGCCAGAAGTTTAACTACTTTTTTAAATTACCAAAAGCTGTTTCATTAGTTATATCAATTATAATGATATATCATTAGTTCATCAATTATAATGGTTCCAATGCAACTCTCAATGGTCTGAGAGTTGCTAAGTGAGAACTGATGCATTATAGCAGAGGCAATATATAATTTTGTTTCTTATACTCACATACCTAAGGATTCCCTGTTGTTAAAGCCACAAAGCCTTTTCTGACCCAACACTGTTGTTCCCACACAGCTTACCAGCATTAAAAATAACTCTCTCTAAAACAGTGCCTTGAAATAGAAAAGTGTTATGCATAACTAATAAGAAAGATCACATCTCCTTTTTAATGCCACAACATTTAAGTTCAAGCACTGTGATTATTCTGTAAATGCCCCAGGTAGGGCAGCAATCATTTTCCAACAAGAAAACTAACAATGACTTGCAAACTCCTCTTAAATTGCTTGGACTTAATGATGTTTTAAAAATTAATGATTTTTTTAAAAACTAAATGTTAACTAGAACCAATAACTAGAAGGACATTTCAAGTTAGAATAACTTGAGGCTTGACAATAGGAGTGGGTTTTGGTTCCAGACACTGTCTCTGAGAAGCTGTCAATCCAAAGAAAACATAAGCACCAATAATATTTAAGAACCTCAAATGTCTCCACAGCTTGCTTAGTGTTTAGAATCCACTACGGATGGATGTTTTCCCTGTTATTTAAATAATTATACACTTAAACGCTTTGTAAAAGGATGCATCACTTCATCTTATCGGACTGCAGCTTAGGTTAAAAATGTTATGCTCAATACTTAACAGTTCCTATCTTTCTCTAATTGTGAGATACAGGTTACAAGTTTTGCTTAGTGAAGAGATCACAACATTGCAAACAAAATGCTGATTAGAGAACTAGAGCAGACTGCCCTCAGTAAGGGAGAACTACAGTCTGTGCTGGCAATGCAAAAAACATATTTCTATCTGAAACCCTAGACAATTTAAGACAAATTAAGGCATTCCATGAATACAACTTGGTGAGATTAATCTCTGACTTTGGTTTAGCCTACACAAATCCAATGGTTGGGCAAATCCATGGCTATTCAAGAACAGACTCTATCTCTACTTTTGCACTTTATGTCACCATTTCAGTAACCTCAAAATATGAATAATGATAAGGTGCCCTGTGTTTAGCTCAGGGAACAGTTATGTCAGACTACACAGCTGAGCAAATGAAAGCATCAAGTGTTTTGGGGACTTTTTTTGTCTTTCTCTGGCAAAAAAGTTGACATTTGTGGTCAAGATTCTCATTAAACAGTTTTGGTTTGACTTCTGGACTCAGCACAAGAAGAAGAGGTAACTATTACGTGATCAACATATTTACAGCTAGAGTACAAGTTCTGCTTCTTTCACCAACAGACCTGGCCAACAATTAAGCACACTTGCCACCACACATATACACTGTCATATACATTCAATGGCCTAAGCTGTGGAGCATTCTGTTCATGAGCACAGGGAACCGCTCTACAGTCTAATACGGTTGTTAATTCATCAGCTCCAGATTAATCTCAAGATTTTTGGTTCTATGTGGCCTAGAAATACTGGTTTATTCTCTTCTGAATCATAACACTCTATTACAAAACACACATTCTTCAGCTAACTCAGTCAAGTTCTATTAAAGTAAATTCAGTGGTTTAGAGTTACATTTCTGATGAGAGCTATGAGAAGAGAGTAGCTTAGACTTGTAACTTAGTTTGAACTATCTTAAATATGTACACTTTGGCAGACACACCACAATATGACTTAACCACTCTTGAGAAGTCATGCAAAATTGGCTCGGTCAGCACTAAATCAGTCTAATTTTGGACAAGACTATCACAAGGTCCTCAAAGATAGGATTCTTTTTCTGTGCATTTTTGTATAAACCTTAACAATCACAGCATGCAACTGGAATTTCTGAACATATATTTTTAATCACAGTATCCAGCTTTTGCTTGTATAAACCAAAACCAGCTGTCCTTTCAAAGTAGATAATGCAACTCCAGCCAGGCAATTTAACCTAAAGGCAACTTTAGAAATAAGTAAAAATCACATAATGAAAGCTAACTGCCCCATAAATGAACTGTTCAAGCCTGGGACCAAACCCACTCTAGGGTGTTTCAAAGCCCATGTATCACCATTTACAAAACAGAGTAACCTATCCCTTAAACAATAACTGGGGGGCGGGTTGTTGTTTGCGAGGAGGGAAGGCCTTAAAGCACAAACAAGAATTACCACAAAGGCTCGAGAAAGCGAACATGCTGATGATATGCACCAGCACCCGCGGCAGCTGTGCAGAACGGAACAGACCGGCGTTAAGCCTTTCCTATCAGCCAGGAACCGAGCTCTGGAATCCTCTCTGTCCCAAATATTTCATTTACACAAGGAGCAATTTTAACCCTTACCTAATGGCTAGATAGACTCTCTGCTTTTACATATGGATTTAGATTACTTAGCAAGACTTCACAGATGCAAGAAGTGTAAAGGAAAAAAATGCTGAGTTTTGCAGAATCTATTATAAAAAGGTTATTAAAAGTTCTGACTTAATGTTTTACGTTGAGAATGAATTGTCATGCGTGAGAAACACTGAGGTCCTTCGAATGCCCAGTTTCAAAAATTCTTTTTTTTTCCCCAGCTCTCTTCTCAGAAAACCTGTTTTTTTAACTTTCTTATACATTCACTCAGATCCCTTCTCTCTCGATCTATAAATGTACATATATATATATATATATATTTTCTGACCGATAACATCTTCATACCTTTTCGAACTACATATACCATATACCTCCAAAATTAACAGCTTACGTTCAGCTTTTGTCGGTAATCCAGCACTCAGGATACCCTTCAGACCCAAGCTGTCTGCCGTCCTAAGATGCAGAGCAATCCACTCATACACGGCCCTATACCCTGTAGGTCTAGAATTCTTAACGATGCAAAGAATATCTCTTTCTAGCCTTCCCCTCCTACTCCCTTTCACGCACTAGCTCTGAACCGCCGCGGGTTTCATACTTGGACTGTACTAGGAACACCTCTGAGCAGCCCCCGGCGCGGTACCGCTCCTGGCTGCTCTCCGCGAGGGTCCCTCCCCGCAGCGGGGGGAACAGGGGAGATCGGGGCCTCGCAGCGCTGTCGCGCCGCCGCTCTCACAGCCAGACCCTCTCCCACTTCCACCTCCCCCGCAGTCGCCCCGCCGGGAGGACGGCGGGACGAGGCGGGCACCGATCGAGCTCCGCCGGGCCCCCAGAGGCGGCAGGCCGCCCGCCGGGCCTCCACAGCGCCCGGACAGCGCCGCGGCTCCGGGTCCTCGCTCAATCCCGGTCCCACGGCCTCGATCCCGTCCCGCGGCCGCGCTCCCCTCCCGCCCCTCCCTGAGCGCCGCCGGGCCCGCTCCTCCGGCCGGCCGCGTCCTTACCCTTGGCTAGCGCCACCGTGGAGTTCTCCGTGTCGATGGTGTACAGGATCCCCTCATAGCGGATCTCAGCCTTGGAGATGAGGCTGATCTTACTCCCGATGTAGGGCGTCCCCCCGCTCATGGCGCTGCTTCTCGGTCAGGGACACCCCTTCGCCGCTGCCGAGGGCTCTTTAAGCCAGGCACAAGCAGCCAAGCAAGCCCGACCCTGAGTCGTAGTAGGCGCTGTACTCCTGCCGCCCCGACCCGCCGCTCTCCGCACAGCGGAGCCCTCGGCACAACCCTCAGCGGAGCGCTCAACACGGCCCGCGCCCCGCGGCTCCCAACATGGCCGCCGCCTTCATCTTCCCTCACAGCGCCCCCCCCGCCCGGCCCGCCAGGTGCATGCCGGGAGCGCGGCTGCTCTCGCGATAACTGCGGGCGGGAATGCTGCGTCGGGGTCCCGCGCGTGACGGCGGGAGCGCAGCGCGGAGCTTCGGCCCCGCTCGGCCCGGCCCGGCAGCCCCCAGCGCTGCCCCACACCGGCGGTCCCGTGTCGTCGCTCGGCTGCCCCGGCCCTGGTTCAGCTCGTGTCACCGGGCAGGTGACAGCAGCTTTGGTGATGGGGGTTCCGGGGTGTTTGAGGGCCCGGTGGTTGAGTGGCAAATCCTGGTGACTCCCGAGAGCAGTGGAAACATGCGGAGAAGCGCAGGAGTGGGGGGTGAGAACATCGCTTGGTGTTTTACTCTGCTGACAGTGTTGGGAGTCAGATCCTGGCAGCCAACACTAAGCAACACAATTGTTGATGAAACCTTAACCAAAGTGTGGGATTAATCCTGAAAGAATACCCTTTTAGTTCGAGTAAACACACACAAACACCTCATGATTTTGTGATTGCACTTGATTTGTGCACCTTAACTAAGAATCACAAATGAGGCTTCTATTGGAGGCCGCGATAGTGCCTCAGGCCCCCCAAGAAAACACCAGAA
Source organism: Pseudopodoces humilis (assembly GCF_049639895.1). Lineage (NCBI taxonomy): Eukaryota > Metazoa > Chordata > Aves > Passeriformes > Paridae > Pseudopodoces > Pseudopodoces humilis. Next base: position 18,482,221 of record NC_142213.1, on the reverse strand, counting down.
CAAAGACCAACCTCTGGAGAGATGTTGCCTTTTGTTTCAGCAACTGGACAGTTTAAAATGACAATATAATATTGGCTTTTGCATTTATGTATTAGCTTTTACCTGCTGTTATTAATCGTAAGTATTTAGATATGGTATAATTTGTAACTCCTTTTAGCTGTTTATTAGTATAACACAATCTATTTGTTTTGCACCATATAGCTTGTAGAAATAGTGGTGTGATGAATATTTTATATCTATGTATGCCTTAGCAAAACACAAAATGTTGAAATGCTCCTATGTAACTAAGGGAATGGTGTAAAGCAATAATGCTTGTTTCCCCTACATCTGATTACCAACCTCTCAAAGTAATAAGATAACAGTGACACAAACCAGAACACCAGAGAAGAATTAAAGGAAAAACTCCTTATCAAAAAGTGTGAAACAAGAAGAGTGAAAAATAAGAAAAAATAAAATATATGAATTTAACCCACAAGATCTCATGCAGGTAAGTCAGAGTGTAAAATCAAACAGAAGAGTTCCTAAAATATCAAAAAGGTCACAAGAGTATTTAAATAATATGTGCAAGGTATATTTGTATCCTCTGTAATGTAACAGTATATGGAAAACATTATCTTAAGCTAAGCTGTGTTTTTTTTGGCCAATCACCAAAAACACCTCAGCACTAAATATTTATCCTTTTTTAATCCCTTTAGCAAACTTTTAAAAATTCTAAAAAATGAACTCTGTTTTTCACATGGACATTATCATGTTTCAAAGATTCAGCAAGTATTTTGTTCAGAATAGGCTTTTGAAATGCAATAACCAACCAGATTTTTCCAGAGGGGGCCTGAATGTGCCTAAACAGGAGCCAGACTGGACTCGGGGGGGCTTTGTGCCCAAGTTGAACTGGCTAAAGTTTCCAGGAGGACTGGAGTGCCCAGGGGGCTTTACTGTAGCTGCTTCTAGTGTGTCCTGAACTACTTTGAAAGATTATGAAGCAAACTTGGGCTGTAAATGACTGGATACACTGTATCAAGTCTGTGGGACACTACTGTTGAAAATTTGCATTTGTGATTCAGCTCGAAGCAAAGCTCCTGTTTAGAGAAATAAGAAAGACACCTATATTCTGTTACAAGGAAAGAAGCTGGTCTGTGGCTGCTTCTCAACCTCTTGGAGGAGGTGGAGAAGCTTGAAACAGTGTAAAGGATCAGCTACACCTCCTGTAACATGGATTTCCTGCTACCTTACACAGGAAGGAAAAGGAACAGGAAAAGTTCTGGTGTGCATCTTCTTAAGACTTCTATCATCTGCCTCTCAAAATTGGACACGGTGGTTTTTATGGAAACACCCAGTTTAATGCCACAGTATTAGAAAAATGGACACTAAAATTTATTTCATAGTCAGAACTAGTTGCAGAATCATATGTTTACTTTCCATTCTACATTCATAGAATTAGGGTTCCAAGGTCATGTGGTTGGAAGAAAAAATAGAAATGGACATTTCTCTGAGTTTAGGACACAACAGATGAGCATTTCAAATGAGAAATCAAATGGAAAACTCAGGATTCATTTTTCACAGGATTTATTTTTCACAGAACCCCAGGCTGGGTGAAGCTGGAGGGGCCCACGGGAGCTCCTCTGGTGCCACCTCCCTGCTCCAGCAGGGCCATCCCAGAGCCCAGGGCACAGCAGTGTGTCCATGTGGCTCTGCAATATCCCCAGGGAGGAGACTGCACAGCCTCTCTGCACAATCTGCTCGGGGCTGGGCACTGCCCAGGGCACAAGTTCTGCCTCCTGTGCAGGGCAGGGCCTGGGCTCAGCCCCTGCCCATGGCTCTGCTGCCATTGCTGGGCCTGGAGCAGAGCCTGGGCCTGCTCTGCCCCTCCTGTGCCCAGGGACAGACAGGGCTGGGGGCCCCTCTCAGCTGTCTTTAGGCTGAACAGGCTTAACAGCCTTTCCTGAAAAAACTTGTAAGTTTCTGTAAAAGTTGGCCAGAATGAATGACAAAAACAAAACAAAAAAGACAAACAAAAAATCTGCACAAATGCATAGGAATAGAAAACCACCCCCTGGAAACACTTAAGGGTTAAATTCTAATCTTGATGATAAATATTCCTAAGTCTCACTATCAAGTCCTTTCTAGGTTATTAAACAAGTATTTACAATTAGCTTTGCAAGCTCCAAAATTTCTATAAGCCATATTTAAAATGAAATTGATTTGCAACTGAAGTACATGAAACAAAAATTAGACACATCCTGCCTTCCAAGCTGGGGACCCAGGTTTGGTGAAGGGTCTAGAGCAGAAATCTTATGAAGACCAGCTGAGGGAGCTGGGAAAGGAGCTCAGCCTGGAGAAAAGGAGCTCAGGGGGCCCTTGTGGCTCTGCACCAGTCCCTGGCAGGAGGGGACAGTCGGGGAGGTCGGGCTCTGCTCCCAGGGAACAGGGACAGGAGGAGAGGGAACGGCCTCAGGCTGGGCCAGAGGAGGCTCAGGGTGGATATTGGAAAACATTTCTTCATGGAAAGGGGTGGTCAGGCTGCCCAGGGCAGACTCCCAATCCCTGGAGGGAAAAAATGTGTGGATGTGGCACTTGAGGACATGGGTTAGTGGTGGCCTTGGCAGCACTGAGGGAATCTTAGAGGTCTTTTTTAACCTACACCTATGCTATTTCTGGGACAGCTCTTAGTTCTCTAGTCATCTTTGTGCTCTCCAATTTATCATTTCTATGTCATACTTAAAATCAGCAGCAGAAGGAATATTTTTATAGTGTAAAGTGAATTCCAATAACATAGATAAAGAGTTCCTAATTTTAAGAAGTTATCTCAAAATCTTATCAGAATTGGTAGGTAGCATCTTGACATTAAATTTAAACTTAAAATGGTTAAATTTTATATTTGAAGGCACTGAAAGCGTGTATTTGAGACAAACCCATGACACATAAGCAGGAAATAGTGCTCCTTTCCAAGCATTTTCACTTCTGTAGAAGATAATAGGTTACTCATGCCTGTGCCCTGTTACCACTCCAAGCAGCTGAACAGGGCAGGGGGACTTTGCTGTGTGCTGAGTTATTAATGACAAACTTGGGCTGCAATCAGGGCACAGGTCTGAGCAGTGCTGAGAACTGAAGAGCAGCTCAGCAGGTTCTGTGGTAGATTTTTCTTTCACAGGCAATTTTGAAACCATTGTTAGAAGTTAACTTTTCTAAAGACCATTCTCTATCTCAAACAAAAAATAATTCAGGAAAGATTGTATCTTAAAAGATCAGATGAGATTACCACAATGGTCTCTTAGATTTTTTTTTTATTCTGTACATATGCAACTCAAAAAAATTAAAATGCAACAAATATATTCAGAAATGTTTTTTGTGATGACATGCATGGAAAATATTTGGAAACATTTTTATAATAGAATGAATACAAAAATTCACAGAGATTCTGTACTTTACTAGAAGTATTTTTCCCTATGAAAAATCTCAAGCCCAAAGGCAGTTTCAGCAACAAGTTTATAAGCATTCCTAGGTAGGTCCTCACCTCTTGACTTGAAGGAAGTCCAATGTGAGTCAGTATACATCATGTTTTATTAAATAAAACATTCCATTACACTTCCTTACCCTGTGTATTTATGTGTATTACGGCTCAATTTAAAATAAGTGAGTGGGGAGAAATACAAATTAATGTTTTACAGATTACCTGTGCACAAATGTACATTCAAATTGTAATACTTGCCATTTTCTCCATCCAGTGGGAAGGTAACTTTTATTTCTAAAGTTACAAAGCAATTCAGTTTCCTCCAGGGTGGTTTTTAGGGAAACCAGTTTAATTAAACCCAGTTTAATGTCACAGTATTAGAAAAATGGGCACTAAAATTTGTTTCATAGTTAGGATTAGTTGCAGAATCATATGTCTAGCTTTCCATTCTCTTAAGAAAATTCTGGAGATGGTTGTATGCAAATGAAGTTCAGGAGCAGGGCAACTAAGTGAGGACTGCATGGTATGTTCTCTGATAAAATCAATAAAGTCTGTGACTCATAAAAAAAGTAATATTGGGTAGATTTCTATTTTTTCCAACCCAAATAATTATTCTTTATATTTGCACAATAGCAAGTTGAATCTTAATACCTACTATGTTTTAATTAAACTTTCAGGTAGAAGCATTTGTTAAAAATCTAAATTTAATTTAGCTGTAGCACTCCACAAAAGCAATGCTTATTTTCCAAGCAAATTTTTTATGTATAGATCTATTCTGTACATTTAATGCTGCTTTCCACAAACACTGCTGTACTTTCACACACTGCACCATCTCCTGCTCATACATCCTACCACACCTTTGGACCTCCAGTATTTTCACTTGCTTCTTTCTTGAAGAAACATGCACTGGCTTAATTTCAGGAGACATTTAAACTTATCCTAATTAAACTGGTGCAACCTATATGTAATGCATTTTAAAAGTGGTTTCTTTTGATTCATCATAAACTTGCTCCTAAAGGACAATCAGGAAAAAAAAAAAACTTTCGTGAATAAAAATGTAACCTGCTTTGAGAGGAAACAGAGCAGCCAGGAGCAGCTTGGTGCTGTGACTCCAGCGAGTGGAACACGGTAGGACTGAGCAGATTGAGCCAGGACTGGAGAGGAGCTGAGCCAGCCCCCACTCCTTCCCACCAGGGCATCGAGCAATTGAAAGTCCTTAGTCACTGAGGCACCTTTTCCAGTTTTTTGGAAAACCCTGAGAGATGACAAAATGAGGGATGATTCACCGTTTCAGACCACAGAGGAGCAGCTCCAGTACATCCCAGTTTGCAGACGACTCGTGCTATTGCAGGCCAGATCCAAGCTGGTGCCTGCTGCTGGGGTCACAAATCCATGGCCATCCCTTGTGTGTTATTCACACGGGAAGATGTTTTTGTTTGGAGGGTCCTACCGAAGTCAATGTCCTGTCATTAGTTAAAACCCCGATGATTTAGGAAGACTGCCTTTCTCTTAAAAGTTATTTCAGAGTGCGTGAGGAAGTGCTGGTAGGAAAAGGGCACACAGGAGAGCGATAAGAAAAGTGTTAGCAACAAAATGAACTACCTTAAATTTCCCGCGAGGATGCCGAGGGAGCAGCACACCAGGGCAGCAGCTCTGGAGATGCAAAGAGCCTTATTTTGTTTTCCAAACCTCCTGCCAAAAGCGTCCCCGTTCGGAAGCTGTACCAGCGCAGCCGTTCTGGTGTGGCTAGAGCAATAGCTTCCGACACGGGGAGCTGCCAAGCGGAGCAGCGCAACCAGCCGCGTGTGCCTCAGCCTTTGGGACAGCTCCGAGCGCTGCACGTCCCGCGGCGGGGCCGCAGCGGACCGGCCCAGGCGCTGCGCTCGCTGCTCCCGGCGGGACGGCACGGGACTCACCGGGACACGGCAGCGCCGGGTCCCTGCGGACATCCGGGGGGGCACGGAGGCTGCTCCACACCCGCAGCGTCCCTACGGCACCTCCCTGCACCCGCTGCCGCCCGCGGCGTCCCGAGGGGGCATCGCCGCCCTCTCCCTGTGGGGCCGCCCCCGCCCGAGCGCTCGGGCGGGCCCGGGGCCGCTGCCGGGCGCGCACCCGCCCGGGCGCGCGGGCGGCCCCGGTGCCGCTGCCGGGCGCGCCCCCGCCGGGGCGCTCGGGCGGGCCCGGTGCCGCTGCCGGGCGCGCCCCCGCGGGGGCGCTCGGGCGGGCCCGGTGCCGCCCCGGGGCGGGGCGGAGGCGGTGGCCCCTCCCATGGTGCCCCGCGCGCGGCAGAGCCCCGCGCATGCGCACAGCGCCGCCGGCTCCCAGCTCAGCGCAAGATGGCGGCGGGCGCGTCGGACCCACTGGAGGAGATGCTGCTCTTCTCCGAGGAGGTGGACGAGAAGGCGCTCAGCGACCTGGTGGGATCCCTGGAATCGCAGCTGGCCGGCGGCCGCGGCCCCGCCGAGCCGCCCCCGCCCAGGACCTCCGCCCCGTCCCAGCAGCCGCAGCCGCAGCAGGGGAGCCTGGCGGGGGACAGCAGCCCCGGCCGGCAGCAGCACGGCCGCCCCGCGCCCCCTCCCGCGCCCGGGGCAGGGGGGGGGGGGGGGTGCCCCGGCAGCGCGGGGAGCCGAGCCCCCGCCCAGGGGCCCCTCTCGTCCCCGTCTCCCCCGGCGGCGGCGGCAGCAGCGGCGGCGGGGAGGGGAGCGAGTGTAAACAGTAGTAGTGTGCAGCAATCACATGGAGCGGCTCCCGGCGGCGGCAGCCCCGCCGCTCCCGCCCCGCCGCAGCCCCCCGCCCCTGCCCAGCCTGTCAACAACCATGTGGCCGCTGCCGCCGCCGCCGCGCGGGACGCGGGGAGCCCCGGCCCCAGCCCGCCCGCCGCCGAAGGCGCGCCCGGGGCCGCGGGGGGCGGCGGGACCCCGGCCGGGGGCGGCGGGGCGGGGGGGGCGGCCGAGGGCGCCGCCGCTGCCCCCGCGCCGCGCCCCGGCGAGGCGGCGCCCAACGGGGAGGGCGCGGGGGCCCGGGCGGCGGCGGTGCCGCCCGTCAGCGGGCACGGCGGGGTCGCCGCCGCGCAGCCCCAGCCCGCGCCCGGCGCGCTGCCCGCGATCACCGCGCTCGGCTCCTCCGCCAGCCCCGCGCCCGCACCTCCGGCCCCGGGCTCGGCCCCGCCGGCCCCCGCGGCCCCCGCCGCGCCCAAGCCCGCGGTCACCGCCAAGGCGGGCGCTGCCCTGCCCGCCGCCCCTCAGGCCGTGTCGCCGCGGCCGGCGCTGGGCGCTGCCCCCCGGATCGTGGCCCCGCAGCTGATCGTGCGGCCGCCGCCGCAGACCACCATCCAGCTGCCGCCCGGCTTCACCATCCCGCCCGGTAAGTGCTGCGCAGCGCTCCCGGCATCGCCGCTCGCTCTAACCTTGTCTTGGCCGAGGACTTGTCTTTCCTCCAAAGCTGTCGCGTCCCCGCTGCTCGACGTGCTGGAAACCAAAGAAGAGTCACCTATCTGAGGGCACCGTGTGAGGAACAGGCTGCCGCTAATTAGGGTGTAACTGGTACGGCTAATGCAGAGTAATTGCAGCTGTTGTTGAGTGAGTTACTGGTTTCGTCCTGGGGAGAGCGGCAGGCGCGGTGAGTTACCCTGTGATGATGTTGGACACCGGATAAGAAGCTGGAGTGGTAGCTAAGAATAACTTTATATGTATTTTATATGTACTTTATATGTACATTTATGTGTACTTTATGATAGTCCTGAAAAGTTTTTCTGCTTGAAAGAATTTTTTCCGCTGTGAACCAGGTGGTGTAAATGCGTGTAACCTAAAATTTATAATTGCAGTAATTGTGATGATGTTGTGTGAGAGTAGTCTCCACATCATCAGATTGTATTTCCTATTCTGAAGCAATTATGCCCTCTTTTTACTCCTTTAAGTTTCTTAACTTTAATTAGTAAAAATTTAAGTTCATCAAGGTTGTTAGCTAACCAAACCATCATCCCTTCATCCTCGTGATTCCTACTCTTAACCTGTATATTGTTCTATCTGAGGGGTGCTGTGGTCCCCTACTTAGATTTTCATGTTGCAACATCTTAGGTATCTTCACGTCTTCTTGATTTAGAAGCGGATTTAATATTTAAGATAATTTTTTTTTCTGTTAATATTAGTAGCATGTTAAGATGTGGACCTGCTGATGTAGTCTGAAATAAGTGAGTTCTTCCAACTTATTTTTTTAAATATTTGATATTTATTAGCTAAATGGAGTGGCAATGTGATGGTGTAGATGTTTGCTTCTAAGTGGACTTTTAGTAGTTGTGGCTCTAGATTATGAAAACTCCTCCAGAGTCTGATGCTCCAAACAATTTTGAATCTTGGTGGTTTCATGAAGACCCAACTAACTTGAAACAGATAAGTTGCTGTTCAGACTGTGTGCCTGTAGCCTTTGCCTCCCTTTGTTAATCTGTTGAAGATTACTCTATGCAGATGATAATGTGCAGATGATAACTTTGCACACAGTTTCTGAAGTTCATTGTGTCAATACTTTGATCTGTTACTTTCAAAGAGGAGAGGGAAAACTGAGCCTTGAACAGTCTGATCCAGGATTTAGGAAATGCTATGGAAATAGTACACCAGAAAATTTTAATTCAAATTTGATTTTACTACAATATAGTTGGAAGTCTATTAAATTTGCATAAATGGGAGGGTAGTATGTTCTAAAAGAAAGTTACTCGGAAAATGCAACATTATTTTTGAGTTTTTAACTTGGTGAATGATCTATAATCTGAAACTCCCATATAGCAAACTTCTATATAAAATAGAAATTTAGAATCACTTTCTGGGAACAGGTCATTTTAGCAGATAATGCTCATAAGTTGTGTATTTCATCTTTATGTGACTGACAGGAAGGTAAAATTAATCTCATCATTTAACTGGATTCTAACTTGTACCAGCTGCTCAATAACAGGAATTTGTAGTCCTCCAAACTGAATTAAAATATGATGTTAACACATGGGTATTTATTCATTTGTAGTAGTAATTGTGTCTGCAACTTTGATTGAGACTCTGTGGCACATGTTGCAATTCATTTGTCCTTTCCACTCAGTTTTTCTCTATTCAGAATTAGGTTTAGAAAATGGGAAGATAAATTAAGAACACACCTGTGAATCTGTGTAATGCAAATAGAACATGTATTTTTTAATGTGTGGTAGGCATTATCCTATGAGGATTTTTATATAAGGTTCACAACGTGATCAGAAAAGTGATAACCCATTTGGCCGGTTGGCGTATTGGGGTGTCCAGATGGTTTAGCAATGGCATATGCCAAATATATCATCTGCTTGCAGGATTTTCTGCGAATATAAACTGGGGCTTGGTGTTTAAATGGCTAATGGACCTTAAAAGTTACCTTTTAGATGAGTTTTTAATGAGTTTCTTTCAACTTTTTAATTTTTAAATTACTCTTGGCTTTGAAAGAGAATTATTATTATGGCTTTTGGATGTGGTCCTTGCTGTAGCTCTGTATGCCTGTTACTTTAAACTTTGATTTTCATGAATCTTTAGTTTCTAGTGGCAGAAATTTGCCTTCTGTTTGTGTTTGTAGCAGGAAGGGTTGGCTGGGAGCACCCAGTGCCGTGAGTGAGGGCTTTTATGTGTGCTGCAGTTCTCTCAGGTGTTCATCCCACAACTGGGATTTGGTTTTTCCATGTTAGACTGAAAGAAAGACTTCCTTGCTATAGGGTTCTGAAATTTGTTATAATAGTGTTTGAATTTCTTTATCCTCAGGGTACGTTGCAAACTGTGCCCCTTTAGCAAGGCTTTGGGGTTTTTTCCCTGGAAAATTAACAATTAGAATTGGATGTAAGCTTTTACCTTTAGAATTGGATATAAGATTTTACCTTCTTCATTTTCCTTTGAAGAGTTAAAAAAGTATATGAAGCAATTTGCACATAGAGATAAGTTGCAGGAACAGTGTCTACTGACCCTGTTACCAGCAGATTAAAAGTGGCTTCATAGGTTTTTAGTTTTTGATTCTCTAGTAGTTGCAGACAAAATGTTTTTCTGTTTGTTTGACCTGTTGTATCCTATCTAGGTTAAACTATTAAAATGTATTCTGGAACTACCTTGGAAATTCTTTTTATTAATCTGTCTGGAGAACTGCTTCTTAGTTCTGAGTGAACTGTAGGAAGAACATTACATGCTTTGCAATGACCTTGAATGTTTGAATCTCCAAGATCCATGGACCAGCTTAGCCATTGTCTCCCCTTTTCTGACCTGCTGACTGCAAAACTTTGGGCACAGCTTGATGGCAATAGCCCTGTTGTGTAGAAGGCCTCTATTTGTGAGGAGCTTTACAAGAAAATAGTCAGAATAAAATACCATTTACTTCTGGAAAGTGTTAGAAAGCACTTGCCAATCTTCTAAAATTGCTGCGCTGTTTCATTGTGTGATACGTGAGGGATCCTGTTGGTTCTGTGGGCCTGACATTGTTTATTGTTGATGTTTAAACCACAGGTAGTGCCTCCCAAAGTGGTGATGGTGGGTACCAAATAGATTAATCTGTTAATGCTCAATGTTAAGTAAATCTCAAATATTGTATACTCAGAAGTGTGTCAGGCCTAATATTTGCATGTACTCATAAGATGTTGTTTAGTAAAGCTCTTGGGTCGTTGTCTCTGGTATGCACATATTTAATTGTGTTCTCAGCAGCTGTGTTGTCCTTAAAGTTTACTTTTAATGAGTATTTATTTCTAATTTGGTTCTCCTGACCCTGACTAGACTGCTAGAATTCACTGTCCCCCAAACTCTCAAGTGGCTGCTTTTTCCATCACTGCTTTCCATAAACTGCAGTTACTTAAATTCCAAACTGAATTGGGTCTGCTAGTGGGAGCTCCTTTTCTCCTTTGAAATAAAATCTCATGTTACATGAGAATGAAAAAATAATGTACAGTGCTATACATTAATTTTGCTCCGCATATCTGGTTAGATAGTTCTTTATGTTACTCTTGCTGTTATTTGCTGTGTAGTGACTTTTCCTTGCCCTCGCCAGGGATGGTGCTGGTGCGCACGGACACTGGACAGCTCGTGATGGTGCCCCAGCAGGCCCTGGCACAGGCTCAGATGCAGGCTCAGGTGCAGACACAGGGACAGGGTCCTGCCAACATGTCACCCAGGCTTTCTGTGCCCACAACTGGCCCTGTTTTTCGCCTGTCAACAGCTCAGGTATGTCTGGCTTGACTTCACTTTGGTTCGTTATATCTTACCCATTATGACCTCATATGTCTCTGCAACTGCGCTTTCCTCCCCTTTTTGTTGTGAAAACAGGAAATACTTATTCAAATGTAGTTAATTTTATGAGGCCTAGGATTTTTTTTTTTTAATATAAGGAAAAAATCTGCTTTAGAGAGTCTCTTAAGACTGTTCAGACTGAGAAATGATTGGAGGCTACAAAGCTCAGTCTGGATTGTGTACCGCTGGTTTAATAAGTGTCCCTTGCTGTTCTGAATCACAAGCATTCAGCATGCTGAATCCCAGGATAGCTAATTTCACTGGACATTAGAAAAGAGAAAGCCAATCACATTCTATCCAAGGATTTGCAATAATTTTTAAGTAACTTTTAAAATATACTTTATTCAAAAGAAAGATTTGATTCTTGTAATTCGCCTCTGGGTGTGATCTGTCTACACTGAAAGTTTTGCCCGTGTTGTGAGTACATTTCCCTTTTTCTAGAGGTTGATAAGATAGAGTGCTTTCCTTCCTCAAACTCATCAGTGGATTGTGTTGATTTGAACTTGAAGCTAATTTATTTTTTGGAGTGAATGTGGGGTGCTCTTGTGTTTTTTATTTTCGTGTTTTGTTTCTGTGTTGTTGTTTTTTTGTTTTTAATTTCTTTGAAGGCTGCATTGGTTTAAAACTTTGTAGAGAGACAATTTAGCTTTGGGCTATTGAGGGCTAGAACTGAGCTATTTTACTAAAATGTGTGCACAGACATTGTAGGATGTTAGACTGCTGTGCCATAGTAATAAGAGATGGAGTTTAAGGTAGTTTTGGCTAAGGTCTGTGTTTACAGAAGAGATAAGTAATTCTGTGTGGAAAGATGAAAAAGGTACCTTTACAACTTTTTAGTTGTTGTAGAAGTTGCTTGAAATAAGTTCAACAGGTATTTCCCAATATTTATAATTTCATTGCTTTTCCTTTATATGCTTTATGTATCACACCATATTTATAGTCTAAAATATTTTTAATTCAAAACTGAAAACAGTGATAAACATTTCAGAAGAGAAGGAAGCTGGAATAAATTTGGAGAATTGAAAACAGTAACATGAGGCAATGTATAAACCACAGCCAACTACATTCTAGCCAAGTAGAATGTAAGTTTTAGAAGTGAGTGTACCTAGGAAGAGTGGAGCTCAGTGTCAGAAAAGACATAAATGAAAGCCTGGAAACACTTGGAAAAATTCTGTGTTCTTATAAGAGGGGTAGGTGCAGTATTGGATGAAATTTGTTAAAGAGCTCTTTGCAGAAAAGGCAGCCATATAATGTTTAAATTTGGGCTATCTGGAAAAATAAGACTTGTAGAAACCTTCCGAGAGAAATGTATTCCAGGACAAATAAAGACAGATAAGCCTGTGTTCATTAACAGATTTTTTTTTTTTTTTTAACTAGTTTGATAAGAACGAAATTGCAGGCAGTTCCTGAATTTGTACATCTGTCTTTGGTTGTTGGGGGCTTTCTTTGTGAATAAGTGCAGTAACTTCTTTAGTAGTTACTACAAGCAGATGTTCTAGCAACAGCTCCTGAGACAAGTGTGTAGTGTAAATGCAAAACAGGTGTATGGTGGAACTGTCCCAACAATAGGATCTGTCTGTTTCAGATATTTTTCTTCCATACTGCTAGTTTTTTATGTGGCCAGCATACTGAATTAAAATTCAGCATGGAAGCATTCATAATAGATATTAACAAATTGTTTGTAATTTGATGACTTCTGAGGAATAACCTTTACTGCATATGGAATCTAAGGAAATGTGCAGAAATGTAGACCCCCTGCTTGGCTCTGGGTTCAGTCTGGGGTTTGGATCCCAAAGTCAGCCTTAAGATGTGTGCTCAGCAAATGTAGATCATGTTGATCTCAGACAGCTGCTCTCTACTTTTATAAAGCAGTAAATGTTGCAGAAGGAGTATAATCCTACTTGATGGATTTATATAAAAATAAACCTGTGAGGATACTGCATGTTCAAGTGTTTGTAGAGTCAGCTGAAGTCTGGAGGAGTTCAGGTATTTGGAAGTTGTGTTTTTTGTACAGGGTTCTGCCCAAATACCCCACTTTACCCTGCCTAGTGCTAACACACTGGCTCGGAATAGAGGAAGCCAGCAAGGCCTTAGGGATGATCAATATCTTGCAAGATGCAAAAATTTAATTATTTTAGTGATTAGAGTCATGATATTGTAGCTTGTCAGGAGTAATTTAATTTGAAAGTCTTAGTGATAGCTGCCCAAACTGTACTGCATCATTTCTGTATTTGTTGTAATTAACAGGGTTAAGAAATAATTAATATTTCCCTTGGGAAATTTACATTGAACTTCCCTGACTCTGCATTTGATCTTCTTTCATTGTGACATGCTTATGTTTTATATATGTTTGACCTTAGAGTGTTCTCTAAAAATAGTGGTTGACAGCCTTTTAAAACAAGATTGTAAAGATATAAATTCTAAAGGTTTATCTAATCAGAACTAGACACAAAGCCTTTATTTGATGAGGTGGATGGTTCATAACCAGGGACTGCTCATTGGTTTTACAGATGAAATGTTCAATGATAAATATTATGCTAAAGTTTTAGAAATGTGAGTTATTTGTTTGAGTAGTCGTTATAATTAGTCAATTCAGGGATCAAGTTCTAAAATAAAGGAAATTGTGTGTACTGAAGAACATTTTTTTCAGGGAATTTTTAATTAAGCTGTTTTCTTTCAGAATCTCTTTCTGGTGGTCAGAAAGCTGAATGCAGTGAATTAAAATTTCCAGAAGAAGTTTTAAATTAATAAAAAATAATGTTCTAGTTTTTTATGTATATAGAGTATGAATATTCAAGAGTCATGGGGTCCAGTGTCACAGAAACACAGAAAAATTCTGGTGCCAGTAGCTCAAGACAGACAGAATATAAACATTAATTGCCTAAATCCTGCAAAGTGTTTTGTGAGATGGATGAACGTGGCAGTCTATGGAGTTTTAACCTTTCATTCTGATATTAGTGGGATGGTTGGTATTTTACTGTGCAGAACTCAACTTAATTAGTGTATCTTTATTCAGTTATTTTAAGATAGCTTTATTTGGATTAAAATGCAGAGTGCTTTAAATTTGTAGAGCTTAGCATTGTATTTTAGTCATTGAGTTTGCATTTTACCCTTCTTTTACCTATGCAGAAAGTCAGCACAGGTGGGAATTTGCAGTCTGCCATAAGGATTCTAGGAAATAATACCTTATGAAGAATGTATCAGAAAAAGACATGGCTTTCATACTTTATGGGTGTTATGGTTGCTGTTCTGCAGACTTTCCTAATTTTTAGCCTGTGTCAAGTGTCACAAATTACTCAGCTAAGTGATTGTTCTCAGTGTTCATTTGTTTATACACTTCAAATAATTATTGTGATGAGAGAGTCTGTTGTGAGCTATACAGCTAGATGTAAAATACATGATATTAAATAACATGCCAAAGAAATTGCAAAAGCTGGCAGTTACTTCTGGCAACTCATTAGGAAGTGTTGAAAGTGCTAACTGGAGACCATAAAATAGATTAGGAATTACATTTTTTAAAACTAGAAGAAAGAGTGTCTGAAAAACTACCAAGTGTTCATCTAAATTTGAAAGCTCTTTGGTTTTCTCCCCTTGACAACTGTGTAATTTCTCCACTGTCAAAAAAGGAGGGAAAAATAAGGCAATGTTTTAAATGTTGTAAAATAAGATCAGCTTGGTCACTGCATACAGAGCTGTTCAGATTCTGAACCATTTCTGCAGCCTGGGTACTACAGCAAGACTTTCCTTTCTGTACCCAGGACTGTCATTTGCTCACAGATTCTTTTGGAGGAAAACGAACCAGGTTTTCCCTGAAAACTCCTCTAGCTTCAGCAGCTGGACTGATATCAGGACAGTATGTGAGGAAGGAGCCACCTTTCTCTGGGAACAATGGAAGCTGCTAAGATAAGGAAAGTGTAGTGTGTTTCCTCTGAGGAATTTGTGAAAGGGCTTGAGTAAAGGCTTTCCTTAAAGGCAGTGGCACTGTCCTTGCATATTCTGTAGTTGAAGGTTCAGAAATTAAATACCTGTACACAGCAGTACTCACCCTTGTAGGGAATTGATAGAGCCGCCTCTCTTTCCTTCCCAAGTTTAAAAAAAGGTGTATTTGGATTGCGGTGCCAAACACGAGAGTTCAGAAAGACTAATATCCATAACTTCCCATTGATCCCACATTGCTGTGTCCTGTGGGTGTGCAGTGAATTCCAGCCCCTCCATGGTGAATGCTTCAGCTGGGCAGTCAAGGCACAGGATTGAGTTGCATAGCAGACTTCAGTCTGATGTTTCTTATTCTTTGCTTGGATTTGCTATTTAAGTTGCTTGACTTCTGCTGTTTATAGAATCTAGCTTTTTGCAGCTTTCAGGAGTAGAGGCAGATGTACAGCTTTGGGTACACCTTTGTGTTAGATTCTTGGGAGAGGCAAATCCATTTTGAAAGGGAGACTTGGGTTCTTCTTGACTCTTAGCTGGGGTAATCTTCGATTAGACAGTTATGCTTCTCTTAATTACTACGGTGTAAAGCATGAATAAAATCTGATTGTTTCCATTCTTAGTGGGATTCTGGAAATCTGGTAAATGGGGTAAGCACAAAGCTTGTAGGGAAGTCAGTTTGGGATCAGTTTAGGACAGAGCTTGAAGGTGCTGGAGCTGGGACACATGTCCCAGGAGGATGGACAGTGTCTGCAGCACAGCCACCACAGAGCAGCAGCAAAACACATCCAGTCCAAAGAGTCAGAACCTGAAATAGCAGCAGTACAGAGAGCAGGGACTGGGAGAAGTACCTGTAACAGAAAGGTGCATTTGATATTTTAATGAACTTTTCCATTTACAGTCTTTCTGGTATCTTTAAAGTATTCAAGAAAAACACGAGTAAGTGCAATTGTACCAAATAAGTTTTGATTTAGTTTAAATTACAAGATTGTATAGGATTGTAATGGGGACTTTAATGGTTGGACTCACTGACCTTTGTGACCTTTTCCAACCTAAATGAATATACCACTCCTAGCTGCAGTTTTTCTCTGGTGTTTTGTTTTGTTTAGAGAAAAAGAGCAAAATATTAAGGTATATTAAAAGTATTTCTCATACTAGTGCAGCTACAAGAGGCTTCTTTTTTCTTTTCTTTTTTTTTTTTTTTTTAAGTTGGTATCTCAGGGTTTACATGGAAATACTTGGTCTTCCCTGAGTATTATAATAATCTTTGGATGCATTAAAAAGTGCAAGTTTGTTGTACAGTGAAAGTGATAATGTGCTTCTTTTGAAAAACATGATTTGCATGTTTTTGACTTATATGTGCATAATTTCAATTTAACTATTTTCTATTTGTGATTTTAATTTCCTTTTACTTTTTGGTGGACATTAATTTTAGCTGAATATTAATAAATTTTTAATGTTGCCAAAATTTAATCAGCTTTAGAATATTAAGGTATAGGATTTTTAGGAAACAAGCTATAATTTGTTGGAACTTATATTGATCTTAGAAGAATTCTGCTCTGAATTCTTGTATTATGAGCAGCTCAAACAGGGTGGGTTTGCTTACCCATATTCTTCAGAGATAATAAGTAAATTTGGAAGTCTTCTAAAACTGATTATTAGATTGCATTAAATATTTGCATCCATATCTTGTTTTGAATCTTAGACTTGTGAAATTGTGAAAAATAGGGAGGTGCTGCCATCTAGTTTTCCTTTGCTGTGTTTCTTTTGTTTATCTGAATTCTTAATTTGTACACTTTATGGATTTTCATGCCTTTGATGTATTTTTTTCACTGGCTTTCAGTGTTGTAATACCCAGGAGGGCTTAGATTCATAACCAAGTAGCAAAAAATGCTGCTTATTTCAAATTATCTTTAATTGCAATTATTTTATGTTAGTTACAAAACTAAAGTGCTGCTGTAAATTAAGACTATAAGTGAATTTCATACAGGAAAGACCAATGTTAGCTTGGCCTGTAATATTTTATTTTGCAATATCTGTTGTAGGAACTTCAAAGCAGGTGAAAGAGTGTATATTGGAATTTTCATGGGACTGCTACTGAAAATGGATTCAGAGTTTTTGTTTTCAAGTTTGACTCAAAATGTGTTTTCCATTATTAAGCTTTTTTTTTTTTATATTAGTGATCGGAAAAGGCAGTTAGGTGTGAAGTTTGATGATTTAGTGTTTTGTTTTCATTGTCTAAACAGTCTGATATAGATGTTTTTTTTAAGAAAATGACAGTTTTTCTAGCTTTGTTTTTTCTTGCTTAAGGCATTTTTCTAACTTCTGCTCTTCAGAATCTGAAGTTTACATCATGAACTTTACTCTTTTATTTTTTGAGTTTCGATACTCACTTTCTGTTACGTTTCATTTTACCATCTGTTTTTAAAATGAAAACAAAAAAAATAAGTTTTTGGAGGGTGTGCCAAGTGCTGCATCCCCTGCTGTGGCTGTGTTTTTGCTGCAGAACATGATCTGAGCAGCAGCAACAGCTCAGGCTGTGCCTTCACTTGATGCTGAGGGCAGTCTGAGCTTGGCTGATGGTTCCCAAGCTGCTGTTCTTGCTGAAGCAAAACCTTTCAAATCTGAGTTGGGCTGGTCATACACTTATGCCTGGGTTTTCAGCGTTGTTTATATTTTTATGGCAGCTTTGGTATTTTTTTCCCCACTTATTTTTTATTATTGACTCTTGTTTTTCTTTCTGTTGTTCACATTTTTTCTGCTTTTTGGATAAATACTTGTTTTAGTCTGCAGAAATTTTAAGCAAATAGTTAAATCTTTGTTGTTGCTAAGATGCACTGCCATTATCACCAGATAAACTATTCCATACTATTCATTTTGTATAGATGGTTTTTGGGCTTCTTTGCAGTGTTCTGGAGAATACATTTGGGGTGGTAGGGCAGGTGGGTTGGGAGGTCAGGAAGAAATGTGTGGTCTTTACTGTGCTTTAATCACAAAACTGTTTTCCTTCTTTTCCTTCACCATGAGTTGTTCTTTTCTGTATAAGGACACAATAGGTTTTCAGTACTTACAAATGATACTGTTTACATTTTTGTAGCATTAACACAGCTCTAAAACTTAGAAAACACTCAAATGTCAATAAGGCTGTAAATTTAAACGTGCAAAGATTAGGAAGTGCTATAAAGGAGGTTCCTGAGCAATGTCACAGTGGCTCCCATGCACATATGCATTATGCTGCATGACCATATACTACTGTTATTTTTAATTTCTACAGTGTATAAGCTGGACAGTCCTAATTAATGAAGGTTTGTATAATATTTTTTTCTCCACTGTTTAGTGGGTTGATTTAGGCTTACTTGCTGCCCCTCTCTGCAGTGGAATTAATAACCAAGCGGTTTTTTTGTGAAGCTTATCCCTATAACAATTTTCTCAACAATGCAGTTAAGGGGATTACTAGCCTCCTTTTGTAAGTAGGAAATGGAGCCTAATTGTCTCTATTTTAAATATGAAATGAAAAATGCTGATTAATTTTTTGTGTGCAGTTTGACTTCATTCCCTTTGGTTGCAGCCATGTCCACTCATGGTCAGAAACTCCATGTTGCAAGTTGGGCACTCATAAATACATTGCATTAGAGTATTGATTACAATGGATTATCTGTGTTTGCAGGCAGCACTAAGCCCCGGAGACAGGAGTAGAATCCAACTGAAGTGACAAAATTCAGCTGTTTTTTATTCACCAGATATTTTGGATGGAACTTAGTGATTGCAGGAGGACCAGCCACTTCACCAGAGCTTGAGAAAGTACTTTGATAAATATTTGCTTCAGCAATAGGGGTTTTGGACTTAGAACCCCTGGTTTCTGAAGGTTTTCCCTTGTGGTCCCAAACTACTCTGCCTGTCCTGTGTAATTACTCCCAGTCCTGTGTCCTCCTGCCCTATTATCCCAAGAGAGACATTGGGCACATGAGGAACAGAGCAGCATCTCCCTGCTCTGGGTTCTGATGCTCCACTCAGTGACACTGTGATGGCAGTGAAGTTCTGTCTCTGCTGTCTGACCTGTTAGAGATTCTGTTTCCAGTAATTTTCTGTAATTTTGTGTGAATATCAGGCTGTTAAAGGGATACTTTAGGTCAGTTTCACTGTATTTTTACTAGGCTGAGAAAAATCAAATCTCTGATAAAAAGTTTCTCTGCATCTGACACTTAAGTGCCTGTTCATATGACCTGTAGCCAGAGGAATTGAGAGGCAGTCAGTCAATGTGTCAAGTTTCTCCATGAACTCTTCAGGAGTTTAAGTCTTGGGAAGCAGAGTTTGCTAGTGGGGAGTGTTATGATGGATTAATAGCAATTTGGGCTACAGCCATGCCTGGAGGAAAGGTTGTATGAGTTAGTTACTGAAAAATTATGTGGTAGTTGACCATGGCTGGACACCAGGTACCCACCAGAGCCTCTCCATCCCTGCCTTTCCTCAGCTGGCCAAGGAGAGAAAATGTAAGGGAAGTCTCGTGAGTCAGGAGAGAGATGCCTCACCAGTTACTGACACAGCAAAACAGGTGTGACTGGGGGGAATTAATTCAATCAAATCAGAGTAGGATAATGGCAAATAAAAACTAAACCTTAAAACCCTTCTCCTCACCCCTCCTTTCCTCCTGGGTTTAACTTTACTCCCAGCTTTCTCCACCTCCCCCAGTGGTGCAGGGGGACGGGGAATGGGGGCTGTGCTCAGCTCATCCCAGGTTGTCTCTGCTGCTCCTTCCTCCTCAGGGGAAGGGCTCCTCACACTCTTCCTGTGCTCCAGTGTGGGGTCCTTCCCACAGGAGACAGTGAGCTCCATGAGCTGCTCCAGCCTGGTCCATCCCATGGGCTGCAGTCAGTCCTTCAGGAGCTGCTCCAGCCTGGTCCATCCCATGGGCTGCAGTCAGTCCTTCAGGAGCTGCTCCAGCCTGGTCCTTCCCATGGGCTGCAGTCAGTCCTTCAGGAGCTGCTCCAGCCTGGTCCATCCCATGGGCTGCAGTCAGTCCTTCAGGAGCTGCTCCAGCCTGGTCCATCCCATGGGCTGCAGTCAGTCCTTCAGGAGCTGCTCCAGCCTGGTCCTTTCCTTGGGCTGCAGTCAGTCCTTCAGGAGCTGCTCCAGCCTGGTCCTTTCCTTGGGCTGCAGTCAGTCCTTCAGGAGCTGCTCCAGCCTGGTCCATCCCATGGGCTGCAGTCAGTCCTTCAGGAGCTGCTCTGGGTCCCTGTGGGGTCACAGGTCCTGCCAGCAAACCAAAGCTGTTCCAGCTTGGGCTCCTCTCTCCACAGGTCCTGCCAGGAGCTGCTCCAGTGTGGGGTTCTGGGGGTCACAACCTCCTTCAGGCACCCCCTGCTCCCTTGTGGGGCTCTCCAGGGCTGCAGGGGGGTCTCTGATCCATCCTGGAGCCCGTGGGCTGCAGGAGCACAGCTGCCTCTGCCCAGGCTGGGGGAACCTGAGCTCCAGCTCCTGGAGCAGCTCCTGCCCCTCATGCCCTGCCCTGGGGGTTTGCAGAGCTGCTCCTCTCACACATCCTCACTCCTCTCACCAGCTGCAATTCCAGGGGGATTTCTCCCCTTTCCTAAAGGCTCCCCAGAGGTGCTGCCACTGTCACCCATGGGCCCAGCCTTGGCTGGGGCCGGTCCATCCTGGAGCCGTCTGGAATTGGCTCTGCTGGACACAGGGGGAAGCTTCTGGCAGCTCCTCACAAAGCCACCCCAGAACTAAAGCCTGGCCATGCCAGCCCAGTGCAAGTGAGCTCCCAGATTTGACCTTTAGATTATGCTTCTGCCAGTGTCTGTGATCCCACTTCAGTTTTCTCTTTGTTACAGTGCCCTCAATTGTTTGAGGCATCTCAGATGGCATCTTAGCATGGTCTTTTGAATCTGTAAGAAGTCTTATAGATTAATGATTAGAAATAAAATTGAATTTCATTTCAGATTTTTCAAATTTAAATCTAAACTTAAAGATCTTCTGAAAATTGAGTTTTGCACATCACTTAGTGAAGCCGTGTATTGGAAGATTTAAAGAGGTGTCACAGTCTCTATTGTGAAAAACTTGGCTTTTGTGTTAGTGTTTGTTCAAATGCTACTGAGGTATTTTCTTCTTTTTGGTTGATAGTGGCGAAGTTTATTGAAAGGAATGATAATGAAAAAAGTATGGAACTTACTTGTCAAAAGTGAGCTCTAATGCAGAGCCTGTGCTGCTGGTACCTGAAGGGTTGGTCAGTAGGTGGTTCTGTAGTACAAAATACAAGTGAATCTCAAACCTGCTCCCAGGGATTTGCACACTAACTCTCTGGCAGTTTGATTGTGAATACTCAATGCAGTCTCTAAAACTGGTGCAGTCCTGCCTTGGCAGTGAGACATAATCTTTGGCTGTTTTGACTGTTTTCTCTGTATTCAAGGTACTTGCTTTTTCAGAGGCAGCCTTGTGTATTCCTTGAGGTACAGAGCCAGCTTGTTTGTTCACGGCGGGTACAGTGGATTCTCTCCCAAGCTTTGCCTCCCTATTCACGTGCCCAGAGCTCTGGGGAGAAGGAAAGTGGAGATGTTGTTTAAGGAGTGAATTTAGGGGACACAGAGTATTTCTGCACTGTGAACAATTCCAATGTGCTCTGACTGCCTCAGTGGAAGTGACTTGTTGCACCCTGAAATCAGAGTCACTTGTGTTTACCTGTGTGACCTGGGCAGGCAGAACAAACCTTGGGACACCCCCCTCCCAGGCTGTCCCTCCTGCAATCCTCCTTTCCCGTGTAACACTGTGCTGTGCTCTCCTTGGGAGGACAGAGCCAGCTCAGGTCTGGGTGTAGATGCATCCTCAGTGTCCCCGTGGGCTCCTGGCAGTAGCAGGATATTGACTGTGCTCATTCATGGTCTGCCTTCCTCCTGTCATGTCTGAGTACAGGGCAAAAGGCTCTTCGGTGCTACTTCCATGTATTTAGGGAATGTAAAAACATCTGATTTATCTAATAAAAAATACTAGTTACATTTAAAAATGTATTTCTTTCTAACTCTTCTGTTAATTTCAGAATTTAATAGCATCATACCAAACCTCAGCAGCTTTTCCTTAAAGAACATCATAAATTCTTTTAGATTATTGCAGTAGGAACTTGACACATTGGGTTACGATTTTTTGTTGAAATAATGTTGATAATATTTGTTTTCTTTTTGCCTTATTTCTCATGAGATCTGTTTACAAGTTTCCTTCCATGGAGAGCACAGCTTTTTCTTTCAGAATAATTTTTATCAGTTCTCAAAGTGTTCATGTTTGGAATCCTTCAAGTGTCTTCTGGCAACTTGTAGCTGTCACTTGAAGATCATTTCCATGATACTTAAGAATTTCTTCAGGCTACTTCCTTGTTATGTTTCTCACCCCCTTATTTCATACTTAGCTTTTTAACCTTTCTGAGTTTTGGAACAGCATTAGTAAACCATTGCATTGCTTTGTTTGCAGTTCTCTGGTGGTGAGGGATTTCTTCATATCCAGCACATTAGTAGATTTTACTGCCATTTTCTACCAAAGGCTTTTGTCACTATTGGTTTTTAAAACCAAGGGTGAATTTAGTCTTCAAGTTTCACAGTTTGCTGCTGAGGTCTGGAACATTGGAATACATTGTTAGTTGGGTATTATTAGTGAAAATTCATGTTTTAATTATGTGCAGTTTTCAGGTATGTTCCTGTGATGAATAATGGGCATTTATTAGCTGAGGAAAATTCTCTAGCTTGCAGTCTCACTCTGTGTTTGTGGATTTCTGGCTGCAGGTCTTGCCTGGAAGCAAGTAGCTGCCAGAAGTGCCCCTGGTTATCTGCTTTTTTCCCAGATCCTCACTTCTGGAAGCCCAGACTGATAAGGGGGCAAATACCACAGGCATGTCTTGTTCTTAGGCTGGAAACTGATTATAAGCAAGTGAACAAGATACAAAATATTTATATTTTAAATGCAGCACTCATCAGGTAGATACAATTTAATTCAACCAGTATTTTAAAATACTTGGTCATTTTTATAATGAAGAAGGTGTAGGGTGTTTAAAACAGAAAAAGCTTATGTGGTCCATCTTCCAAAAAACCTGACAATTCTGCCTCTTCATGATGATGCTGTTTATTGTCTCTAGGCTGTCTCAGGATGGAATGTATCCCTAGTCAAGATTTTAAAAATCTTGAAGGCTATACAAACAAAAAAAGGGGTTTGTTCAGATGTCAGGTAGATTTATTTGATTTGTTTTCTTTCCTCCTTTTTTTCCCCAAGTATAGAAGATTGATATCCAGTAGATGGTGTTGCTGGAATGATTTGTAAGCAATGCTTGGGGCTTTGAATGCCTGCCTGGGCTTCTGTTCCTTTTGGAAATATTTTAGAGTACACTAGATATTCTTTGGAGAAGTATTTTATGTAGGTTTAGTAGACAATGTAAGAATCTAAAATAAGAAGTTCTTTATAAAATTGAAGTTTTAGAGACATATGAAATAAAATTTAAATCAAGGAAAACTATTTTTATCTTGTGAGAAACAACATCAGCCATGATTTATTACTCTATCCACTTAGAAAATTTGTCTTTTTCAAGTGTGTGAGTGCAAATCTTAATAAATGCAAGTTATAAGACACCAGTGTGGCCTCCATTTTTAGTAATGTGTGATCCTTATTTTGTCATAATTGCCATATTGTGTGATGCATTTTGTTTATGATGGTATTTACATTCCTGCAAAATTAAATAAATTCTCTGGAGACATTTTTTAATTCCTAAATCTTGTCCTTTTGTAAGATGGCAAGAGATTTCAGTCTTGCAATGAAAGTAAATCATAAAATCAGTAATGTGTTTGCTAAATTTTCCTGAGCTATAGAATGTGCCACTGACTCAAAGGCTGTAGGTCAGTCATTTTCCTTTGTCTGCATTTCACGTTGCAGTTGCTGTTTGGGTACAGAGCCTGTGTTCTATGACAAAGGTTCTCCCAATGCTTAGATTTCATTTCTCTTCAAGTTAATTTGTATATAATTCAATATCAAATTATTTTAAGAATATTTTTCTGCTTTCTAAATTTTCCATTCATATTAATTTTCATTAAAAAAAAGCACTAGAACAGGCCTGTAAATATCAAGAGGACCAATATGTGTTACTGGCAGTGATAAACTCAAATATTGATGAGTACTGACACGTAAATATTACAACTAAATTAATGCATCAATGTAACATCAATTTTTTTGCAGGTCACATTTGTTTATTCTAATCTTTTCCATATAGCTTTTAGGAGAAATGTAACGAGTAATGGCTTTTAGGAGAAATGCTGCAAACCTGTCATTGAACTTGGGAAAGCTAATTTTTCCAGTATTTGTGAATATATATACACACACACATATACACATAATATTATATATATAAATATATGTTATATGTTATTATATCATAATATCTATTATTATATTATTATACAATTATATTTCATATATTATATAATTATAATATAGAATATATTTATATATAATATTATGTGTATATATTTGTGTGTATATATATTCACACACATACACATATATAAATATATATTATATATAATTATATAATATATAAAATATAATAGTATAATAACATAATAGATATTATGATATAATAATATATGATATAGTATATATTATATTATATAGTAAATATATAGTATAATATATTATTATATAGTACAAATATATATTTTTATTATATTATATCATATAAATAATATAATGTATATATAATATACTATATTATATAGTATATAACCTAGCACATTACTAGGTTTGATATTTTTTTTGCAGTATTGATTTTGATTATACTTGTAATGACTATTATTAAAAAGCCTTGGAGATCAAGTTACTCAGGAGCAATGAAGTAAAATGTTTGTTTTTGCTCTGTCAGCAGCCAGCGTCCGTGGGCACGTCCGGCGTGCGCCTGGGCCTCCCCGTGCAGGCCAAGGTGGTGCCATCCACGGCTGCGCCCGCCAGCGCCGCGGCCACGCTGCCAGGAGGGGCTGTGCTGGCACATCCCACGGTCAGTCTGGGGCTGGGAACTGTGCTGGGAGGACAAGGAAGGGAGATTTAGGGTGGGCACATGGAGGAAATTGTTCCCTGGCACAGGGTGCCCAGAGCAGCTGTGGCTGCCCTTGGATCCCTGGCAGTGCCCAAGGCCAGGCTGGACATTGGGGCTTGGAGCAGCCTGGGACAGTGGGACTGGATAAGCTTAAAGTTCCTTTCCAACCCAAACCATTCTTTGGTTTTTTGAAAGTGAAAATTAATATTTATTTTTTTTTCAATGTAAAATATTTATAGGTATCAGTAGCTACGACGAGCGCTCAAAATTTGTTCAAGACAACAGTGGCAACTGGAAGTTCAGGTTCTCAGCAGGCTGCAGTGCTCAGTGGTGGACAGAGCCAGGGCTCTGCTCAGCCCCAGGGCCAGCCCCGGCTGCCGCTGCCCCCGCACACGGCAGCGCAGGTCCCGGCACAGCCCCTGGTCATCCCCAGCTCTCCTGTGCCTGGAACCACGGTTGTATCACAGGCAAGTGTGGAAACTGTGGAAACATTGTTTTCTTAGTACTTTAGGAAGTCCTCGGGTGTATTCAGGAGCTGGAAGGGCTTTTTCTTGGGGCAAGCATGTATCCCCTGATGGAACAAATTCTGGCAGACAGGAAAACCCTTCCTCTGGTTTTGGCTAAGTGGGATACAAATTCTGAGACAGAGGAAAAACACTTATGGGTCTGCTTTTTGTGGCACTAGCGAAAGAACTATTCTGTTCCTGTAGCTGGAACAGTCAGGCCTTTGGTCTGTGGACTTCATGATTATCCTGTTGCTGGGCCTTTGGTTACACTGAAGTGTGATGTTTCTGTCTCTTGGAGCAATTGTGCCATATAAAAATACTGGCTTGTTGTACTGCTAATGAAAAAAAGATTAGATAGGATGATGTTTGAAGACTTATTTCTAATTTGATTTTACTGCTGTAGCTGCTTTGTACAAAAACATACTGAATCAATAATTTAACAAATTAAGATAGCTTGGGGGACATTTGTACATTGTCTGTTGGGCATCTCAAAGGGGAATGCATCTCCAGCAAATTGTTGTGTTACTTCTCATATTTAAGGTTATTTGTACCAAAGCAGACTGTAAAATATAGAATATATTTATTTCATTGATTTTTGTTGTTATTTGCGAACTATGATGTTCAGTTACTGAAAGAAGATAAGAAAGTCTCAGGTAACAAGCAGTAATAGCAAAACATATTTCATGTATGGCCTGTCTGAATTAGAAAAAATTCATCATTTTCCTTATTTGTAGTGGTCAGAGCATGCATTGATTGTGATGGAAAAATAGCATGGAGCTAATTCTTGTTTTCTTTGGTTTCTGCAGGAAATGCAAGAGAATGTGAAAAAATGTAAAAACTTTTTAGCTACCCTTATAAAACTTGCTTCTCATAATTCACCATCTCCAGAAACGTCCCGCAATGTGAAAGCTCTGGTTCAAGATTTGTTGGTAAATTTTTAGTTACCTTTTATTTTGTCAGTTATCTAGTAAACTTCTTATTTATGGATGCTGAAAACCAATGCTTTGATCTTAACTGTTCTTTTGGCTGTAATGAAAGGGGTTGGGTTTCATCAAAATGCAATATTCTGTATGTTACATATATTAAAAAATTTGTTAAAGGCAGACTGTGTCTTGGCTTTTGAAAAGGGAAATGCAGGAAAGAATTTAGTAGGCAGTTTTCAAAGCCACTCTTGTTTTGATGGGTAATATTTTGGTTGTTTCTTTAGTAAAACACAGGATTTTTCCTTGAGGATTCATTAAGGTTTTTTTTCTCCAAACCTTGGTCTTCTCTGAAACAAGAAGCTCTTAATTTTTGAAGCACAGAAGGACTGTAGATACAATCCCTTCACAATGTGCTTTAGAGTTTCTAGGACTGAAGGAAAAGTATTTTCCTGAGCTGCTGGTTTGCAGCTGTTACGCAGACAGATGCCCCTGCATGGAGCCTTGGTGGCACAGGGATTTCCAGAGGTAAAGCTGTCTTGGACTCCTTGGGGCCAGAAAAAGGCTGGACTTGCTGCAGTCTCCCGTGCAACAGGTGCTGCAGTGAATTGTATAAATGAGCTGCAGACACAGGTTACTGTGGAGCTGGGAAAAGTCAAGCTTCTGAAAAGAAATGTAATACAGTCTATGAAAAACTTGGATTTAAAAGTAGTTGTTAGACATTTCTTTGAACTCATTGCCAGAGAAATCTGTGTATTTTAGACAAGCCTAAGACCTAAGTGTGAGCCATTCAACAATCATATTCAATGATTCTAGTGAAAACTTGTTCTAACTTTTACAAACATGAAAAGAGTAAATAAGTAAAGGTAACTACTTATAGTATTTTAAAGAAGACATCAACACACATATATAATAAATATATTTATTGAAGCTTGTTTTGGTTTAGTTTTTCTCTGTTCTGTGTCAGTCAGGAAGGCTAATTAATGTTTATATTACAACCTGATCTTGTAACTAATGATATTCTAGAAGAATCATAAAATGCATCCAAGTTAGAATTCTCTTAAATTACTACTATATAAATGACTGATTATATATATGTTTGTAAGTGTGTATTTTGTGAGTATACATACAAATTCATAGAAGAGAAAATTTTATATCTACTTATAAGCATGCTTTTTAGGTATGGCCATACTTTACATATATAGTTTTATATATATGGATTATACAAGTTAAATTGTACCAGCAGAATTGGTTTTGGAATTATTATAAAGGCTGACAAATTTAATATTTGTACGGTTACGTCAACAACCTGTTGTTGTTTTCCTTTAATTTTAAAGAAAGAAATCACTGTGTAAATGTTACCAAGACAGTGGAGTCCCAAAAGAGACTTGAGTCTTTCTGGGGCTTCATTTTGTCTTAGGCTGTGCATCCCCAAGGGAACTGTCTGAATTTTGAGTGGTAAGTTACGAGTTTGAATTAGAGTTTGGCAGAAGGACCTTAGAGAGGATTTAAGGGATTTCAGCTCAGAAAGTTTTTCATATGGTAGCCTGTTTAGCTAGAGAGATATGTGCATATAGTAGCTGGGAAAGAGGCAAGCAAACAACTGAACTGAGATGTTGATGCGTTTTTTTTTTCTCTTCACCCTGAAGGATGCAAAAATTGATCCAGAAGAATTTACAGGCCGCCTTCAAACAGAACTCAAATCATCTCCTCAGCCATATCTTGTACCTTTCCTTAAGGTAATGTGAACATTGTTTGGATAAATCTATTTCAGTGCAAAATGTCATTACATTAAGTGTAAGACATAGAAGATGCTTTTTAAATAGTGTTATCTTCACTGGTCCAGAGCAGGGATACACTTCCTTACTTCTAAATGGTGCCCATTTCTGCCAGGATCTTCCTGGCTGCAAGTTCTGTGCAGGCTCCACGTGTGTCAGGCCAGGCAGGTGCTGCTCACAGAGAAATAGGGACTTCCCAAAGGAGGGACACCTCGTGGATCTGGGACCTTGGCTGAGTTTTACCAAAATGTGTTTGTTCCAGAGCTGATCTGGAGTTCACAGCTCGAGTAGCCCTGGTCTAGAACATTGCAGTAATTAGATTTTACAAAAAACCAAAAAAAAACCAACCAGTTACTCCCTCATTTTGAAACTGTCCATTGGCTATTCTGTAGTGATCCTTTACTTTTAGAATAAATAGACTTTTCTGTGGTAGTGGGTGATTTTTTGTGAAGAAGAAAAACATTCACATTTCAAAGAGTCACAAGTTATTTTTACAGAATGCTTCAGGTAATTTAATAAGCTGAAATTTAAGAAGTTTCCGTAGTTTGGAATAAGTTTCATAAGTTTGAATTTGATACGTTTCCATACTGTTTTCCTGATCTATGTTTGGGTCATTGACAACTCTCAATCCACGTATAACAATGATTATGAAAAACTAAACTGGATAAAGTGTTGATTACACGATTCTGCTTCTAATCTGGAGCTAATCAACAGTAGAATTTCTGATATAACAAATTGATTTATGGTGGGGTCCTAAGTTAATATATGTGGGGGTAAATTTAACTTTTATTGGTTCTGTAAATTAGCTACAATAACTTCCATATGCAGGATTATATACAAACATGAAAAGCATGTTTAAGTTTCCAACAAAACCACAAATATTACAGTAAAAGTATTTTTGGTCTAGTTCAAAACTCTGTTTGGGGGAGATTTTCTCTCTGTTCTCTTACTGCAACTTTGCTTCAGAACTTCTGCTCCTTGTTTTTCAAGTTATCATTAACTCTTGTTTGTGGCTTTTACTGCAGTCACTTCTAGCATCATGATAAGTTTTGATTTATTTTCTTTCTTTGAAGTCCTTTCTGGGCAACAGGCATTAAGTTTTTAAATCAATATTAGAAGTTTAGAAAGAACTGTAGCTTGGGCTAAGCACTTGCATTGTACAGCTGCCTGGGGGAGCACTTCAAAAGAACACTTCTGCCACTTAAAAAGTAAAAAGTTTGTTCATGAAGGTACAGTACAGCCTTTTAGAAGTATGTTTTCCTTGAAATAGTATGAGCATGGGGCTTACAGAAGTACACTTTCCTAGTCCACTCACAATACATTACTTCAGAAATAAGACAATAAAGAGCTGCTGTAGGGCACCGAGAGTGAGATCATCTGGTTCTAGGTACTGGAGGGGGAGGTGTGTTAGGGGGACTAAACTGATGCAGCTTGCCGGGAGTAGGGTTCTTCCATGGCTCTGCCTTTTCTGCATCCATTTCTTGCCCTTCCAAAGACCTAAGCTACCTAGATAGTCTTGAGAAGAAGAGTGTTACATTTTTCTGCTACAGTGGAATTAAGGGCATGTGAAAATTTACAGGGTTGCTAAATCCAAATGGAAAGCTTTTTAAAAACTGAACTTTCTCTTACAAAATATATTCAATCTTAGTTGATGAGCAGGCAGTTTATAAAATTGGAAAGAAAGATACATTATTTTAATTATGTTTACAGCAAATTTCAAAATGCTTTTGGTCAATCTGCTAAGTTTGATATTTCATAAACTTTCTTCTGTTTTTAGAAAAGTCTACCTGCACTGAGACAATCTTTACTGAATAGTCAACATTTGGTTTTGCAAGGACAGCCGTCTCAGCAGTCACTCCAACAGACCAAGCCCTCACAAGTTATACCTCAATCTGCCTCGGGAAGCATTTCCTCTGTTGTCACGACGCAGACAATAGGAATAAGGCAACCAAACAACATTTGCACAGTCTCTGTATCAAATACAGTGCAGCCTCCTCAGGTTAAGGTGGTACAGTCAAATCAGAGTTCTCAACTGGTAGGTACTCTGTAGTATAAAAGAGGATTTCTTGATGAACTGTATAGCAGTTTTCAATGTCACTTTCATTGCAGCTTGTTTGGGAAAATTCTTTTTTGTTTGTATCATATTCTGTGGTATGTGGTAGTACCTCATTTTCTGTCATTTCACATTTATGCTCAACCATTACTTCAGATAAGATTATTAACATAAATTTAAGGAAGTGCACTCTTGGTCTTTTTGTCTGCAGTAGAGTGATTGTTGTATGAGCACAGTGGAATTTGAGGGAATTACAAATGTAGAACAGAAAGGTTTCCAAAATTTACAGGCAAGAGTATAATGTTCAGTGTCATTAGGTATGCTGCTTTGCTTTAAAATTAACTCTCTCATTTTAAACTCTTAGGCACATAGTTATAAAATCTTGTAAAAGAATAGCTGTGCTGTACCAGGATGTTTTGTTTAGCAGTAATGCCGTTCTCTGTTA
The DNA here is from genome assembly GCF_049639895.1 of Pseudopodoces humilis. Lineage (NCBI taxonomy): Eukaryota > Metazoa > Chordata > Aves > Passeriformes > Paridae > Pseudopodoces > Pseudopodoces humilis. Next base: position 18,451,819 of record NC_142213.1, on the reverse strand, counting down.
CTCACTGAGCTGTGTCTTTGTTGTGCATAGTGAAGTATTAAGTGCTTAGAGTCATTAATTTCGAAGGCACTCTCAGTAAGGCAGCTGTACAGCCAGGTAGCTACTGAGAGCGTGGTGACTTTATCCTGCTCTTACACAGGGTCTTTTGTGTGTGTGTCTTTGCATTGTAATTAAAAGGTGTTAAGGATTTTTACAAGGCCTTGAGTTTATACAGGCTTTACTACCCTTTGTGAGAGTTTCCTTGTCTCTGGTTTCTGCGTATGTGTGAGTAAAGTACTTCACTTTCAGGTTTCAAAATTATATAGAGAGGTTCCAGAACATGTATCAAGTTGATAAAAATTTATATTACCAAGGTAGATAATTGCAAATGTGATAATGCAAAACCTTACGGTGATCTATCCTCGAGTTTATAAACTCTATAAAGCATATAAATAATTTGTAAGGTGTATGGAGAAAACTTCTTTTGCTTTAATTTAAAAGTAGCAGTGCACAGTCTGAAAATATCTGAGCTGTGTCTTGAACCTTACAAGGTTACCTTTCTACTGGTTAAAATATGAACTTTAAAATAAAATTAATAGAATTTAATAATCCTTTAGTGAGCATAGTTTTAAAGAACATCTTAAGTGGTTAGATTTCTGACTTTGTCACACAAGACAGTTGGGTGTTTTTCACCTTAATTCAGCTGCTTCAATGAAAGTCCAGCCACTTGCATTCTTTCTTTTTCTCGGATGGCTTCTCCCCACCGTGTTTGGATTGTTGTATTAATTAGAAAAGCGTTCCTCACTTTTTTCCTCAAGTTTCCTACTTTTTGTGACATCTCTTTGATTTGTCCATGTTTCATGACTGAATGGACAACAGCTTTGGCTATTTCTTCTAGACAGAAGAGCAGAAACTGGTGATAATTGCAGGCAGTAGGTGGAAAAATTGCTTCCTGTCCCAGGTTAAGGAAATTTCTGCCTGCAGCTGACAGATTGCTTACAGGTAGAAATGTCCATGGCCAGTAAGTCTGGCCTTGCCTCATTCCACAGCCTAAGGCTAACCTGCTGCCATGTAACCTGGCTTTTTCCAGTGTTGTGCGGCCCTTGAGTGCTCCTGTACCCACTAGGCAGCTCTCACGCCACCTTTTGAGAAACACTGATGTAGGACAAAGATGGGTTAAGATCACAGGAGTTTATACTCTTACGATGATAGTTCTGGTGGAGTATTTTCTGACTGGGATAAAGCCAAGAGGCATGTTCTGCCTGTCTCATGTCAATGGGTACTCTAAGCAAACAACTGTGATGTTAACCTGAGAGATTAACAACGTAGAGAGCTTTTCTGACATACCTGTGTCACAGGAGGAGCTGAAAACTGCTCAAGTAACATTGTGGAGATCGATCTGATGAGCAAGAGAAGTTGGTTTTCTGTCTGTAAGGAAGTCACAGGTCTAGGGCTGAATTTTCATTTACTGTGTACAGGAAATGACCATTGCAGGTCACAAACTGCACAAAGCAAAACTATGGTTAATACTATTTATTTTCTGGAATATATATATGTATATAAATAGGGAGAAGACATTAAAATAGTAATTTATTTGCTTTAGTGTGAAACTGTCTTTTCATATTTTCTTTAAATTTATCAGTCATTACTTAATAGAATCAAACATTACATTAACCAGGCACTTAATGACCCTCAGAGTGGTTCTATACAGACAAAAGCAGCATCAGACATCAAGAGTTACTGCATCAGAAGATCTTAACACAGCAGTCATCAACTCAGGTGCCAAGCAGACAACACAGCAGTAGCTCCATATCAGCCCAGTAATTGATGATAAGAATTGATTTTTTGGTAGTGACAGTGATCACACTGTCACAGTTCTCAGTGCTCCTCGAAATCAGAGCACAGAGCTGCTGGCCATCTTGCCTTGGACTTGTCCAGAAGAGGAAGATTGCAGCTGGCTTGCCTGAGGGTAGCCAGCACTGATGGAAGAACTGGCTGAGCTCCAGGTTTTCCAAGCCTGAAGCTCATTGGAGAGAGTTCCAGCTGGCTTTGCAAACTGTCCAGCTGCAGAAGGGCAAGCTTGTTTTAGAATATAGATATTTTCATACCAGCCAGTTACAGTAGTCCAGTTTCCCTTAAAACATGAAGGGTCTGTTAGCTGTTCCTTCTTCTTTTCTGTTTCTCAAGGATGTCAACTGAGGTGATGCTTTCTTCAGTTACACTGAGGTTCCTTGCAACATGAAAATGCTGTGCACGCTGTCAGCATGCAGCATAGCTTGCACAGAGGCTTTGAAATGTGCAGTGTTAGTGGAGATCGAGCAGGAGACTTCTAATCTGTTTTGTAAAATACTGGAATCATGTTCCAAACTGAAAAACAACACTTTATAAAGCTGGATAGTGCTACTTTTACATAAAGAAAAGGGGAACAATCTTAGGCTTACATTTTATTGATGAGACACTAACGAGATAAGCCAGCAATCAATTTTTTAATTGTTCTGAGTGCAATAGTCAAAGTTTGTCTAAATTGCTATTCTTAGAGTCCATGTGCTCTGTGTTGCCTTATACATGCAGACATTGCCTCTCTTGCTTTGGGTGTTGCAGCAGGTAAAATTTGTGTGAATAAGAGAGATGTTCTTTATTGCACATATTGAGGTTATAAGTAGAATGATGGCGAGTGGAGATGGATTAGCACTTTATTGTGTTGGCACTGAGTGCATCATAAGGAGAAAGTACTCCTGGAGATTAAAGCCAAGTATTAAACTTGAGCGATAAAAAATCCAGTAAGAAAATCAGTGATCCATTTTAATTGAAACAAATTTAATTAATATACAAAGCTGTATAAAGATTGATGGAGGTCTAGAATTAGGAGGGGTGTGTGGAAATACATCTGCACCGTTGCAACTGCACTAATTGGGCACAGTGTCCAGAGGGTAGGCTCTGCCATATTCTAAGTTACATTAGAACAGGATTTGCTCATTTACTGACACTTCCCCTGCACTTGCACTGTGGTTGGAGTCTCTCAGAGTTGAGATAGAGTAGTGGAATCTGGAAACAAGATAGAGCAGCAGAACAAGAATTATGTAATATGGGGATGTTCTCCTTGGCTTTTTAATTCTACACCAAAGCTTTTCTGGCATCACTTTTCTCTTCATGAATAAAAGTAATTTGTACACTTTTTAGTGAAATTTTAGGAAATAATTTTCTTTTTGTCTTGTCTGCAAGGCAGCTTAGAAATGGAAGAGTAATGGATAAAAGGAGTATTGTCTATTAATTAACTAATAAAGATCTAGCAACTGACATGGAATTTGGTGTGCACTGTAATTTAAATTGAAATGGCTGTTGAGCAGTAAATATCTGGGATCCATTAACAGGAACAAAGCATGTACTTGACAAATTATATGGCTATTTGAAACACAGCCTAGTGGTTTTCTGAGTTGTTATCATGGACTTTATTTTCAGAATTTTGTGGGCTGTACTTTAATATAAGGAGAATATTGTCACTGATTGCTGTTTGGAAACCAATACCAAAAGTCCAGGCTTGAAAGCAAAAATTAAAATAAAAGCTTAAGAGAGTTGAACACACATAACTCGGCCAAACACTGATTATAAGGGAGAACAAAAGGGAGAATCCATTTTTAGGAACGGACCAATATGGTATAAACATGAATAACAGGATACAATTAAATGAAGTAGGATTTAGGTAGGATATAAGGCAAAATATCCTTAAAATAAGAGAGAATATTAGGTGTAGATCAGGCTTCCAAGGACAGTGATGAAAAAGCCATAATTGAAAACATTCAAAAGTAGACTATTTGACCATTGTAGGAAGAATTGTATAATAAATTGAGGAGCAGGTGGTACAAGTGATCTCGTGGCTTCTGTTTTATTTTTCTTCATTTCTTTGTTGAAAACCTATGCTCGATGGAATAATATTGTATTAACATTAAAATTTATGTGCTGAATTTTTAAATAGCCAATTTTTTTTTATTTGGGAGGAAGAATAATTGCTTATGCAGATCTTGAGGCACCATTGAAAAACTGTAGCTGCTACTGCAGTGTGGTTAGCAATGGTAAATAAGAATTCTAGGCCCATAAAAGCATGAACATTGTAAGTTAATGCTGCCAGATTACATGATAGCTGAGGTTTGATATGACATTTATCTTCAGGAGTGAGTAGACTGATAAATCACAAGTGGCATAGCCACAAGTGAGTTAGCAAGTGTTTACTCATGAGTGAAGATAAATGTCATATCAGACCACAGCCATTCTGAATTTTATATGTTTATGCGTGTCTTGTTTCTTCCTTCCACAATATTTTTTTTTTAAACTTAATTGAGAGAAAAAAATTGCTTGGTAAAGAATATATTTTTCAAATTTATTTTTGTTTTTCATTCTTTGCAGAAGCTCTTGTTTACTGTGGTTTTTGTCTTTATTGCAGTACTTGATAGGTTTTGGATCAGATGCTTTTGTTGCAAAGGGTGATTTCTGTGAATTGAGCCAGGCTGGTTTTGCAGCCCTTGTCAAGTAAAAGGGAGGGGCAAGTAAAGGTTGGAAGCTCATGCATCTGCACTGGTCCAGGACATTTGCAAAATCCCTGTCCTCAGAAACTTTAGCAATGAGTTCCAATCCTACTGGCCTAAAGGAATTTTCCTTTCAGTGTTTGTAGGTAGTGGCTCTTACTTCATTTTGTCTCTCTTATGCAGGCATGAGAAAGCCTGATAACTTCTGTTCTCTTTCTGCTTCTGTACGTTTGATGTGCTTTGGCTGGATTCTTTCTCAGTCTGTAGTTGGTTTTGTTGTTGATTATTGGTCTGTGTTCATGTTTGTGATTTGTTCTCTGTCCTGCAATAACTTCCACAGTAGATGTCATGGAATGATCATCACCTTTGGACTTGAGATTAGAATCATTACTTTATTCTCATAGAGTTACCAAATCTACGCTTTTTGAAGAAAGCCCTTAGGAAAAAAGAGTATTTCAGCTGTCACCTCTTTCTAATTTTGATTATCAGTAGTGTGTGATTGTTTTATATCCTTTTTTTGTCTTTGTGAGCCTGCTGCCTTACAGAAGCACTTTTGTATAAACATTCCTTTTTTCACCTGTGAAAATGCAGTCAGCTTTAGCAAAGGGCAGAGTAGTACCTGCAGTGTTCAGGAGGTGAGAGGAGGAACTGGTCTGGCAGAGCAGACAAATGGTGAATCCAAGGAGTGTGAATAGTGGAGAGAGATGACAAGGGGAGAAGTGCAAAGGTGAAGTAAAAAGAGGGAGAATACTTCCTATAGTGAGAAATGTACATCTTACTTTGCAGAAAAATGTTATTTTATAGAAGAAAAATGTAGGTAACTTTTCACACATTGCACTTGGAGAAGCAATGCCATGACTTTGCTGCTTCAGTGGGTCCCTTGAAGAGTTCCAAAGTGCAGCCTAGGACATGATTCTTCAACTTTAGACAGATAAATTGAAGAGGAATAACTAGTGTATGACAGTACTTGCTGTCTCAACACTGTCTTGATCGTAATTTTGTTAGGTAATTTTGCCATTTTCCAAACTCTATCAAATCCAGACAATGACTAAATCACATTCTGTCTTTTCTATTTTCTGTGCCTTTGTTGTTCTGTTGTTGTGCTTGCTGTCCTCAGAGGCATACATAATCAAAATGCTTCCCTATTTAGTGGAGGTGGAATGATGAACAGTTTCTGTAAGCTCTGAAGACTTCTGTAATCTGTCTTGTTATCTTTTGTGACTCAGCAATTTAATAAAATCTGTGATGATGTGTTTATGGACACAGTGGTGAAAGGCAGGAAAGGAATCCTGGAGGCATCTTGTGCAGCCTCCTGCTTACACACTGGGATGGCTCCCATGTGTCCAGTCATGTTTTGGGTGTCTTCAAGAAGAAGTGACACAGCCTCTCAGATCAACCTGTTCCAGAGCTTGCCCATCCTCATGCTAATTTTTTTTTTCTTGTATTACACTGAAATCTCCTATATTCCAACTTGTGTCTTTTGTGTTACATCCTTCTGCACATCTGAGGGAGTCTGACTCTGTCTTCTCTACATCTTCCCAAAGGTGGCTGCAGCAGCACCAAGATCTCCCCTTTTCTGAAGGCTGGGGTAATGTCCCTGATAACCTTGGTGTCCTAAAACTTCTGTATCTGCTCTCTCAGTCTGGGTCAGTGCTTGTGAATTAGCTTTGATTCAGAATATGGACAGATAACATGGGATACACTTGTTGTGTGTGTTTTTAGTCTGTGAGAAATATGAAATCATTTAAATTAATCATCTCCCAGACCAGCTTGCTAGTACACTTGTTCATTGTCTACAACTTTTAGGTCAAGCTAAGGATTTAATAATAATGTTTATCATGTTGAGAAAACAGGCAAGAGGATTAGAACAATTTGAATTATCTTAATTGATGAAGTATGGCTTAGATAGTAAAAACCAATGAATCAGAGGATCCTCCATTAAAATTTATAGCTATGTCCCTAGTTTGCCTGCATAGAAATTACATACAAAGAAGTATGAAGTTACAAGCTGTGTTTCAAAAACAAATTGCTAATGTTAATTCCTCAATGACTTCCAGATCTGGAGATTGCATCTGTGTTGAAATATTTCTTAAAACTCCAGTACAGAAACTGGGATTTAGTGTAAGATGCTACTCTGAGCTCTGGTGCAGTTGTTCTTTTGAGAGAGTGTGTGCATGTTGCTGATTGCTTTCTGTATGGAGTTTAAGATGATGATTTTGGTCTCTGCCCCTTGGAAAAGTTTGTTTCTCAACAATTTTCTAGACTTTCTGTGTTAGTACATACATTGAAATCATAGTACAGTACTTGCCAAAAGACAGTTTTTGGAATGTATTAGATGGTAAAGAAAACATTGCCATTTATATCATCTTAAATGGTTAAATATTGTCCTGTCTTTAATGGTGTTAGTGGCTCATTTTGTAGGGTATTCACATGAATTAATCAAGGGAAACAGAACTTGGTTCTGAACTGTAGAATTTGCCTCATAGAGAGAAAAATGTAATTGCAGAAGATCACTGTAATACCAGATAGTAATTCTGTCCAGAGGTCATAAAATCTCCTTTATGGCCTGGCTTCTGGCCCATTAGGGTACAGCAGCTTTTCTTCACTATTCTCTGAAAACTGATCCAATAAATCATTGTAAAAATGGCAACATTCTCCTTTTTCATACCAGTGTATGCTTTCTTAACATGGACTATTCAGTCTTTTTACCAAAACCACATTTGTTCATGCTTCCTGTGCATCTAAATGCAGTTAAATTCAACTTTATTCTATTACTTTCACTGATCAGTTGTTTCTTTCCTGTTTTTAAGCATGGTAGCTGCTTTATTCTTTCCCTTCTGAGTGTGACTGTTGTTCTACATCCACAGGTTTATTATAACTTTTCGACTCTCTGTATTTTAGGATGTACAAAATGCAGCTTTGTAACTTCAGAACGGCCCTATTTGTTTTTTCTCCAGAATACAGCACAGATCCCTGATTGCTCTTTTCTTGTTTGTAGTTTTCACCTGTCTCCCTCCCAGTTTTGGAGCCCTGGTTCCTGCTAATGGAATGGTTTGTGCCTTGCTCATCCTCTACTTCAGCGTCTCACTTGCAGATGCAGTTTCTCCTTTCCTTTTCTTCATAGGTTGCTTTGCAGTCAGAGATTTGGCCATTTGTTGTCCAGCTGAGTGAAATGTTTTCAGATGCTCTTTGTGGGAGTGCTGCTGGGTGGAGATGCAGCGTGGTGCTGCCTTCCAGGAGGGAATGCTGCACCCCAGGGCGGGCAGCTCAGGGCTCTGCAGGCACCTCACACCGTGGCAGGAACTCATTGTGACTCTGAGGAGCACTTGGCTTCTGAAGCTGCCATGCCCGAGTTTTGGCTGGAATTTTACTCAAATAGCTATTTGCCAGTGTTTTATTTTCAAAGTTTATTTATGTTTTTTTTTACAGCTCTGCAGCATCCACACATCTTTCTGAATCTTTTGTTCATTACGTCTGTGCCTACCTTGTCCTTGATCATATAAATGTACATTTTGCTGTTGATTGAACATGACCCTTGCACATGTTTTCTTTTTGATTTGATTTGTTTATGGGTCACATTTTAAGTTTCTAACCCAGGTTCAGTTTTGGGGAAGGACTTCAGAACCTGAATTAGTAGTAAGTGAAACCCTGAGAATATCAAATTAGCATTTAAATGATCACCACAAAATTTGGTTTGTATTGTGTATATCTGACCTTGGAACCCATAATATTTTCGAATTTTTTTTTTGTATGTTTTCTTTAAAAAGTGTAGATATTTAGTGCAAGGCCTAATGTTTGTAGGTGGATTCCACTACAATTATTGCAGCATTTTCTTCTACAAAACTGCTTTTCTTTCTAGTAAAATTTCTGAAGACAAAAGTCTGAATTTTATATTAACCTTAAGAATTTGAAATACATTTTTAGTGAAGGTTGTGAGATATGACATCTGTGTCGTATATTATTTAATTCTTTTTAAGGTATAATGGCAAAATAGGTATATACACACACACACAACCACATGCATTACATGAATATGACTTTTGTCACCAGCTGGTTGTGCTTGTAGAGATCCACGTGCTTATCTTGGTAATTACAGGTATTAGTGTATTTACGTTGTGTGTGTTTGTGTATAAAGAGTATAATATAAGTATACTTTTCTTTAATAATAGCAGATTATCCAGTCAACATCTGCTCAAACTGTGAAACGAACCCCTGCTTGCCAGACTACCCAGATTAGGATGCCAGTGGTAATAACTCAGACCATTAGACCACAAGGTATGGGTTTAAATGTTTTAGTGAGATTGTTACCTTTGTATGAATTTTGTTGTAATTACAAACGAGTAGCATGGAAAAATGTACAGTGTTGACATTGGCAACATTGTTGACATTTATTTTTACCTCATGCTGGCTGAAAAATGCATGTTTTCATATGCAGTTTCAAGGTGTTTCAGACCAACACAGTGAAATGTTTTGAAACAACCTTAGGACTAAACTCTCACATGTTTAGCTCCTTACTTGGCAGTTTTTCATCCAAAGTTCTAAACCAGGTCAGGATCTTGGCTTTCACTATTCCAAACTGTAACTCTGGGCCAAGAAAGAAATTCTTCAGTTTCCTCAAGCCTAGTGGATGCCTGAATTTAATCATCCTACTTCTAATTCATACTCCTGAAGCATGGTAGTCCCCATCTCTGCAGCTACAGAGGTCAAGGTGGAAGCCCTAGGGAAATTTGTCAAGCCTCAGGTTGGTTTTCTTTGACTCCTGTATGTTTACTTTTGGGTGAGGTCAGAGACTGGCTACAGCAACCTGACATGTCATGATTAGCCATGGCATGTGGTTTGTACACACCTTCCTCATCTGTCTGTGCACAGGTGGGTTCATGTCTGGCTGATACTTCCCACTTTCTAAGAGGATTCTTGAAACCTCCTTGCTTCCTAATAAGTACCAATTTGTTTCTTTCTGCCACTGAACCTCTTAGGCTTGGGTTTTATTTTTCCTGAATATGTGTGAGAGTACTTACTGGATGTGGGCATTTACATGATTGAGGGTTTGTAATGGAATACAGAGCTTGTCATCCATCCTCAGGTACTGAATCAGGAATCAAACTAGTTTAAATGCACATAAAAGCTATTGCTGCCTACTTGACTTCATTGCTTGGTCGTTTCTGTTCTCCTTGGGAAAAAAAAAGCATAAAAAATGTTTAATAGCAGTTGATGTTTTACTTGCTCTGCTTTCCTAGGGGAATCCAAAGGTTGAATGGACACAGAGACCAAGCTGTCACTGTAATCCTGTAGGCTATTTTCCAAGTTAGGAAGAAATACAGTTACTCACCATAAAATGTGTTTGTTTGATAGCACTGATACTCATGTCCTGGGTTTATAACATGTCCATGCATCTTATAGCATGAGCTTTCACTTCTGACTAATGTGTTTGAGAGTGAAGGCAGATTTCATTTCTTTGCTTGTTCAGTCTCCAAGTTTTGAATGTCAACAGTGTGATGAGAATTTGTATGATACTGACATCTGTCAGTAGGTTTGGAATATGAGTTTATTCTTGATAGTCCTTGATCAGCCAGTGCAATGCAACTTAACTGGCAGTTTGGCTTATGGTAGATGGTTTCATAAAAGCCAATTTGTGCAAGGTCCTACTTTCTGGTGAGCTCATTCCAATTTACAGGTTTGGTTAAGCCCTCACATACATTGTTTTATTTACACAGACAAAACAAACAGGAGTAGGCATTTAGAAAACATCTCAGTATAAAACCACTCATCCTGCAGCCCACGTTTAGGGAGCAGTGTGCCTGTGTGCTGGCAGCACTGTCAAGAGTGCATCATTGTGGTATATTGTTAAAACCTTTTACTGTAAACACCAGTGTAATGATATTTTATACTGACCTAGGCATTCCTGCAGAAGGAGATAATATACTGGAATGGGACACCATCCAAATCAAAATTACAGTAGCATGATTTTGTGCAGTGTGATCCATTAAGGATAGTTACCTCAGAACTGAGCTGACCTCCACAAAGTGCTGCATTTTTCCTCCTTGACAGGAGTGAATCTCCAAGCCTAATATATCTTCAATACATCCACGTGAACAGGCTGTAATGCTTCTTAAAACAGTAGTTGAGATAAAACTGGCAGGCTTTAAGGACTTTTGTATAAATAAAATTTATACACGCCAGTGGAAGTAACACCATTGTTACTGCATGAAAAATTCACACTCCTTTACCAAAGCACTTTATTAGTATAATAATTAGGTGAATTCCATCTTATGGATGGAGGAATTGAGCCAAATTATAAAATAATTAACTTGTTGCAGCTATTTAACCAGTGCTGAAATACAGCTAGGAATTTATGAGCTCCTAAATTCGGGTTTATTTTTCTAGATCATGCTAATTAAAATTTGAAGCAAGGATGCAGTGGTGAAAGACTCTGTATGTCATTACCAATCCCATGAAATATCTAGGCCCACAGGTGATTATAATTTTCAAAATATGCTCTGCCCATAATAAAAATGGATGTTTTAGGCATATTTTATGTCTAATCTTAGTCATGCACAGTTGTGATTTCTTTAAACCAGAAAACTCAAATGTCATCCCAAATCTTACATTCAGTTTGCCCAGTCCATTGGGTAGAATTACATATACTTAAGATGAATGTGAGACTTAATTCTTCCATATCCATATGGATATACATGTTTTGGGGGTGTTTTTCGGTCAAAAGTTATCATCTGTAGAAAACAAAGCATTGATACTGATTCCAAAAACAATAGATTAATTCTGGAGGAGTGCTGTTGTTACTTTAAGTTTGCCATTGCAATCATTTTTCAAGATTAACACATTTTTAATCTTCTAGATCTTAATTGTACAAAACAGAAATCTGCTAATTTTATTATTGTATTATTTCTTTCCTTCCTTCCAGTTCACTTAGTAGAAAACCTTTCCATTAGTTCATCTGAAACAGATAAATGAATTGCCTGGTCTGTGAACTAATGCTGTCTGTGACATCTCATGGACCTTGAATATTCTGATGACAAAATATTTTTATTCCCCAGGCTTGAGCCTGAGGTCCTAAATCTGGTTTTGTATTTGCTAATGTTGAGAGTCCACATTACAGTTTATTTATACAGATGGAGAACTCAACAAACACTATCAAATTAGTTTCTCTTTAAGATCATATGTTGGAGTCGATGAAGACTTTAAAATGAAATTAAAAAAAAAAAGGAATGCAGGACTCAGTCAAAGCTAGCAGCTTTGTATTAGCCATGAAATGTTCTTAAAAGGATTTATTAGGATAGTTGTGTTTCAGGTTTTTACTGCTCATGATAGAAAAATATTGTAGCTCTACCGAGGTTCTTACCATGCCATTCATGTGCCACTGAGTCACTGGGGTGCAGGAACACCCTCCACGTCCTTCCCAAAGTCTCAAACACTACGTCTGTAATGCTCAGTCAGATGGAGTGGTACACACAGCGAGGTGAGATCTTTTAAATCAAGTAGACATGAGTTATCTTTACATGCCAAACACAGGTGGGATTAAAGGAAACCCGAAATGTAACCCAAGTAAATGTGTTCAGGCAATCAGGGAGGGCTTACCCCAACAGTTTCATGTCAGAGAGGAATTTAGATCTCTTTAATTTACTGAATGTCCACCACACTTCGGCTCGTTTAGAAAGCCCTGTTTTACCTGTACTTCAAGACTTGTAAAGCCTAGATACAGACATGAATTATTTTTGAGTCATTGTTTTCAAGATGAGAAAGTAAAAGACAACCTTTATGGGAGGTGTGTGTCAGATTTAGCAATAGTCTTTTTTCTTTTATATGCAATGCAAAACGTTTTAAAATGCATGCAGTGTTTTCAACTCTGAAATACATGTTTTTCACTGCAATAAAGATCAATTACTATATAGAAAATGTAAAAGGCATAGCTAATACCCTGAGTAACTCTGACTTTAAGTATTTGTATTAAGAACATTTCAAATTTGCCTTCTTTATTCTGTACAGATTATCCAGAAAAGTGGTTTACTGGCAATTGCAAACACACTTATAGCCATTATAAATATTATAGCTGTTTATGACCAATGTTTTTCAGTTTTGGAATCTGTTCTGTAAATATTGAACAAACTGTAATGTTAATGTAAATTTTGTATTTTAAATTGTTCTTCTTCAGCATGTAGTCTTTAAAAATAATAACTTCCTTTGTTTGCAATTTACAGACAGTTAAATTTAGTTCCTGGACAGAAGGTTCTTTGATGTAAATTGTCTAAGACAGCTCATAATAACATTGCTTGGTGTTTTTCAGGCACAGTAGGGAAGGCACCAACAATACAAGCCAGTAAAAGTCCTGGGGGCTTTGGTGTTCAGGTCTCTGCAAATCAGAAAAACAAGCTGAATGACCCTGGAGGTGGTTCTTTCAGGTAAAAAAAGAAAAAATAATAATAAAAAAATGCAGCTGGGTGGTTGGGGGGGATCTGAAGTATAAAACAGAATTTAGAATTGGTGTAACACCAGAGGGCAGTATTTTACAATAATTCCTGTCTTTTTTTTCTTTTCCCCTGGAATTGGATGGCAATTTTCATACTTAATTCTATTTTTTAAAAAAGGGAGGGAATCATGACATATCTTGGGGATTTTTCTCTTAAATGAACATTTTAACGTTTAACAGAAGAGTAAATTCTGTGGATTATAATAAAACTTCTGCTGAATGGAATTATGTGCACGAGGATTTAAAAGAAACTGTGGTTATGCTTTGGATTCTGCTGCTCCTGTGCAATGTGTCTGGCTGGGAATTTGGGGTTGTGAGGACAAGACCTTTGTGGAACAGCCCCTCCTGGGCCAGGGACAATCCCAGGGGCCTGGGAGAGGATCCCTGAGCCTGGGGATTGTTGGTCCTGGTTCCAAGGGAGGGGATCCCTGAGCCTGGGGATTGTTGGTCCTGGTTCCAAGGGAGGGGATCCCTGAGCCTGGGGATTGTTGGTCCTGGTTCCAAGGGAGGGGATCCCTGAGCCTGGGGATTGTTGGTCCTGGTTCCAAGGGAGGGTGTGGCTGTGTCTGAGCTTCCTTAGGTCATAGGGGCTCTGTGGGCCCCTGTAGGAATCGTGCTGCAAAGGTTCAGCACAGTAGCAGTGATGCACTGAGCTGCTCTTGCCAGTTCTTTATACTCCAAACTTTTATTTATATATATTTGGGGTATTTTTACTTTTGTAGTGAAAAGCAAATCTTACGTTTTCTGCATTTCGCTCTTGTTAACACCATTTTAGATGTGGTAAAATATTTGCTTTCTTTATTGAAAAACAAAATATTCCTAGATTTTAATTTTCATCCTCTTATGTTGCTCTGACATAATCAAACCACTAATTAATTTTCAGGTTTATGCTTTTGCAGGTGAAGTAAAAGAGAATTTGTAGCTCTTTGAAATATCTCTGCTTTGAGGCATGTCAGTATTGTAACTAATAGTGGTAGTACTTAGTATTAATCTGGAAGCAAAATCATTCAATTTTTTATTTTCCAATGCTTTTGCCTCCCACTGAGTATTTAAATGAATTAAAATGTCTGTTGGGTTCAATTGTACTGTCTTAATAAGTATTTTTTATGTTTGTAAGCAACATGAGCATTTATTCTTCGTTAGTATAGCTTTCAATTTTACATACACCAAAAGGGACAGCATTTTTTTAACTGGATGTTGTAAACTGTGCCAGGATTGATTCTTGCATTCACTTAGTTTATACATAGAATATATTAGGTTAGCTGGAATTGTTAATTTTCCCTTGGGGAGAAGCAAATGCTCAAGGCACTGATTGATAAATCAATAAATCTTTAGTGAGTTTGGTAAATAAGCTGTCAAGGGTGTATGTCATTTTTCCTCTAGAGAACAAATTTTAGTCAGAATTAATGTGTTTGTTTCCTTACATTGTTTTCTCCTTCAAAATAGTAAGACACAAAGCTGCATTTAAATAAGTCCATAAAATTGCAAGGATTTATTAAACAGCAGCAAAGATCAAGCTTTTTCCTGATATCTTAACAAAGAATTCAGTTGTTTGCATATTTGCATTTCAACCCCTAACCTCTCCTGAGGACAAATAGATGTCTGACTATTAAGCCTAAAGGCACAGAGCTGGAAATCTGTATTAATCCTCTGAATGCTGACTAGTTTTCCTCAACATTCCCAGCGTGTGTGAAGAATGTGTTTTTAGCCAGAAGGCAAACTGGCATCTAAAGCAAAGCAAGAATTTTGAAAAATAGTTGTGTTATGTATAAATTTATTTTGCCCTTAGTGTTTTATTATTGCATATTTGTTTCATTATTTTACATTCTGCTTTCTTTAAAATAACTTATTTGAGCTTTTCACTCTTGTGAGCAAAGTGTTGGTCACTAGAAACAGAAATTTGAACTTCATTGTATTGTTTTTGACTTGTTTTTTTCCTCTTCTCTGTTCTGAACTGTAGGAGATACAAGATGGAATTACATAAAAGGTCTAGCAATTAAGAATTTTGCAAATTGCAGCTATGCCTTTAAGGTCGATGTTAATTAATGAACTGTAAGACTGCTCACATGAGTTCACTGTTACAGTAGCTGTTCTGCAATGTGAAGCTGTGCTGTGAAATTTTAGGTCACCTTTTTTGGTATTAAATTTATTGTTGCTGTATTTTTCAGAGAGAACTACATACAACCCCAATTAGGTGACTTCTCAACTCCATTACTACCTAAGGACAGAAATTTGAATTTCATTTTTAGTGGTGGTTCTGTTTGTTTCGCAAGCAGAGGTCTAGACTTGGGTTTGTACCAGAACAGGCCAGCTTGAGGTTTCTGTAGTTGCAAGAAGCAAAAATCCCACTGAAGTCTGCCAGGGACCTGTGCATTCATCCACAGCTGCTGCTCATCACCTCCTCTGGACCCCTCAGAGTGACACCAACTCCTCCTGCTGTGGTGAGAGCAGCAGCCTCTCAATCAGTTCTTACCCACAGTTTGGGTGGTGGTCACTAAAGTGCAAACATTAGTTCCTGATGTTGAGCTAGAATAATTTCAGTTGCAAGGTCCAGCTTCCCGCTCGGAGCGGGTCTGGTTGGGTTGGGGCCCGCTCCATGTGTGCTCTGCATTTCTCCAAGGATGGAGGTGGATGTTTGTCCTCTTGTGTCTTCCCACCACTTCCAAACTGTGCTGAGCAGGGCTCAGAGCACTGCATGGCAGGGCCAGAGGTGAGCAGATCTATCCTTTGGTGTGTGGCATGATGCTGTGTTTTGTTTGCCATTGGCTGCCAGGTAGCCAGATACTCCTTCCTTTCTATGAAAGCCTTTCCTTTTCTGAAATGGAACTTCCAAGTTACATCCTGGAACCCCGCAGTGTCAGGTTTTGTACAGCCAGTGTGATGGGGTTTGTTTTCAGAGATAGTTCTGTGAAATTTCTGAGATCATTTGAAGCCGATTTTAGTATCTGTGTTTTATTCTGCTGTCTGGCTGCGTTTTGAGGTAGACTCTATGTGGAAATTAAAAATTTGTTTTCAGACCTCTTGCATAGCCAAAAAAACCCTAACTCTTGTCTTTTTTCTTATTTTCATTTTTAAAAATAAAAGTTTAACAACATAAGCAAAGTAGCTTGCCCTTGAAGTGGTAGAACGCTAATGTGGATATTAAATGGATAACTTTAAAATTTTCTTCTCAAAATGCCCTTGAAGTTTGTTTTTCCAAATGAATATTTCAAGCTATAAGGGGATTGTATTTTTTCCATATATTTTAAAATAAAGAAAAATGCTGACCAGAAATATGGTCTGTTCTGTCAGCCCTTTTGCCTGTCAGGGAGAAGATTCCACATAGAGTGTAAATGAATTGTGTGGCAAACAATATTAGGGAGACATTCCAAATTATAATGTGAAAGTCAGAATAAACATTATAATTAATGTGTAAATGGAATCTATGCCATTATAAAGTATATTACAGTAGTAATTACAGTAATTTCAGGTCACCATTTTTATGCCATGTGTTGTTGTGAATCTCTGATTGTGTGATCCATGGAATCTGTGGGATGTAGGGACTTTGTCCTAGTGACAGGCAATTTCCCTTGTAAGAGAGAGGGGAGTCAGTAGCAGAATGATGTCTCGATTGCTTTATGCATTCTTCTGGCTTATTTTGGGAGCAGTTCAGTGTTGCAGTTTGGGACATCAGTGACTCAAGTCTGACAAAGTGCACGAGAAAGAAAAACTGTGCAATCATGCAGTTACGGTTTGTTCATAAAGAAAATGCCAGCAGGTTTTTTGATTTTTGTCTCAGTTTAAACAAAATCTTTGAAACCTTTCACAGATAACTGTGCAAGTGCTTTGGGTTTTCTTGCTTATTTTCAGGTAAGGTTTTTTTTTTTTGTAATTGCATTAGTGTTTATAATGAAAATGAAAGGGAAAATTGTTACAAGAGGTTGAATAAAGGAGGAGGAATTGGACTCTTGGATCGTTTTAAGATACAGTTTGTGTTTGGAGGGATTTTGAGAACTCATGCTGTCTTAAAAATACCATGTGTGTTGGAATGTTAGATTCATCCTATGAGACTCAGAATTTAATTCAGTGAAAACCAGAAATATTTACTGAAACAGTAGAATTAGGACAGGCATAGCAATATATGCCAAGAAATATGAAATTGTTAAATACTGTGCTCTGATGAAAAAGGAAGGATAGACAGTAATCATCAGTCTAGATGACCACTGGATGGCATCTTTGTTCCACTGAATGACTTCTGAAAACTCACTTATCTGGGCTTAAAAGTTCACTTTTATAGGAAACTGTTCAGCAAAAATAGCAACTATCTTTATATATAAATAATGTTTCGTAAATAATTTCGTATAATGCATGTTTTGTATCCAAACATTTTTCATTATGAGGTTCCCCGAAGTAAGGAAGAATATATGGATAAGGTTCTTCCTATCAGGAAAAAAATTATAATCCCAGCTGTGATAAATATATTTCTTATTCATCTTCCATGTAATACTGGAAAAAAACAAAAAAGGTTGTACTTGCAGTTTGTAGCTTGCAAGTGTAAGATGGAAGAAAATGATTCTGTGCAGGAGTTACAGCGATGGTCTTTGTAAGTGCTATTGCATTGGTTTTAATAATTTCATTGAAATCTAATTTGTGTCCAAAATACATGTCTGGTTTTATTTCAGAAAATATTTATTTATAATGTGGTCACAGATCTGTACACTGAATAAAACTTGGGAGTAGCTAAACTGCTAAGCAGAAGGAAGGTAACAGATAAATGGTACTTTCTTCAGCTATGAAATAAGAGGAGAGAGAAGTATAAACATCTCTTACAAGTTATGTCCTGGAAGTCAAGACTGCTGTCTTGATTTTTTTTGATTTATTTATTTTTAAATGGATGATGGCTTGAAGGAGATGGAAGTAGCTCTGTCCTGGCAGTGTGCTGTGGAGGTACAGAACAGACTGTGGGTTGCTGCTGGCCAGCTGTGCCCAGCTGTGGCAGTGCTGCCTGGAGGCTCTGGCTCCTGCAGGGTCAGGGCCCGTGGGGTGTCACTGCTGCTTTTGTGGTTTGGTCAGTTTGAGCTTCACTTGGAAGTTCTGGGTTCAAGTCTGTGTTCCAGAAACTTCTGCTGTTTTACCGAGTTTGTGTTCTGGTAACTGCCTTGATAGGAGTTTGTTTTTCCCGTGGTGTGAGGCCTGCTGGATTTGGGCCTTGTGAGTCCTGGGTGATTCTCATTCTATTTCAAGCTTTGACCCAGCAAAATCTTAGTTTCTTTTTGACCTGTGGTTTTTTTATTTGTAGAATTACAGACTTTGGAGTTGGCCACTGAACATTTCAGTGGGTGTTGTTTGTGTGGTGTTGGGGCAGTCCCAGGGTCTCTCTGTGTCCACACCGTGTCAGATGTAAAGGTGACAGGATTAGAGGTGCCTCCCCTAGGAAGAAAGGCTGAGGGAATTGGGATTTTTCAGCCTGGAGGAGAGAAGGCTTCAGGGTGACCCAGTTGTGGCTTTCCAGTTCCTGAAGGGAGCCTGCAGTGAAGATGGGGAGCGACAATTTACAAGGGTGTGGAGTGGCAGGATGAGGAGAAATGGCTCCAAACTAAAAGGGAATAGGTTTACATTTGATGTTAGGAAGAAATCATTCCCTGTGAGGGTGCTGAGGCCCTGGCACAGGGTGCCCAGAGCAGCTGGGGCTGCCCCTGGATCCCTGGCAGTGCCCAAGGCCAGGTTGGACACTGGGACTGGAGCACCCTGGGGACAGTGGGAGGTGTCCCTGCCATGGCTGGGGTGACACTGGATGGGCTTTTAAGTTTCCTTCCAACCAAAAGCATTTGATGATGTTGCAACACTGTTCTCAGGAATTTCAATTTAAGACAAGAAATGAAGTGCTTAACACTCCTGGAAATTAATAGAAGCTCATTAGTATAGAATTTTTCTGAAAAGCATTCTGAAATACTCAATTTTCTGCCTCAAGTGTTCAGCACATTTCTGCAGGTTTACACAAATAAAAGTCCCTTCTTGACTTATTCCCACTAAAGAACACAAAACCAGTATCTATCAAACCATAGTGGTCTTCCACCAAAATTAGCTGCTGTAGTGCAGATAACAGGTAAAGGATGGGAGGAGAGGGAGGACCTAGATTATGGATTTCTGGATTTCCCTCCTTTTATTCTCAGACCTTACTTGCAGTTATTGGTTTTTACTGTGGGCATTAAGCTTGTTACAAGTGACAAGTATTTTAGGGTGCATGGGACATGATGTATGAAACAATTTTTAAAAAACATTTTAAATTAAGCTTTGTTTGTTTACTTTATACAGTAATACGAGTCTGGACTTGAATGTTCTTATCCATATATATGTATTCTGAAAATAATAATCTCAAAGGTTGTGTAATCAGTCTAGAATATGTTGAAATAGTATTTCTGTCAATAATAGCTGTGAAACAGAATGTGCTAAATCCAGATGGCTGTTTCCACAGCTCTGAGTCATACCTCACACAGGCAGGAGGTAAAGATGCTTGGGAGATACCGGTATGGAAACTCAAATTTGTTTGTACTTTCTCAAGCTGTTGAAAAGGATGTTGCAGGGCAAAAAATGGCCTGGGAGTTGCTATCATCTTCTCAAATGAAGCTCATTTTCCTAAAACTTGTTGACACAACTGATATTTATATGTTGCCAGAGAAAATACCAACAACATACTCAAAGCCACACTTGGAGCCCAGGTTTACCTATGAGCTCAGCATGGTCAAAGAATCTTCCCTGACTGTTCCTGAAATTGTTTTGATCCCCATTTTCATAGGAACTTGTGAAACAGTGCAGGATTATAAATTCATAGTTTGGCTTTCAATTTCTGTTATTTTACCATTTTATGCCTGGTTTTCTTTATAAAGAGAAAAGCCCAATGTTAGTGATGATCATTGCCTTCAGTTTCCTGATCAGCCTGGTGCCACTGATATCACTGACTCTCAGATGAAGACACCTCTGCCACACTTTCTGTTACCAGTCAAGTTTTCCAGCTTCTGATGTTTTCCTGATACGGTCAGAGAAATACGTGGTTGTTTCTGAAGCTATTCTATGAAAATGGAGACACTGGGGGTTGTGTCTCAATTGGCCCACCCACTGGGCATGTGGCATGATGCTTTTACAAAAAATGAATTTATTTCATGCAGAATTTGGTTTTATATGGCTTTTCTTTTTTATTGTAGAGATGACGATGACATCAATGATGTTGCCTCTATGGCTGGCGTTAATCTTAATGAAGAAAGTGCCCGAATTATGGCTACCAACTCTGACTTGGTTGGAACCCAGATCCAGTCCTGTAAAGATGAACCCTTTCTTGCTGCTATACCTCTCCATAAACGCATACTTGAAACGGGTGAGAAGCACATCCTTTCCTTCTGGGAGTGTTTCCTTCAGAGGGATGAGGTTCTGAGGAACAGAATATGCTTAGCACTTAAGATGGTTTTTTAAGCATTTGATTACATAATTTTGTATTTCTAAATTTTCAAGGTTTTTGTGATAAAAGTAACTTACCTCAAGCTGGAAATAAAATAGCATGCTGGTACTTCTAAACTTCGTACTTTCCTTATTTTTTTTTATCCAAGGTTCTCAAAGCTCTTTGCAAACATTAATTATTTCTCACAATCCTCCTTTACCTTTTACACACGAGAAGATTGAAACAGAGAGGTAAAGTAAGTAGTACAGGTCACAGAGGACACCTGTGATTAACATTTAACGGAATGCTTAAGTTTCCTGTCAAGATTTTCTTTCCCCATACAAACCAGTTATTCAGTTCTTAACACCTGCATCTATTTAAGTTCATAGCGATTTTATGATGTGTTTTTAAAAACTGTGTTTATTTGTCGTGGCAAAAAGGTATGTTTATTTATTCTGCCAGTTGAAAATGGAAATTAAAAGCTTTAGAAGAATAACTGTTCAAAATCAGTGATGTTTTAAGGTTAGGAAATATGCTTCTATAAAACAGAGTGTATTTTATAATACATACTTTATTAATATACATTATGTGGACTTAAATGTATAATTTTCAGCATAATTTTGCTTGTGTTTTCAGTGCCATCAGTGACATACTAACCTTCAATTATTTAAGGATGTAAATTGTATCTCTTTCAGACCTGTGCCTACATCACAAATTTTTAGGGATCCAATTCTCAGAGTTTTGAAGATAAGAACATATTGTTGTTGCAAATCAGCTCAGCTAGGTTTTTTTAAGTCATGTGGTTGCTTCTGAAATGTTATTTGTGTTTGTGTTCATTGAATTAACGGGAGCCTTTTTATATTGCAGTTGCAGGCAAGTTCTTCATTGACTTATTGTCAGACTTCACTCTTGTACTTAACAAAATGCCATTTTAAGTTCCCCTTTAGAGAAAGGAATGGTTTTGCAGGCTGTAGTGAGCTCGCTGTGAGGATGTGATGACAGCTGGGAAAGCATGTCCTGCCTTTTGGGACTGGCTTAGCACCACCTGAGACTGCAGCCAGCAAGGTCTTCATGAAATGTGTCTGAGAAACTGTTGGGAGGGGTGCTCACGTAATAGCTGATACAGGTGTAAGAAAATGAAAAGGCAGCAGACATAAAACTGTTTTAAAGAATGGGAAATCAGTAATGAATTTGCCACATAAGCCTTAATGAGCTGTCTGGCTGTAACAATTGCTGCACAACACGGAGCTGTAATTACAAATGCAGGACTTACAGGAATCTGTACATACTTTAAGAGCCACAGAACCCATCACACTATTCATCACTGCCTTTTGGGGTTTGCTCCTCTGAGGAACAAATCCCTATGGCTGTTTTTGAAGCTTTATTGGCTTTGATAATTGAAATGAAACTTTCAAAGCTTTTAAAAGCAGCTGCAGGGATTTACTTCTCAAAAGCAGTGAATCCAGAAGAGCGGCCACTCCTAGTGATCTCCTGCAGCCACTTTTAGAGCTTTATTTTGGTTTTACATTAAATCTTTTATAGTTTTGAAAGTGGCTGTGGAGTTCAGAAGTGGCTACTATCTAGGATCTATGGCTCTTGAGGAGAGAATTCCTTCAGTTGATTTTGAAGTTTTAGAAGCTGGGTTTTCACTGTGTGTGGCCAGATTTGTTGTTTGCTTAGGACCACACACAAATTTAGTAATTTGTGCTACTGGGCACTTAAAATAATGACATTGTGAGTTCACGACAAGACTCAGTATTGCCATATGTTGCTGTGACAACACCGGGACTGAGCAAAGCGCGTGTGACCTTCTTGAGCACATTAGGAAAAGTCTGTTATGTGAGTCCTCATTCTTCTGTTTTCATTGTGCCTGTTGACAGTGAGATAAGATACATTGTTTCTTCTTACTTTTGCCTGAATATGACTTAAACAGATGTTATTTTCCACCTTTAGGTCTATTCATATTTAATCACTTCAGTTTAAGGGCAGGGTTTTAATGTTTTAGTAAAAGAGAGATTTGTGATGTGTACAGTATTAGGAAACTGCTCGTCTCCTTTCTCAGAAGCTAGATCTTTCAAGTTTTCTGTAATATTAATCTTCTCCTCTCTTTTCTGAGTAAGAGCTCTGTCGAGCAACTCAGTAGTGTTCCCCAAAGGCTGTTTCAGAGATTGTGCTTCCATTCACCAGAGCTGGAATATAAACTGCTAAAGTGAGAGCAGATGCTCTTCAGACTTTGGCAGTAACCACCAGCCAGATGCCTCAAAGTCATAGTGAAAGAGGTTTCTTAATATATTGTATGTTCTTATCTGTACTTGAGCTTGGCAGTGTTATAATCTAAAGTTTATTTTAAATCTAAGGGACTAATATTGATCCATTTAAATGGAAGAAGTAACTGAAAGGTAATTAATGCAAAGATATTCATCCGCTTCCCACATGCTTCCTTATCCAATTTTGTATCTAGTCATTTTGGGCTGGTAATCATTGCCATTTGTTCATGTAGGAAGGCAAGGCTGTTACTGTTTCAAGTTCTTCCTTGATGCAAAATCAAAAGTGGGTATTTCTCAGCATATAATGTATTTTTTTTGTTATTCCACTCGGAATCATAAAACTTTAAACCCTGATCTTTCTACATGACAGCATAGCACAATGAAACATATACAAAGGCTTTTGTTTCTCTTTTTGGGAAGTTGAGAGGCAGAGGTTGATATTCATCATGCATGTGCATACTAACTCCTGACACTTTCTAGGTCTTTAACTTTGTTAGTTGAATGAGTAGTGTTTCTTCAGAGGGGCCAGTAAGCTGATTAGACCCTCACAAATAAATAATGCTGAAAAATCCTTGCTTTTCCACATGGTTTTATGGGAACAAAACAAGAAAAATAACCTTCATAATTTGTAGTTGTTTCACTTTTGTTCATTCATAAGTCACTTCTTGCTGGGTGAAAATGCTGAGTTAGGTTTTAGAAGCTAATTTTTGACACTGAGTTTTTGCTGTTTACTGAATGAAGCAACAGGCAACAAGTAATAAAGCAGGTTTTTAAGTGTGACAGTTTTCTGTAGTTCATAACCATCTTGTGAAAATAGAGACTTCTTGGCTTTAATTCCTTGATAACAGCATGATGGTTTCTGAGCACAGATAAGAACGAGGCTGCACTGCATTTTATATTAAATTTTAGTGAAAGATAGCAGGACACAGTGAAGGATGGCATAAAACATGACCCTTTTTGTAATGTCTGATAACTAAATCCTTGGGAAAATGGAACAGCTGTCTCATGTACTTTCCTGGGAACTTGGTGGTCTCTCAGACCTTCACTGGGGGTTCCAAAAAACTTTGCTTTGTATTTTGTAAACAGCAGAGCATGATACCTTCACAGGCTTAGAATCTGCAGCAGCTTATTAATTCCCACAACTTCTATTCCCACAAATTTTATTCCCACAACTCTAACTGATTTCTTCTACAGCCAGGTGATGCCATTTTGCCTTTATTAACTCTCCCTAAAATGTCACAATTTGTGGTGAACCCTAACCATAAATCAACTGTCATAGTGCAATACTATTTAAGTAGGAGTTTGGCATACTGTATTCTTTGACTTAGATGGTTCCTTTCTCTCTTTCTCTTCACTTTGTGTTCTTCACCACATTTTTCTACTTCAGTTTTATTGTTACAGAGCACTGTCAGAATAGAACAGATGTGGCATTCCAAGAAGTACGGGACTGGTTTGGCCACATGAATACATTTTGAATACTGTTCATGTTGTATCTTCCAAATGATTTTAACTTAAATACATATCATAGAAATTTATTTGAGAATCAGCCAAGATACTTTTATTTCACATTCATTCAGAGTTTTTTACATCTGCATTAAGAAATCAGATTGTCTGTAGCATGGTTTTACAAAATGCTGTGTTTATTTTTTACCTAGCATCAGTATCAATGTCCTTTGGGAAAAGTCTGTTACGCTGACTTAGCATGCATCTACAATATTTCCCACCACAGATGTAGTTCAAGATTCTCTTGCTTCATATAAATAATTTTTTAGTCTAGGAGACACATAGTGGTGCATGCCAGTTATTATAAAGCTTGAAAATGTGCTGATGAATCCAGTTTCTCCTAGTTCAGTTAGTTATATGGCCTACAGTGTTCCTTAAAACAACTTCAGAGAAGCTTGGCTGGTTAGGATTGAGCCACTGTTTCTGTCAATATAACAGTTGTATGGTTAGGCTCAACATAATTTATAGATTTACCTTGCTGTTATTTTACATGTAAAATATGTTTTTAATTCTGTCTGATGAAATATTGATCATTGCTCTGCCTTGATTCTTTCTTTGTTCAGCCCCGCTTGAATTGCATGTCTGCTGTAAAAATGCATGTTAAAACATATAGAAATAGCTTATCTGTGTTTTCTATATTCTGAAGTGTATTGAATCCACTGTGTGGCATTGCTGTGGCAGCAGTTGTGTGCATATGTATATATTTTAAATATAGAATTTGTGTGCTCTAGAGGGCATTTTATATTGCTGAACCATGTGAAAACCCATAGGGGTACCCTTCATGGAACCAGGCCAGGTGATTTCAGCCTCTATTTAAAGCATTTGTTATTAGCTCAGTAAGTCTTTTTCATCCTCCTTTTTTGGGTTTGTCAACATTTGTGTTCATGTTTGAATGAGATGAAGCTCTCCTATTGATGACTGCTCCTTCATATCCAGAGCAGTTCTCACATAAGAATATAGTTATTTCTGTGGTTGCTTTACTTTCAAGGGCTTTTATAGCTGCTTCCATTGCAGTGGTTGTGTGTTCTGAAATTCAGCTCTCTGATTACCTGTTAATATAATATTTTGTTTTCACTGTACTTTTTGTTAATGTGACTTAGTTGTTTTCACTGCTGACTTTAAGCTTTCTGTCCATAAGTTGATTTGTCTTCAAACTGAAGTATTGGTTTGAATATAATTTTTTCCATCAGCATCTTTCTGTCAGGATGATCTCCGTGAATGCCTGTGGACATAACTCTTGATTGTCTTTGGGGATTGCTCTAACACCTACCTGTTCCTAAGTGTAGCAGACTGAAGTCATGCACTGTCCTAAGGACAAGCTTAGCCTGCATGAACTGTACCTACAGTGGAGTTCTCTGGATTCTACTTGCTTTTTCTCAGGGAACAAAAACAGTCATGTTAGGTATTGTATAATCCAAATTGCAAGTTATTGTGCATGCCAAAAGCATGGACTTTCTCTAGTTTCTGTAAACTTCAGTCTGGCAGTGCAGAGATGTGGCAGGTGTAGAGATGTATCCTCATCCTGACATCTGGAATAGTTCTGTAACTTGGGCTTTTTTCATTAGTATAAAACAAGCAATTTGCTAGAAATTGTATTTAGTTGAGAAGATGTGTGCTGCTCCCAGTTTGCTAATCAATGTCCATAGTTGTTCTTAGGCTGAGATTGGAGTTTAGTGTACATGTTCCGTAGAGAATTTGGTTTTAAATTCCAGCTGAATCAATTGTAAATGTTACAGTGTTATAAGACAATGATATTTTATTTACATTTATTATTTCCTTTTCAAAAAAGCTGGGAATAAATTCCCATTTTAGTATCAGCAGCAGTGTTGCCAAATAAACGTAACCAGTAAGTACTTCAGCAGAATGTTAAACCCTATTGTTGTTCTTTCTTTAATAGGTCCATGATTAAACTTCCTGTTTTACAAGATGTCCCAACATGTGTTGGAATGGTAACTTCAGTACCACCTGAGAGCTTGGAGTCTGCCTTTCTGTGAAAGGTAGGGCAGCTTCTGTTCAATATTTTTTGTGTATTTCCAAGGTTTTCTTTTTATTCATCTTATTGGCTCTGCAACACTACAGAATCTGAGTTATGCTTTTAGCAGTATCACCTTTAGGTGTCAGAACTGATGTTATTTCATCAAGCAGTAATTTCTCAAAATAAATATGATTAATTTAGCTATGTTTAAACTATGATTATTTATGAAGAAAATGATGCTGTTTCTTCAGGCATCATTTTCAAAGGTTTTACTCCAGCTGAACTGAGAGTATGACCGTACTACTTGGTCTCAGAAATATTTAGAGAATTTAAATTTTGTTTTCACCATAATAATTTTGTTTTCACCCAGTTTTCATTCTGTTTTTTGAATGTAGTGAAGCTCCATCTTTAAAAGGTCTTGCTATTTCTGGAAGGCAGTTCTGGCCTTCAGGGCCCACCAAAATATGTTACCCAGCCTCAGAATAAATTTGCATTTGGGAATTGAACGGCTTAAATTTCCAGGTCTCTGCAAAGGAGAGCAAAATTAAGATCATCATTCTGTGGAGATGCATTCTCTACCAGATAAATTTATAAAGTCCATGGATGTAAAATAAGAACAATAAAAAGAAAACCTTAGAGAACCATTCAATATTGCAATAAAGCTGACTTACATTATCCCTGTAGGCAAGCTCCATGCTCTAGAGGTGGTGCTAATGTCCCCAGCGCTCAACACATGTTGGAACATCTTTGTGGAGGAGGAAGTCATTGATCAGTGAGCAGCATCTTCAAGGATCGTTTAAGGGGGAAAAAGTAAAAGGTAATATTTTTAAAAATATGTTGGAATGATTGTTCATTATGTTTATTTGGCAATCCTGCTGCTCATACTAAGGTTGTAGTGTTTTCATTTCTTAAAATTTCTGAGAAACTTCATAAACTTCCTTCAGTCTTTCCTTCTCCCACGAGTTTGAATTGCGTTTGCCAGCCTCCTTCACGTTGCTGAGTTTATTGCACAAAAGTCCAGAATTTACTATAACTCATTGGCAGTTTGACACTTTTTTCAGTGGTTATAATGCAGAGAGGGTTAATCGGTGGTTTAACCAGTTTTGCAGTCCCTTGTGTTAAATAAGTCAGAGCCAAATATTGAACTGGTACGAAGACATTCTGCTGCTAACCAAAGGATATTTGTTTTCAAGGAAGTAGCTGCAACACAAAGTTGTGCCAGATGAGGTACCACCATCTGTTCGTGCACACAATAGTGTGGAAGTGCAACTTTAATATAAACTATAATAAACTAAAGCTATTTTGACAAAATTAAGTGACTGTATCTGACCTGGTTAAATTTTTCAGTGGTGGATCTGGTGATGCTCTATTTGGTATTAATGAATGTGGCATGATGTCCTGATCTTGGCAGTTTTAATTCTAATCCTGGGCATACACAGATAAAGGTCCTGACATTTTTGAAATTCAGGTTATGATCTTTGGTCTACTCTTCTGGTATCCTTTGAATTTCCTGGGTTTTGTGCATATCCTCCCTCTCTGACATGCCCATCCTGACTCCTTAGACAAAGTCTCACGTCTAACTAGTCTGCCTGGCATCAGGCTTGTGGTGACAACTGTGATACCTGTTCTGCTTGTGGTGTCAGAGATGGCTTTTTTCGTGAGAAAAAATTGTCAAAATGTCTGTACTGTTCACATAGTTTGCTTTAAAAGAATAGAACCACATAAGCAAGTTATTATACTTGGTATTCCTCTAAATCCTGTGGATGTGATGGAGAGTGTGTTCTGTTCCTTGTGAGAACTATGCTGTAGGATGCTGGCATCTGTTTGTCATCTCTGACATTCTTACAGGGGTTCTGCTCCATCTTTGTCTTACCTGGTGTACTGTCATAATCATGTATTTATGGTGTTTAAGCCTGAGGTCCTCTCTTGGTTTACTATTTTGAGTTTAGCTCAAGAAACACATTTGTCTACTCTGCATGAAAACAGATAAATCCCCAACTAACAACTTCTCTGTTGTTTTCTTAGGGACTCCTGTTGGTGTCATTGCCATATTAGTTCTTTCTGGTCTGGTCCCTGTAAAAATCTCTTTTGATTTGACACTCTAGTGAGTAACCAAGTACAAAAGGCATTTACTATTATTCATAAAAATAGTGGACATATTTTCTAGTCCTCTGCAGTCACTCTGTGTTTGTTCTTGAATGTTCCTGAATGTCTTTGGACATGCTTATTATGCTGTATTTTTTGTTTTGGGAAAACCAAGATGAAGAAGAAAAGATCATGTAACTGTAATCTGTGTGTTATTTGACTTGTTGAGTCCTGCCTCTGTTCCAGTTCTCATCCTCTCCTCTGTCTTTAGTATTTCCCTCACACTGTTCAATTGCTGCAGCACAGATTACTGGGATTATAGGGTAGGATGTGGAGCTGTAGTTCTCAAAGACTTTGTCCTTCAATGCTTCCTTTTAATGACTTCAGCACCCACCTTTCTTTTAGAATACACACATCAAATGGCACAATAATAATCTTAAGATGGAATTATTTAAAGAGGAGGAACTAAATATCAAACTTAAGGATATTGTCTTTGCTTAACACTGAGATTTTGATTTCTTCTAAAAGAAGTTAGGTGGGACACAGGTTAATTACAGAAGAGAGCAGGGAAACAATTAATTGTAGTACCTTATGTTCCTTCAGAGCTGATATTCTTCTGTCCTCCCTGATCAAGCTGCAAGCCTTCCTTACTGTCACAATTCCAAGTGTTCTCTGCTCCTAGATGCACTGTTTATGTGTGTATGCTTCCATGCTCTGTGGCAATTCCTTCCATTTTCCAAGCCTCCACATACCTGTGCAGAATGTTGTTTGGTGACTAGCTGGGTTTTGTTAGAGACAAACCACCAAGGGTAATAAAAAATACTCTTTATGGATGATTAATAGCTGCCTTTCAGCTGTTTAATTATCTAGCTTAGAGAAAGGAATTTTGGAAACTGGATTGTCTGGTTATATATACAGTAGCACAGACCTCTTCTCAAAGTAGTTTTTCTTTTCACCAAAAAGCATGAAGTGTGAGTGAGTTCCCAGACTTGCCCACTGGTTGAGACTTTAGAGAAGTGGAGGCCTTTTGCTGGTCAATCTTATATGACTTCATTAAAAAAACACAAGCTGTATAGGTAGGATAATGTAAGATTCTTGACAAATTCTTTCTCTACTTGATGAGAAAGATAGATTTTTTTGTCCTACTCCAAATCCTATGAACTGTTTTGAATCAGCACAGAAAATAGGATGTGTCCATAGCCAGGGTTACACATAGATTTTTGCATGGATGCAACTATTTCTCTGTCTCTGTTGTGTTAAAATAGTTACACCCATACACCCCTCTAGAGTGGAGATATTCTGCTTGTTTTCTGTTGACAAGAAGAAAGTGTATTAAAATTAAAAAGTAAAAGTTTTAAATAAACCAAAAGGTTGCTTTTGCCAGCTGTGCAGTTAAGTTGTGGAACTCTTTGTTTTACAGTGTTGCAGGTTCAAAATATTACTTGAAAAATTAATAGAGAAAGCATTCTGTCCTGACCTAATACATAAGATGCTCTAACAGGACAGGACAAGGCATAATTTTAGTGCCCAGTGAGCACTACACATTTTTTGTTTTAATAATCTTCTAGCAGCATCTCCTAATATTACTGTTAGAGAAAGGATGATGGACTCTGTTACCCAGTGTAGGTTTACTTAACTTTTTATGCAGTTATATAAATACATAAGTATTTATTATAGTATAGATTGTACTGGAAAAGTTAAATCCACTAGAGTGCCTGAAACATACTTTGAATGGTTTTCTGCTTGTGCATTCACACTACAGAGCTTGAAAGTCTCAGTTGGACCTTTGCTAAAATAGTTTGATTGTCATTTGTTTTGGAGGGAGCAGGAGAAGACAATATTAAAAATTGTGTAGCGTTTTATTCAGCGTTTTTATTCCTTTAGGTTGCATTACATGGCTGGTTATATTTTTTCCCTACTGTGTCTTGCACTGAACATGGTATGTATTCTGAAGATTTTAATCTGCTGAAGTTTGGAATTTATTTTTAAAAAAATAACCAATGTTTGAGCAGTTTCTCAGTTTCACAATATGCTTCCTGGGCAATCAGCCTGAGGTGGGTAATCCTGCAGAAGTGTAGGACAACTACTCCCAGCAGATCAGGAGTTCTCAGTAAGGTTTTGTCCAGTTTGTCCAGAAGTCGACTCATGAGTTAGTTGTTAAGTTCTGAGAGGAGGAATGTTTTTTTACAAACAAGCTTACTGAAGTCAGGAATGCAGGGTTTTCCATTGTTTTGTAAATAACAATAAAAAGCCATTCTCTGTAGAAGTAGCTGTTCCCCATGAAGGTGTGCTGGAAGTGTTGACCAGTATCAGGGACTGGTTTGCAGAACCTTTCCCGTTGCAGGTGGGGGTGGCTTGGAGCTGTTGTATCTTGGCCATCTGCCCCTCTCAGAGCGGTGCTGGTTTGTACCTGCTCCAGGAGAGCTGCAGCAAATCTCCAAGCACTTGGCAGGGATTCTCTAGTTTGGCAGGAAACACTCCCTGGCCTGGGGCTTTCCTAAACACACTCCTGGTTACAGCTTCCTCAGAGGTGCCTGCTCCAACCGCTTCGTTTGGGTTGGTTTTTGTGAAGGGGCAACTAACATTTTGTAGTTTCTCCTTTCCTCATACTGTCTTCTAGCAGCAGACCAGCTTAACAGTACAGCAAGTCAACACTGATTAAATTATTTATGCATTTAGTTAGTAAGACTTAAATTGAAGCTTTTATTCAAGGGACTGAAACCAGAAGGTTACAGCTAAAATTATCTTAGTGCTTCCTTTGCCTGGGATCGCTGGGTTATCTTGCACCCCTAGGAATCTCTAATTTTAATCATCAGAACTAGGAGTTGCTGTTTGCCTTACCACTGTTTAACAAGCTCTGCCTTCAGTTTTTAGTACTGAAAGTCTCTCTGGGGCACTGGTAGCCCCCCCCCAACACAACCCCAGGGTATTCTGAACCTAAGCAACCTCCTTAATTTTTTCCTTTCCTGTGTTCTATCCCTCGTTCTTTAGCTTAATATTTAGGGTTGGGTTTTCCCCTTGATAGCACTAGGAATGCAGCTCTGATGGATGACTGTGGGCTGAGGACACTGCTCTGTGGGAGGCGTATCCTGTTCTTAAGTTCCACCTGATGAGGCTGGGAGAAGTGAGTTCAGTAATTGCTGTTTGTGTTTTTCAGGATATTGAGGCCTCTTAGTACAGTGGAGTTGTTTCCCCTTTGTGTTTATTCAGCATGACAGTTTGAGTGGGACTGCTCAGCTTAGAATTATTAATACACAGACAGATTAATCAGACAAAGCTCTGATTGCTTTCTCTTGATTTAATGCCTTGCTTTCTGTGTAAGACAAGCTGAGTCTTACACAAATATTGCTTATCTAGTTTCAGAAGGTGGACTTCTCTCCCCCTCACCCCAATTTCTTCAGACTGTAATTTCCAGAAGTTCCTGTATATTGTAACTCTTGAACAGAGTCTACTTAACCAGTCATGTTGTATTTAATTATATGTAATTGTACAGAGATTAAGGTGTTTTAAACGTTTCACTGCTGCATCTACAGCAGCACTATAAAATTGTCAGTTTCCCTTATGCTGGTGAAAAGAAGGAATAGAGTTCATTCTTAGAGAATTGAATAGTTTGGAAGGCTGCAGGAATTGAAGTGGTAGTGTTTCCAATACATTGCTATTCCTGATGGGGGACTGAGGCACAAAACTGTTCTGGTTCTTTTGGGATGATGTGGGAAGGGGGCTTGAGCCTCAGTTGTAGATGCAATCCGAGGCACAGCCCAACACTTTGTGTGCTGTGGGCAGGAGGGAGTGGGTAGATCTGACGAGATGCTTCTTTGCTGCATTTTCCTAGATCTGATGGTATTGAATGAGGTTAAACAAAAACTTAAATAATGAATGTCTTGGATTGGAGGGGGATGGACTTTTCTTTCCATTTTTTGGCCAGCTGTAATGGCAGAAGGGGTCTGGAGCTAACGAGACTGGTTCCAGTTGGATCTTGGGCCAATATTTCATGCACAGAATTGAAAGTTCAAGAAGGTGCTCCTGGTGTTAGGGTGATAGGAGTGAGTGCTTCCTGCAGCTGGGCAAATAGACACTAATTATGCACTCTCACATTGCTCTTGAAGGACAACTCAAGCCCTAAATATGGGCTGTTTAACTGCTTAAAGCCAGTTCTTCAAGGTTTTTTTGTTTTGAGTGTAAACATAAAGATATTTTATACAGGCACTCAATAATTTATCACATCAATAATCAGAGTCAGACCTGATGTTTTACAAATAATTTTTTTTATCTTTGATCTCAATCCTGTCAGTCCTCTTATAGTATAAATTATTGAAGTTTTGATTCTTTGAATCCCTATCTGCAAAGACAGTATTTTTCTTCTGCTTCCCAAATAGGGCAGTATCCTCCGTATGATTTGTTTCGGTTTTTGATCAATAAAATATAATTAAACTTCTAAAGTGCAGCAAAGTCAGTGACTTTCAGATATCTAAGCAGATGATAGCAGAATTTTCACTTCTTGAGACCTAAAAAGTTTTCAGTTACAAGATTTAGGTGCTTTCTTATTTGTGAAAAACAATCTTGTGCTACTGACACATATGCCAATATCAGAATAATATTGCTGAACAGTTTTTCCCTCAAGGTTTTTGGAACTTGTGTCTAAGTTCTGACTTTATAGTAACTGTTGCAATATCAAAGAAAATTTAAATATAATATAATTTATTTGTAACAAAATATCCTAACACGCTTCTCTGCATGCTCATATACTGTAGATCTTTATTAAACTATGATTGAACCAGGGTTTGCTATTAAAGCTTCCAGACATGTAATTAAGAATTAACATATAGGCAGACTTCGTTGTGTTATTCTATAATGCTTGGCAGATTCAAAATTTGCACTTTGAGTGTGAATTTGTCCCTCATATTTCTCATGTAGGATTGTGTGACTCTTCAGTAGCATCTGGTGCCTCTTGAGGATGTGCTGTGACTGAGTTCTGCCACAAAGAATTGAAGTTTTCTTTCAATCAGTCATCAATTCTTGATGGTCTTGTACCTGGTTCTGGTGTAATAAAGATCTGGCAAGAGCACTTGAATAAAGAGTATGACCTTAGTTTTGTCTCTAAAAATATCAAAACTTGAATTCAGCTGGAGAGATTGGTTAAAATTATAGCTTGGAGCATTGCTTTGCTCCAGCTCCCTTTTTGTTGTTAACCTTGATGATGTTTTTATCATAGCTCTAGGAAAAGTACAAAATTACATTGCTAAAGTAATTTTAAAGACTTGAGGCATATACTTGTTATCCAAAATGTCTAAATTTAAAAAATGTATTATTTAAAAGCAAGCAACTCTTTTTAAATTCCACATATGATACTTTTGATCATAAGACTGCAAGTTAAGATTGCCACATCATCAAACTTAAAGTACGTTGAGATGATCACCTAAAAATCAGAAAGAAGTTCAACTTTCTAAAAACAGAAGACAGGGGAAAACACTCTGTTGATAGAAGTTATTTTTTTTTTCTTTTTAATCTGAATTTTCTCCTTAGTTTCTGCACATATTTAAGTGTATATATTGTAAAGATCAGATGGTCCAATTAAGACCAGAATTCAGAATACTGGGACCTAAATAAAAATATCAGTGGATGAAGCCCACTGTCCAATAACTTGGTTAGAAAAATGAGTAATAACATGGATACTTGTGTTTTGTAATACAATTTAACTATGTGTAGTATTTTAGAATATATATGTGTGTATATAAATTTCTTAAAAGTATAAATCATATTTCTGTTCTCACATCATTATCACTCTAGGGAATCTTGAAAAGGGAAGAGAAGCCTTTTCCTATTAACACTGGGGAAAGTAATTAAGCAGACTAGAAGAATATGTCAGGAGTTTCCTATTTAGAGATAAGTGTTATTTTCCTTTGATGGCAGACAAGATTCCAGTATGTTTCTTATAAATGAGAGTGGATGAAATTTTATACATTTCATTTTACGAAATTCATAAATGAGAGCAGATCTCAGGAGGAGAAGTGGCAGTCAAGAAAAAAAAAACACCACAAAAATAAGACTTTAATATGAAAACATGAAAATTAACAGATGCTAGCCCTGTGCATAGATTCAGTTTCTATTTGGCATTTTTTCTGAGGAGCAGAAATCTAAAAAGGGACAGGCTCTAAGCAGTGCTGTCACAACATCTCGTAGGTCAGAGGATTCAGCACAGTGGTGTGAACAACTGTGTATGAAAGTACAACCAGGCCAGCATTTCCAAACTTAAATGAAATTGGTAATTTTTCCGCCCTTGCCCCAAGTACAATCCAAGTATTTAAGAAGCGTGCCAAATCTTCATGTAGTGTGCAGCTTTGGAATGCACCCTGCTTCTGACATCCCAAGCTAACAGGGTTTAGCTAATGTAATTTAGAGCAGGGAAGATGTGACGATGCTTCCACACATGATGAATCGTGTGGATGACAAGATGACTTTTTAAAAATCTTTTTGTAGTCTGGTTCCTTGATGCTAATTCAGTTGGGGGGGAAATTGAATTATTTTCCCCTTTTCCTGTTTTCCAAAGAATTTTAGCCTTAAGTGAATGAATATTCCATTTGCCTTTCTTCTTTCCCTTCAGGTCACTTTTGAGACACTTGATAAATCAAGGAGCTAGATAGAAGCCCCCTCTGTGTGTCTGAGTTGAGGGAGAAATGAACCCATTTTTTCCTTTTCTTTGCTCTTCTGCCTGGTTGGCTGCCAGTGAGCTCT
Source organism: Pseudopodoces humilis (assembly GCF_049639895.1). Taxonomy (NCBI): domain Eukaryota; kingdom Metazoa; phylum Chordata; class Aves; order Passeriformes; family Paridae; genus Pseudopodoces; species Pseudopodoces humilis. The sequence goes on along the minus strand of NC_142213.1, from coordinate 18,416,865 downwards.
CTGGCACAGACTGGCCAGGCTCAGGGTCTCTGACTGTGCTCAGCTGGCATGCTGGACAAATCTGGACTGGGAGATGTGCCAGGAGATGATCTGAGATGTAGGAGAGATGTCACAGGATTGTGCAGTAGTAAGGAATATGGAAGCACGTATGCAGGAGGACAGGGATCATCAAATCACTCTAGTCTCTTGAACAAAGCTGGATCAACATTCAGTTCAGACTGGGTTGTTTAGGACTTTAATTGGCCAAGTCTTAAAAACTTGAGAGGTAGGACAGTCTACAACTTGTTTGTGCACAGTGTTCCATTATTTGTCTTCACGAAAGAATTCTTCCCTATAGCCAGTCAGAAACAGCTGTTTCAGTTTATGAATTTATTTTTCATTCTTCTTCCAGGCAACCTTAATAAAGGATCTGATTCCATCTTCTCAATAAACTTTCCCTTAAATCTTCTTACTCCAAGAAAATGAGCCCTCATGTTCCTCTCATATGGGTTGTGTGCTGCAACCCCATGACCATCTCATTGATTTTTTCCTGGATTCAAGTTTTTTCAAGCTTTTCTTGTGCTGGCTGACCCAAGTGTGCAGGATTGTTAATGTGGGCTGAGTGAAGAGGAGTAGTTGCTTCCCTTGGTGGGTTGGCTACCACTGATTTACTGTTTTTGCTGTAGGTACAACCCACGGGTGCCAGGTGCAGTGCTGGGACCTGGATAACCCTGCTGGCCTCCAGGCTCTTTGTGCTTCCCATGGCTGCTGCTCACCCCAGCCCATGGCATTGCAGAGTCCAGGCTCAGGGCTTTGTACTTGTCCTTCAGGAGTTCTGTGAAGTTCCTCTTGTTTCCCTGGCCAGGTCCTTTCCCTCTGCACTGCTCAGGGTGGTGCCATCTCCAGACTTGGAGAGGCGGCTTTGTGTCTCACCCCCAAGGTCCCTGAGACACCCATTAAAAAGGGTAAGTCCCAGGGCAGATTCTCGAGGGACTGTATGGCCTCTGGGTAGTTTTCTGGACTTGGGAATAATACGTTGAGGGATTTTAGGAGAAGAAAGTTATGGGATATTGCAGAGGCTATGAAGGACAAGAATCTTGAGGCATCAAGTGTCTCAGAGAATGTGGCATTGATTATGGATGAATTTCTGAAGAGTTAAAGGGAAAGGAAAAGTCCTATAATAGTTGACTTTACTTAGAATAAAATTCTTTAAGGTTACAAAGACCTTTATTGTGGAAAAAAAATATGGCAACAGTTTTTGTTCTAAAAGGAGTATGTGTGTTTTCAGGGCAGTTGGATAGCTATAGTTACAGTGAAATTCAAAGAACTGTAACAATTACACATTCTCTCCCTTACCTAGAATAGGGCAGAATTTTCCATCTCCAAGCCTCTTTTCTGTATACTAGTTAATGAAATGTCCCTTCCTTCTTGCATTTTATCGTTCAGACTAGGGTTTTCTGACTGATGGCTTTGCTTACACGTGTTTGCATAGTAAAATGGTGCATGCTCAGATAGGCCTCAATATTGGCAGTCTGACTTGGAGGAATTTCTCCTGCCCATAGGAATCATCCTTCCAACTTCAAGGACTTCATTTGCCTCGGTGGCAGTTGCAGTGTTGGGATTTAATGCGTGTGTCTGCTTCCCATTACACGTTCAGCTTTCAGCAGCCTGAGCGCAGTTCCAGCTCTATTACACAGAACAAATTGGGCACCAAGAAAGGTTTAATTTATTTTCTTCCCCATGATAAAGCAAAAATTAGTTAAAAATCACATATACATCTTGCTGAAATCCTTAAGGTAACATGTAAGATAGGGAGTTGGTGATTAAGTTAAAGAGGTAACGACTTCAAAGAATCCCTGAAATGAACATCAGCAGTAGCTGGAGTAGAGAACTGTGCTGGGGAGTGCAGTGGGGCTGTGGTCCAGCCATCACTGGAATGGGCAGATCCTGCTGGGATGGGATGGGATCCATGGGATGGGATGGGATGGGATGTGTGGGAGGGAGATCCCGCTGGAGAGGGAGCCAAGGGAAGGGAAAGGAAAGGAAGGGAAAGGAGGGTGGTGAGGCACAGGGCAGTTGCCTGCTCCCCCCTGCAGCAGCCCCACCCTGCTCCTGGGGGCAGCAGTGCTCTCAGGTCCCACATGATCTCTCCAGACGTGGGATCTCTTCAGTGGGATAGTTTCTTGCTCTCGAATTTAGCCAGGGAAAGGTAGGAACGCCTTGCAAAGCAAGCATTCACTCTCGTGCAGCCAAGGTCGGTGTTTGCTCAGGGACCTCTCCCCAGACGAGGATTCCTCTTGCAGTTGTCTCTGTAGGAAGCACTTCCCAAAATAGTCACAAATTTCCTGTAGTGTTTGGCATAACCATTCACGTGTCCCAGCCAAACCACTTTCGAAAGTCTTGTGTCCATTCAATGGAACACTGACTCAGAGTAATTATTCTTTTGTGGTGAGTCAGCACCAATGGTCCATACAAAATACAGCTACCCATTTTTTTTCCTGTGTAAAATTCATATATCTGTGCATGCACACAGGAGTTTTCTGTCCAGAAAACTGCCCTGCTGGGACCACATATGCCTTTGTAGAACTGTAGTTTAAGTAAGTACATATATTCATATACCTATGAATTTATACCCAAAACTTAGTAATTATTTTGATGAATTTAGGAATCCTTAAATGTTACCCATCTTCTTTTCTTCTGTAGCTTGGATGGTTTTTTTAAATATATAAATTCATTAGACTGTAGAATGTTTGCTTTCCTTACAAACTCAGCATGAAGTATCAAATGTCCAAGTAACCATGAATATGTGTTGGGGGGACAGCTGGTGTTTCTAAACAACTCTTCTTCATAGGATTTGAATTCTTTGCCTTGAATTAATAAGTTTTTTTTTTCCCTAAAGAATTTCTGTTATTGGTACTATGCCAGTGATGAAAGCTAAAGGATGCAACAGAATGCTTTGGGCTGCACCCTCACCCTTTTGACACTGAAATTCATCTGCACTAATGTTTCTGAAAATAAAGGAATTGGTTTTTCTTACATAGAACACCTGAGAACTCAGATTGTCTCATACACTGATATGCCTAGGTTTAATGTGCCAGGCTAAACTTCAGCAAAGTTCTTAAAATGCTTTCAAGTGTTAAAGAAATTCTCTGATCTCTCTTTTAAATGTGTAGAGTCACACCCTTTTCAGGGGTCATGAATGTGTCACCAAAGCCACATAAATACACTGCCAGGGAATTTTCTACTCAGGAAAACGAAGTTGTGATGTCAAGTCCTTCAGAGTGTTGTTTGTGTTTTGGGTTTTTTTTCTATGGGGGGTAAGCTAATTCTGTTTTGTTTTGTTTTCTTGCTTTAGCTAAAAAACTAGGAATTACTGATGTGCCAGCTGAGGTCGTTACTTTTATTTCCCATGCAACACAGAACAGATTAAGAACAGTGATAGAGAAGGTGACAGTGATAACCCAGCACCGGATGGAGTCGTACAAAGTAAGTGAGCCCAGAGCGGGTTTGTGCTCCCAGCACAGGCACGTTCTGCTTTGTGCTGAGAGCTCCCCTGGACTGCAGGTTTGTCTGCTCAGCAAACATGATGGGATGGATGGTGGCTCTGCCTGCCAGCTCATCTTCTCCTCTCCGGGGGAATTTGGGTGTGGAATTGTCTCTGTCTTTCTGTGCTGAAGTGTCTGGCGTGCAGCGTGTGCTGAGCTTTTTCTGCTCGTGGCTTGTGACTGAGATTTGATTCCTGATAGCTCCTTTTTTATCCAGGGTATTCAGGAATTGGATTGAAATTGCTTTGGTATTTCAGAATCCAGAGTAACTTTTCTGGATGTGAGAAATATTAATATTTTACAGAAGCTGCCAATGTATGCCTTAGCAACCAAATAATTCAGCTGTAAATTCTTCACTGTAATTAAACACGATTTTTCTATTAAAAAAATATTAAAGGTAAAATGCTGCTGATTCTTTTGTTAGTGATTGTATTCCTGAAGAAAACTGAAACAATTTTGATTATTTCAAATCAGGGGGAAATTTAAATAAAGATCTACAAATCAGTTTGAAATTCAAGTGAATCAAACATCTTTATTGATATATTTGAAATATCTTTTCCAGTAGAAGTAAGATGCTTGTTAGTTACTATAGTTGTTAAACTGGTGTCAAAGGAAGGTGGCAATAACTAGTTGTGTGTTATCTAAGCTGTGTTTAGATTTCTTTAGCATATATACACATTGAATAGCTCTGGTTTAGTTTTTCCTTGGTTTTGAGGTGTACTTTATATTCCTGGAGTGGCAGTTAGGTCAAACAGCTTTGGACTGTGTCTTAGCCCAGCTGTTTCCCAAACCTGGGGACCCCATGACCTGAGTCAAGGTTGGACTAATTCTGTGTGATATTTGCAAAAATAATCAACTCTGGGATCTGTGACTATAATCAACATCATTGTGATAGAAAAATGGATTAAAAAAATAAAGTCCACTCTTCCTGGTTATTACCTACACGTAGATATTTCATTGTAGTTGATGGATATATTCTACTATGTTAGATTAAACATAAAATATCCTTGTTTATTGTTAGTGTTCTTTATTATCATCAGAGTGTTAAATCCCTCCTTCCTTCTCTCTAGGATGGTGTCTGAGAAGAAAACAGTTTGCTTAGACCATGTTAAGCCAAAGAAGCATTTAAAACAATGTCTTAAAAGATCCATAGGAAAAAAACTAGTGTTGCCTCTGACTGAAATGTAGCCTTGTCATTGTATTCTGTAGTTTTCTTGGTTTATGCTATTCTTTGATTTCATAGCATGGTAGTCAGAAAGGAGAACATTAAGTGGATAAATGGGCTGAAAGTAATGTGGATAACTTATTTTTCTGATGTGACATTCTGAGTGTTCTTCATGTGGCTCATGCCATAAACTCTCCTGGTTGCTGTGTGTTAGGAAAACTTGCATGTTCTTAATTGTCTTAAGCTGCTGTTTTAATTGGAGTTAGAGGCTTATTTTCAACTTGAGTTTTTAGCTTTAATGCTTTTATAATGCTGCATCTTGAGAAAGTCTGTTACTGGTTCAAGATTAGTACAAATGCAGGAATTATAGGTTATGAGCCGGGTTATAAACTATAGCTAGGATTATTCAGTAATAAAGTTAAGCATTTTAGATGTTTTCCATCATTAAGTCAGTTGGTTTTACTTTTTAAACTCTTTTCTCGTATCTGGTGCTGATAAATCAATCCTTGTTTTTTTTTTAAATTGCTCAGATATTAATAAAATTATCAGATTCTCACTGCATTATTTACCATAGACTGGCTTCATTCCCCCTAGCCTAAAAATTAATTTTTTTATTATTATTAGTAAATTGGAAAGATTTTAATGTATAACACCTCTACAGTCTTTAAATGCATGGTCTGGATAAAGTGCCTGTTTCTCTGAAGGTCTGTGTCTGTTTTACAGGATGATGAATGGTACGAACAAGCCACGGATGTCCGATCACAGCTAAAGTTCTTTGAACAGTTGGAGCGTTTAGAAAAGCAAAGGAAAGATGAACAAGAGAGGGAAATTTTGCTGAAGGCTGCCAAGGTATCACTTCTACTGGCTTTTTTTTAGCTACTTAACAATCCATAGCCTTCAAACAATTATTTAATTTTGTGATATGTGTTTCATAAGCACATTTTGTTTCTTACAAAACGAAAGGTACTGTTGGTTTGGCATCACACCTTGAGCTCGTGAGTCAGGCTCTGATCTGTGCTGACTCCAGACCCACCTGCCTGGGATGCCTCTGCCTTTTCAACACACAGCTCCAAATCTGATGAGTTCTTGAGAATACAGGAGACAGTGGCTAACACTTCCAAAATAATTCTGTGAAATGATTTTTACAATTGCCTTTCAAATTTAACAGATGCCAAGGGTTTCTGTGCTGCTGGAGAATCATAGCCTACACTTCTGGTCTTTTAAACAAATTCAATAAATTCTGATGAACTTTTTTAGAGGCTTTTTTACTTCTTAGTTTTTTAGACTTTGTTTTCAAACAGTTTTGTTCATTTGTTCATCTTCATTTAAATGTGTTCCAGTCTCTTCTCTATAACTGCAGTGTTTGATTGATTCATGCCTGTCTCCAGTTAACTGCCAGTTCTCAGGACTTGTTCCTTTGTAACTTCATTTCCAGGGACTGAGTGTTCATAGGTTCACTAGAACAAGTTCAGATAACTTTGTTTCAAGAGCACATAAGTATAGATAAGTCTCCTGCTTGTAACTGTAAATTTAATCATATATATCATATCTAATTGCAAATAAGTTTATCCCTTAGTTATCCCATTTTTAATTGTATTTGAATCTTCATTGAGTTATTTATTGTATATTCTGAAGAGATTATACAGAACAACTCGATGTTCAATTGTAACACAGCCTCCTGATTTCATGCCATTAATGTTCACAAATTGAGAGATCAAAAAAAACTGACAAAAACCAAACAAACCCAAGCCTTGCTTATTTAGAAATTGATTTCTCAATTAGACTACATTAATCTGACCTGTTTGTACTCTTAATTTATAATTGTTCACATTATTAAATAGTCCACAAATTTTTAAACAACCTAGATACTCTTTAATTTGATGAAAACTTGTTTGCCGTTTTCATTCTTAATTCTTATTTATTAAAAATAAATAAATGCTTATTTATTTTTGGTCCTGTTTTCTTCATTCAGTGGCTACATCTTGGTGAATGATCTTCTGTGTGTCCTGCTACTTGTTAGTTATGTTGGTCATTTTTTTTAATTGAGAAAAATGCAGTAGCTTATAATCCTTAGTTCAGAAATGTTTCCCTGACTGCACAAAGCCTTATGCAGGCTGGTCTGAGATTGGTTAGAGGACCTCCTGGTGTTCCTTCCAACCTGAATTCCTTTATGAATTGATACAAAAATTATGTTTTGGACAGGGTTTTTTTGTTGTTATTTTAGTCTTGCATAATACCAAGTCCTATGAAGTCTAAAGTTAGGAAATAAATACACAATCAACAAGTTTGATTCCTATAAAATACAGGAAGAGCAAATGAAAGAATTCTATTATAAAAAATGTAAATGAATCCCCTAATTTATTTGAAAAAAATTACCTTAATGAAATTATTGAATGCATACTTCATCTTCCTAACCAGGCAGGAGACAGCTTGGAAGAAATACATGGTATACTATAAAAATATATGAAGGTGGAAAATAAATGAAGGTGTTAAAAATCCAAAACCAAAGCACAGAGTAGCCATCAGCAGTCCTGATTTATCAGTATTAATGTTTAGAGAGAGAAGTAGAAGACACTGTGGACCCCTTGGAAGGTGCTTATGCAATGTTGTGATTCAAGTGTAGATGCCGGCTTGGAACTGAATTTTTTATTCCAAATAATAGATTTTACATTATTTCCTTAGATTCTCTGGTGGTGCTCAAATGCAAAAGCACCTGTACTTGACCAGTGCTACTTGTTGAGGCCTTTATTCTGAATTCCTGTGTACTAATTCCTTACCCAGGATTTTGGTTTTTTTCTGGTTTTTTTTCTCAACATGCCTTGTGTATGAGGAGATCTCAGCCCTTGTGGGAAGGATGCAGTCATTGTAATGTCACAGAAATGAAAGGGGCACAGGTGAAGTGATACCCATCAGTACCCACTTCTCTCTGTCTGTGGCCTGGTGATATTTGTGTCTGCAAATGGGGATATGCTTAAACTGACTCTGGAAGCTCAAAATATCCACCATGCAAAGGCATTGTTCCCCCAGTCATGGCACCTTTGTCATCTTGATGGTGTTCTTTTTAAAATATAAAAAACTCTGGGCTTTAAAATGAAATATCTGTTTTCCTTGCTACAGATGCTTAAATCTGAAAATCATATGTATTTATAAATGCAGCTTCTTAATGTACCTTGTAAAGAAATGCTGTGATGTTTTATCTTGGAAGTGTTTTGACAGGTTATTGTGCAAAGTGTTTTTAAGATTACTCAGCAGAACCATTTCAGTGAAAGTTTCAAAGTTTCCTGTTGCTGGTACCTCATCTACTGTCTCGTATAGAAGAGCATAAAAAGGCTGAAGTTGCATAGTGAATATTCTTTTTTAATTATTTACACTTTGGAGCCTTGTGAACAGCCAAAGTCCAGGTTTTGATGAAGAGTAAGATAGTGAAGGAAATGTTTTGGGCATTGAAGCAGATGGTGGTAAATAATCTACTTAGGAACAGGTTAATCAATGGAGAAGATAATGAAAAATGAAGGAATAGGTTGAAATTACAGGGGAGGCAGCATGAGGCTTTGGGAAGCCTTGAAACTGGTCTGGTAACTTAGCATTGCAGTTCAGTAAGGGGTAAAGAAAAAAAAGTTAAGTGATGGCCAAAGAAAGTGTCAGGTTTGCAGGTTTTTGTTGTTTTGGGTGATGCATGGGTTTCTTTAGGAGGAGAAAGCAAAATATTTGACACAAATGTTCTGGTTGATCTGCAGCTGTAATTTCAGCTGTTACAGGAGGAAATTATAGCAAATTTTGTAAGCGCTCTGATGGGCTTGGTTTTGCTTCAGGAAATGTTTTTGGGAGTAGGAGAAATCAAATCAGATGAGAAGGCAGAAGGAAAAAAAAGTTAGGTTTCAAAAAAGTACATATTTTGACATTCTGAGAAAAGTCACTAAAGTTAAAATTAGCTGTGATGCTACATGAGTGTCTTTGAAACAAAAAAGCAGTATTATTTAGCTTGTTAAATGAGAGAATTTTACAAAATCTTATGTCCCATGCCTGGGAAATACTTGAGAAATAAAAACTTCATATCACAAGCTGATAAGCATTGTGAGTAATGTTCTTATTCCAGTGAGATATTTTGGGGGAAGACAAAATTGACAGGAAGGGAAAAATCACAGTATGCTATAGTAGCAATGCAACATACAATTTCTCTTATATTAAAAATCCAAAAACTGAAACTACTACTATGCTGTTTCAGGAGCCAGAATGACCTCCTGCACCTCAGGGATCCGGCATCATACTCCTCAACGTTCCATAACCTTCCACAGTGTTCCACAGCATTCCAGAATGTTCCACAGTATTCCCATACCAGCCTTGAACGTGCAGCCCAAAGCTTTTCTCTAATTTACTTTCTAGTAACTGTTTTTATTATAGAATAATACATAATTTATAAGTGTATAAAGGCATCTTGCTCCCCAAACTGTGAGATCAAGTCACCTCCTGCTGCTGGAAGAGCTCCTGTCTCAAGCCCCCAGAGAATGTGATGTGTCATAAGGAGAAGGTGTGCAGGGAGGGACTGAGCTGCTTTGGTTGTCACTGAATTTGGGTTTCCTTCCTGACACAAGCATCACAGGTGGAAAAAAAAATGGTATAAGGAGGGACCTTCTTGTGTATAAACACATAAGTAGAGCACAAAGTCTCTTTAAAGGAAATATTTGGGAGAGTCAACTCTTGGCTCTGGTTTGTTTTGGCAGTAAGAGCCACTGGCTGTTGTTGCCAGGTGTGTGCAGAACCAGACATCCTCTCTCGGCCTTTGGGGATGGTGCAGGCAGCACTGAGGAGAGTCTTAAGGCTGCAGAAAGGTCAAAAGCCAGGCTAAAATCACTTGAGGAATTTACCTTTACATCTGACATGGTGTGTCTCGTGCAGATTCTCTAAAAAAAAACAAAACAAAGACATGAACAAAAGAACAAACCCAAACCAAACCCAACAAAGCACTGGTCTTATTATAGTAAATCTGTGTTCTTGCTGCTTTCATAGATGTTTCCAAAACCTGGAAGATGCAGGTGGTGTCTGTCAAAGTGAATGAAGTTCTGGTTCTGGCTGCAGAAAGAGTAGGAGGTTGTAGCTGATTTGTTGTTGTTTTGTTGTTTTTATTTCTGAATTGTTTTTTGAAGTGATGACAGTAAAGAGTTACAGCTTGGGGTTGTCCTGGCTCTTAGAAAATTAATGAATCATACTTCTGTGTTATAATCTGTGATAAAGCACATCATGTTAAAAATAGTCTGTTAATTGCTCTGCTCAAACTGGCTGAATGCCTGTGTATTTTATTATACAATTAATGTTGAAATTTAATTTCCAATATATTCGTTCGATTAGTCCATTATTGTCAGTGTTATGTGTTAGTAGCACAAGTCTGTTAAGTTCTGGGATCTTACATACAACCATCACAAGAGTAAGGTGTGTTCTGTAAAAAGAAAATTTACATAAGTAAATGGAAAATTATGTTTAGAGTTGTTTGTAAAGTTAATTAGCATCTGTGGATGATTGGGTAGTACTGTAGGCTGAAGGTTTTTTTTTATTGGAGAGATCAGTGAAATTTGGTGCTGCAGATTTCCTTCCACACATGTGCTGTGATGACTTGGAAGGGCTATTCCGAGTCTGAGATGAGTTCAGCTGTCATTCCATTTAATCCTTTCCCTCTCTTCAGAGATCTGTGGATTCAGTGCAGCCTTCTGCCTGCACAAGCACTTGGAACTCACTTCTGATGAGAGCAGAGCAAAATGGGAATTATTGTGTTGAGATGATTTTCTGAATTTTTAGGAATTTGTTACTTCAATTTTAATGATTTCAATATAAATCATTTTTCAGGCCTGTGCTTTTGCATTCCACCTCACCATGGTCGTAACACTGAGCAGCGTTTTACCCTCAGCTATGATGCTTTTAACTTCCACTTTTTATTAACAAAGCTAATGTGAAAGCAAAGTGTTTCATGTTGCCAATTTAATTTCTTTAATTAAAAGTGAAAGTTATAAGCTGGTACAGCCGTGGGTGAAGTTCTAATGTCATCAATGGGGAAAAATGGTTTAAAATTGAAACTGTTGGCACAGCAGTGGCTCTCAATAGTACAGTACCTGCAGTTGTGACTCTTAACTTTATTTAATGAAAAAAGATGAATTTGAGGCATTAAAGACCCCCAGTGTATACATTGATAAGGGGGAGTAGAGCTGCAAGTGCCTTAGCTGGGATCAGATGGAGCTAAATGCAGGACAGACCCTGTGAGACATTTCCCAACACAGGTGTGACAAGCTGGGACTTTCAAGCCCATACAAATCTCAGCAGAAAACTTCTGTTAGTGGAGCAAAAATTTAGCAACAGTGCAACTTTGACATTATTAATCAAGCAAAGTATTGAATAATTATGATAATGAAACACATCAGAAGTACTTTTAGTCTGTCCATCTGCATAGATTCAGAGTATGCTCCAATTTTTAAAAAATTGGTGCATGAATTTAAGTATGGAGTGGGTTATAAATACCTTTATAATTTTTAAAACACAGTTGTTTCTAATTTAAGACAATTCTGTGAAATCTGAAGTGCCCTTAAAACTACACTCTTCCATGTGTAATTAGATGTCTCTCTTTTTGTGGCCTCCTGCCTGAACACAAGCCAGGGGAAGAGCTGAGGTTTGGAACATTAGGGAGTTTGGTAATATGTAAATGAAGCCCCTTATTTCTGTTATTTTGAATACACACATTTAACATATGCTGCTTTTCATACTTTGGAAGTCCAGTATTTCCATAAACCTAATGTGATCTATGCAGTTTTCAGTTTCCAGATAAAGAACTCTCTAACACAAAGCACTTTGGTTCTTCACAATTAAAATATCAGGTTTTCTGGTCTAATAAAATAGCTGGTGTTTGGGAGAAATGTTAACAAGTCTGGTTTGCTGAATACATTCTCAGTAAGAGACAGCATTTAATATATTTAGAAGTATGTTATCTGCTTAGGATCAGTACTGGGTTTCTCTGAAATTACTATGGGAAGCTTGCTTGCTTCTAAAGGTGTTTATTCATCAACAGGAAAAGACATTACGTAAATTCAGCCTGCTTTATTTACAGATCTAAGACATGATGAACAGGGAGGGGAAGGCAAAGGAATTGTGATAAAGTCCTTGAAAATATTTGATTTTGTGGGTTCTCTTATTTTAGTGGGTGTTTCCAAAGCTTTAGAGAAAGGAAACACTGGTGCATGAAAATATTTTGGAGAAGCATGTTTCACAAAACAGGTGGAGTGCTGCATATTAAGATTTGGACGTTAGAGAGAAAGGAGAAAGGAAGAAAAAATCCAAAATATGAATTAACTGGAAGAAAAAAGTTAAACTGCAATTTTAAAAAAGCTGGGAATGATTAGTCAGTAGCTTGACCAAAGGAAGCATAAAATACTAAAATAATTGCTTGGTGATGTTGACAATGTAGACAAGCACTACAGAGCTGAGCAGCAGCAAAATTGTGCAAACTCTCCAGAGGAAGGGAGAGATGTTCACGTGTGGAATGGAGTGGAAAGGGAATCCAGTGACATTTCTAAAGCTTATTTAAGCACCTCTCTTAAGCTTGACATTTGCATTTGCTTATATTTGCTTTAATCTGTGTTGCATGAGCATTGGTGAAGCCTTTTATAATTTACATTAGATCATAAAGTGAAGAATTAATGAAATAGTTATGTTTATACTTGTCCTTTAATACATTTTAGTGTCCATATGCTGATGATTTTATTTCTGCAGCTTAATGGCATGGTAACCAGCAGGAAAACATTTCAGCCTTACAAATCTGCTTTTAAAAGACTCTGTTAAAATTTACCTGAACACAAAAGAGTTAAATTCCTTAGTTTTTTTTAGTAGTAGTGATACATCCAACGTGAAGTTGGAATTCTGCTTGTTTGAAACAAGATTGTTTGGAAAAGCTCTTTGGCATGGGTTCAGGCAATAACTAGAAAATCATTGCATTATTCTAAATGTAAAAGTAGTTTTATCTTCACCTTCAGTCTGGGTTGTATATTTAACTTCACCTGGTATTTTAGATCTTAATTTTTGAGACAAGATTCCTGTATTTGACATAATTCAGGAGTTGAGTACCTGTTTTTACCGTTGCAATAATTTTTTATTGTATATTGACCATGAACAAGCTGGGGGTTTGCACAGAGCAGATGATTTGCTTTTGCATGTTGAGATTATCCTGAACTCCAGATCTGCTCTTATTTGGTCAGTTTCTGGGTAAAAAAGAAAAAGCCCCAACTTTTAAATGTGTTACTTTACTCTGTAGCACTTGCAGAGTTTTTCCTTCACTTTTGGAATCCAGGAAATTGCAATGTTACTTTGCATCTACTGCTTTAATTTTTCTTACAATGTCCCCAAACACAGTATATATCTGGTGTGTTTTCCAGGATTCTGTCATTTCCTTGTAGAAAGTTAGTAGCAATATTAGAAGTCTCAGCTGGATTCTCTCAGGACACTCTGCTTTCTCCTAAAGCCGACGTGCTTTTAACTTGTACTTTGCATTTGGCGAATTTTCAGCTTCATACAGTGCTATAACAATACTTTGTGTTTTTGTACTGCTTTCACTGTGAGACTCACAAGGCAATAGAAGTCGGTTGTACATTTATAAATTTATCATCAAAACCCATAAAAGGGCTAAATGTGCTTTTCCATACATCGTACTGGAGAAACTGAGGCTCCAGTGATTGAATTGTTACTGCAGAATGACAGCAAGGACCTTGTTCAGCTCAGTTCATAAATACTGACCTGAGCCCATCTCCTAGAGAAGCAGCTCACTCACAGACTGGGATTTTGTTAGTTTGGTTTTTAACCTAATGGGTATAAATAGAATCAAGTTATTTAGAAACCAAACTCTCTGTCAGACCCACATATTTAATTAAATACCTTTTGTCCTTTGAACATTAAATTTATATTTAGGTCATAAATTTATGTTAAGTCACATTATCTACGTTTTTCTTTTTGTCTGGCCACAGCAGTTAGAAGGAACCTCAGCCTGTCTTGAGGTGGAGTTTCTTCCTTGGTTGGCACAACTGCAACTTGAGAGTCTGATTTGGTCTGTGGCTATCTCAGATTTCAATTTGTCATTTCTTTGCTGCAGACACTGTCCTGTCCAACAGCCCTTTTAGCCAACAGACACAAAAGCACTTGTAGGTGTTGGAAGGTGAAGCTGATCTACACAGTGGAAGAGTCAAGCACATCTAAAAATCTCATTTTTGTTTAATGTCACTTTGCATTATCAGCACTGTTTTATATAGGGGTGCTATATAAGCTGAAAAAAATAATCCCAGTTCAAAAAACCCAACCAAACTCACAAAAGCCACACACCCACAAAACTAACAGGAGAAAGGATATGAAATTCTGTGCCAAATCAAGCCAAGGCACTCTCCAGGTATCAAGAATGGTACACGACCCTTTTAAGTGTAAGCCCTTAAAACCTATCTCCTTTTGGTTTTCTTAATGGATTTTTGAATTCTGACCAGAATATGGTATGAAACATTTAAACACCAGGAAAAAAAAATCTGAGAATATATAAGTTTGCAGACTAATATTCTTTCAAGTTTCAGGTCTGCCTTCAGGTCTGCCTTCAGCATAGCAATAAGCAGAGAATGATAGGAGAGGGCACAGATATTCCTTTAGGAGTAGTGTAAATGATATCACTTTAAATCTCAAAGAAATACTGAAGTAGAACTGCTATATCTCCCAGGTATCAGGACCAACAGTTTTCCATGGATGTCACAAGTACTATTGGAGCTTCTTACAACTTTTCATGCAACATTTGCTGAATGCTGACCTATCACACATTTATAAAATTACAATGTGTGTATTATCTGCCTCTTGAGTTTTGAATTCCATCAGTCTGAGAACATGTAGTGAGCACAAATATAAATTTAATGGATTTTAACATATGGTTATAAAATAGTCTGTGTCTAAAGAAAAGTTACAACTTGTTGTTGCAATTAAATTATCTGCCTTTAGAGCTGTTCCTGGTTTTGAAGGAAAATACAAAAGTTGTCATTTAGCAATATTTATCTAGTTTTAAAAATGACAGCATTAATATTAGTAGTAGTGCATGAATGGAGTTAACAGAGTGTATTTCTATGCTATACTCAAAATAAGCTCATATGAAATAGTAACATATTTATTACAAAGGTTTATCTTTTGAGGGGACTACTCTACAATGGTTTTCTTCACATTCTCTACCAAGAGCTAAATACAAGCTTAATTGCAGACAGTAAATTTTAAAATACGTGACTGTAAGGACTTAAATTAAAAAGTTTGGATAATGGAAAAGGTGTAACTTCTGCTCTTGGATGCTTAAATTTGTTTGTATTAAATAATGAAATCTAAACCTGTATGGAAACTTGCACATTGACAAACACATGGGTGGGTTGGGGGTTTTTAATTTGTTTGGGGTTTTTTTGTTTGTTTGTTTGGGGTTTTTTGTGGTTTTGGTGGAGGGGTTTGTTTGGCTTGGTGGTGGGTTTTTTTTTGTTTGGTTTGTTTTTTTAAATTCAAATCTTGACTTCATCTCATTTACAACTGAACATTTAACAATTAGGTTTGAAATTGCACTTCTATTAATTTAAGTGTCCCATGTACATACCTTGTATCCTGTTCCTATTTCTTTGCTCTTTTTTTAACTTACTGCAACAGATGAGGGGTTCTTAAACCATCTGTTAACCTTTTTTCCCCATTTTTTTTTTAAACATGTAGAGTCGCTCAAGGCAAGAAGACCCAGAGCAAGCTAGACTGAAACAAAAAGCAAAGGAGGTAAGCAGAGCTAGAGATCATTACACTTGACATTTCAAGGCTTGAACATATTAATTTTTTATGCCTTGCTACTTGTATATCGTTAATAAAAATCTGACTAAAAACTTTTTAGGATGTATTTGTTGCTTTGCCTTTGATCTTAATGTTTGCAAACTAATACATTAATACATGTGAAGCCTAAGGAGATTTTATAAGAGAATATTTCCATACATTACATTTTCATTTCCATTTTAGGTAGCTGTAGCTTTTGTTGGGTTGTTGATGACAGCAGCTCTAGATTTTGGTGGAAAATATGCGCCTTTGTCTTTTTGTAAAATGTCACTTGCTTAGAAATGTGCTACTTAACAATTTTGTTCTGGTAACATTTTTTTCAAGTAATGTAATTGCCAATCATTTTCTCTACCTTGTGATTCAGTGGACTGTTTACTCATTTGTCTAAATTATAATAATCTAAAAAATATCAAATAATTTCCCATGAAGTTGTGATGTGTTACTCTAAGAGTACCTTAATTTGCTATAAGTGAGTGACTGTCCTTTGCTTAAGGCATCTCACGCCTTAGGATTGGGTTGTAACTTAAATCAATTAGAAAGATTAAAATATCCATCAGTTGAAAGCAATTTCAGCAAAATGATGCCATTCTTTTTAGCCAACTTGTTTGGATATACATATTAGCAGGTAATAATTATGCACTGGAAGGTAAGATATACAGAAAAATGCAAATAGCAAGTTCCTTTGTATTGACCTGTTCTTCCTGTTTCTTTTCCCTCTTGGCAGTATTCTGGAGACCCGTTAACTACACAGATTTTATGTATATAACAGTCAAAAAAACCCAAATACATGGATGAGTTTTATTTGTCTTCATTTCATTCTGTGATTTTGTAGTAAGACTTGCTGAAATGAATTCTTGTAAACATTAGACCAGGCCTTAGTGTTTCCAGAGTCAGATTTGTTAAGCAAGCATTGAAATTGAATAGTGTAATCAAATATTTGGCAGGAAAAGAGGCTGGATTTTAATAACACTTGGGTTCTGTATGTAGCCAGTGAATGCAATGGAAGAATGAGATTTCTCAGAGCAATTGATGGCAGGCAGAAAGGGCTGTTGAGCTGAGAACTGAAGGTATCGTGCTGCTGCGAGTGAGCAGAGCTGGGATTTAATGCATTGCTGCTGCATCAGTGTTGGCTTTCCTGGGCATTCTTTCTTGGCCATTGGAAACTTGAGGAAGTGAAAGACAGGGAGAGTAACCTCACATTTCCCAGTAATCAGAGTGGAACAGCTGTTCCTTAATAGCTGGGAGGCAGCCTGGTGCTGTGGCAGTGCTGGTGTGTGGATGCAGCCCTGCCCCGCTGCAGCCCTGCCCCGCTGCAGCCCTGCCCCGCTGCAGCCCTGCCCCGCTGCAGCCCTGCCCCGCTGCAGCCCTGCCCTATTGCAGCCCTGCCCTATTGCAGCCCTGCCCTGCTGCAGCTGGGGCTGTCCAGGAACTGCCCTGGGCACGGCAGGGCTGGGGCTCTGCAGGGGTGAGGAGCAGATCTCTGGGGTTGGAGCACATCGCTGTGGGGGTGAAGTTCTGCCTTTGGGGCAGCTCAGGAGCTCCTCAGCCTGGGAGCTGCACCTTCTGCTCTCGGACACTGGCCCTGCCTGCTGTCCCAGCCTGCTCACAGAAATGCATCATTTGCTGGCACTGCACCTCTTTCTGAAGTTGAATTTCATTCTGCATGTTTGCAACCGTAAGAAGTGTCTCTGGTTTTAGTAATCAGGGTTCTAAAGCTCTAGAGACTTTCACTTAAAATATTAAAATTTAGTTAGTAAAAACATTTTCTTTTGCAAAGGGGAGTGTGGTATGGTTCTGGCAAGATGTTGTTTTAAGATTGTTCATATTTTTTCTGCATTGGATACTGGATATATGCTGACGTCTCAAATTATATTGGTTCTGCCAAAATAAAAAAACCAAACAAACTAATTTTATGGTATAAAAGGCTGATTAGTAAAACTGTCTTTGATTTTGTCTTTTGAAATTAAACATTTTGAATCAATGCCAACAAAAATGTAAAAAAATTCAGGACTTCACTGCAGGCTGGGCTACTCTTAAATGTGCTTTTGACCCATAGCTCAGAGAGGAATTGTGTTTCTTCCATGTTTTGTATAAGCTGATGAATAAAATACCATTAGCTTCAATAATAAGCTGGATTTGAAGCTGTGATTCCATGACTTCTGTGGTTTTACTATTGCCTGAAGATCTTTTAGCACAGACATTCTTGTGGCCCATAGTAAAGTGGTGTTAGTGATTTAAAAAGCACAAAGAGGACACCCAAGAAACCTGCAGCTCTTTGAGCTTGCATTACTTATTTGATGATATGATTGTCAGATAGCTTGTTTTTTCATCCCATCAGAACAGCTGATAATACCACTGTTATGTTCTGAAAATGGATAATGGATTATCCATAAGTTTTCAAACTTTAATAAATTGGAACAGTGACACTACTGACAAAAGTCAGAGAGAGAAAGTGAAGTACCAAAAGTAGTAATTTGAAGTCTTCTAAATCTTTCCATAAAAGGAAAAAACTATTCAAAATGTTGAAGGAACTGTGGAAAATGCTGTCTTGGAGTGCAAAATAAAGATACCAATACAAGGATAACAGGATGAAGAGGAAAGAAAGAAAACTGGGAAAGGGTATTTGTTCCAAAACATTCTCCTTTATGGATATTTTGGAGTCTTCGTTCCATAACTCTCTGTTTTTCTTCCTAATTTAAGAAGAAAAAAGATAAGCTCAATTTCATTCACAGAACATCTACCAGCTGAAAGTTTCCTTCTTGCTTCTTAGTGCCATGAAGACAATATAAGTGTAATCCTTTGAACATGTTTTAAAATTAATTTGATTAGGTGAAGATTGTTTTTTTCTCTGTAACTCCATCTTATCCATTTATTAGCCAATTTTCGAACCACTCTACTTATTGTTTAAACCAAATTGGCATAAATCAACTTGAAACTGCATTTAAATGCTTACCCAAACAGAGGGAGGAAGGCTCATCTACACAGGGTCTTATTGCAGAGACAAGACATAACAGTCAGGTTTCATTCCCACCCAGACTAGCACTATTTTAGTTAAGTCAGTGCAAACTTGCTCTGATTTCAGTTTGAGTGATTTATTTTGCTTTGGTATTAACCTGTTTCAAATGGACTTGAGTGAAAGCAGTAGGAAAATATGCCTGTGGAGGATTATATTGCTCAAAGCTCTCCATTTGCTTTCACACTTCTAAGTTGGTGCAGCCTCTTTTCATTGGACAGCATGTGATTGTTTCAATGGTAAACCTATTTAATAAACTACTGAAAAATATTTTCCACTGTGACCATTTCAGGGGAAAATGATGCTTTTCACCTATTATTTGTTTCATTGTGTTGTAACAAATTCTGAGATGTCTGACTTGGTACAACTTAATGTAAGAAGTAGCATCATTTGTGAACAGTGTTTTGTTGGAAATTATGTGACTTTCCTATTATTTTTTCTAATTAATGGTTTTACTTAACTTTTAAATTAATTGTTGTAGTTAATAGTAAGCAGTGTATTAATCATGAGCAGTGGAATTTTCCATTTTAACCAACACATAGTTAAGTTTTTGCAGAGTCTGCTGTTGTTAGAGAGTGATTAGAAAATCACTGAAACTTTTAAGTTTTGATAAACTAACCGTGATAAGCTTCAATGAACAAAGCATGACTAAAGCTTTTAAAATCAAGTTTTAGGAAATACACTGATTTATGAAGTCTGGAAGTCACAAATGTAAGTTAAAGAAATTATGAGTTCTCTAATTTCCTTAAAAAGCTTCTTTAAATAGAACATGAAACAGGCCATATAACTGATATCAGGAATAGATCAAGATTAGGAATATCTGAGTAAACACCTAGTAATTAATGATAAAAATGGTTAAAAGGAAAGGCAGGGAGGGTAAGATCCTCAGCATCCTTTCTGTAATGGATATTCTGCATTTCAGGGTCTGTTGCCTAAAAAAAAAGTTTTAATTTTAAAGTCAAGTAGCTGAGCTTGATCGTGAAAGATGAACTTGGTTCAAATTTTTGTGTCGTCACCAACCAAGAATATGGCACAATAATGAAAACTTGAACCAGACACCATAAATGTCTGGGCATGTATCCAGGCCCCAGATCAGGTTAGATAACACCCAGTGGAATCTGGTTCAGATGTGCTCATCAGCCATGCAAGGGAAGTCTCTGACCTGTTGATTTTCATACCAGAGGCCTGTGGATGCTGGGGAAGACACAAGCCAGCCCTTTGTGTGTCCTTGGCCCAGCTGCCCGGGGCTGGTTAAGGTCCTTTGTCGGGCCCTGAAGGGGTTTGGGAGCGTTCCCTGGCCAGGAGCTGTGGCAGTGTTGGGTTCTGCAGGAGGACAGGCTTCTCCATGCTCCCAGCAGGGCAGCACATTGTGCTGACCACTGGCCTTGGGTGCTGCCATCCCCCGTGTTTGCAGTGCCCTCTGGAACAAGAGCCTTGCTGGGCTGAGCTTTAGGCTTTGACCTGTATCCTTTTCTGAGGTTTGTGCAGGAAAATAGATGGACTGTTAGCAGATGGAGATCTGGAAGAAGCTATAGATTCCTTCTCTTCAAAATAATGACATATGTGCATCCTATGATGTATATGTTATGTGGTTCTAACATTTCCTTAGAGGTTTTAAATCCCCCAGAATTTCACTTGTAGCAGAATTGCTGAAACTCCAGCATTGTATCCTTAGTGACTACAATAGGAAAACAGTTATACACTAAGTTCTTGTCACCACACTAATATTTATGTATCAACTCAGTAGGAATGGTTTCTTTTAAAATATTTAAATGATAGTTTACTGCAGTTATCATAATTACTGAAAATGAAAAGCAAATGAAAAGGATTTTGGTTTTATTTTGGCTGGTTAATTTATTCACCTTTTCAGCAAAGCCAAAGTCCTTAAAGTTTGTACTACTAAAGCAGTGCCTCAGTGATGAGAAGTCTCAGAAAGTTTCCTATTTTATCATACCTGACACAAAAATATTGATTCAAAAGCAACAGTCTTATCTTAAATTGATTTCTTATAACACAGTCCACTGAGAAGTGGGGCACTTGAACAGGGATAAATTTAAATTAAATTTCCATGTAGCTCTCTAACCCATCTGAGTGTCAGTAGGTGGAAAGAAGGAAAAGCTGTGAATGTGATACCTGAAGTAATGATGAAGCAGTGTTTAGGCAACACTGATCCCTCAGAACAGAGTTATTTCATGAATAGTTTTCTGCATCAGGTTACCAGTGCTACAGCTGTAATGCAGAAGGAATGAAAGCCTTTTGTCAATACATGTAGAAAGTCAGATAAGTCACTTTTTTAATACTTTCCCTGTATCACAGATCT